>NC_080100.1:48858195-49159666 GCF_950005125.1 Chionomys nivalis
CATGTCATTCTTTTATTGAGCCCTATAACTCTGACCCACTTCACCAGCCTTTTTATTTGCTCTTTCCAGAACACTGCCTTCCAAATATAGACCTCTGCTGCTTCCCAAAGGTCTCCACTCAAGTGAGTCCTCCTTTGCCATCTACAATGGTGAACTCTACCTCTAATAAAACCTCTTCCAAGACACATCCCACTTGAAATAAAGAATGAGAGTAAAGACAATTAAGTGATCAAGATGACAGTCTACCAACTATACTAAACCTATTAAAGATTCTAGATCATTACCTTTCCTAAACAATGCTGGGGGGGGGGGGGAGATAATGAAGTCTTTTGATTCTCTGTTTTACATTAGTAACACCTTTTCCTTAGAAGCACAACTGATGTCTTGTCCAGTGTCATTATGGGGTATATTACAACTAAAAACAGCAGAGAAAAATATTTTATGCAATACAATGAAGCAGAATATTCAGGGTCACCCTATTTTAGTTCTAAGTTTCCTAAACGACAATACCTCGAACCTTTCTTGCAACAAATGACTCATTCACAATGATTTTATCAGGGGCTGAAGAGGTGATCACTGGTGAAGACCAGGCACACACACAGTGCACAACACCGCAACTAAAACACCCATACACACAAAGAAAACTTTCAAAAATCACATAAGATTTGTGGATAAATAAGCGGACTGAATTATTCTCACTTCTATTTATTTACCAAAATCCACTTAAAATGGGAAGAAAGGAAGAGGCAAGAAGACAGTAAGTAGATACTGGAACACAAGTGAGCATATTAGTATGTTCCAGGCAATTGGGGGAAACTAAGCAGTGCACTGGAGGTGAAGCCAGAATGGGCTGATGGGCAAAAAGGCACATTTATTTGTGCAGAAAACCATGAAAGGATGTAAAAAGAATCAGCTCTAACAGTGTAAAGAACTACTTAAAAGTAGGATAAAAAAGAAAAGAAAGAAGAAAGGAAACAAAAAATATTAATGTAGTAAACCATTTGTATACCAAGATACCATTTTTGGGAATATAGAAGATTTTCTTGCAGGAAAAGATTTTTATTTGAATATGCTAAACTAAAGGAACCCCTTAAAGTAACGGTCATCATCAGAAGTTGAGGAAAGAACGTACAACAGAAAAAGGAAGACAGTCTTCCTGAATTTGAAAGTTCCCACCCATATCCCAATCTATAGCCTCCATTCTCTTCTAAAGCCACCAAGGCTGACTGGTACTGAGGCAAGAAAAATGGACCTTGGGAAACTAACCTTGAGCCTAAAAGAAACTAAGTAGGAAAAAAGATGTTAAAGAAAAGGAAAAGTGGTGGGGGTAGGGCTATAGGCCAGTGGTATATTGATTATCAAGCATGTATAAAGTTCTCAGTTCAGTCTCTAGGGCATAAGAAATAAATGCATACCAGTTATGGAGACATAAAAAGGCACCATGAACTAAGTGTGGAAAGGCTTCTAATAGCCAAATCTAAGACAATTTCCATCAAAATCTATACAGTAGTGGTTATAACACATAGAAAATAGTAGAAATAGGTAAATCATACTTTTAAATAGGCCACAGGAAGAATTAAAAAAAAAAGAATCCTGGCTGATAAATGTAGAGGGAATGTGCAGAGTTGGAAATAATCATTTTGCTTACGTTCTACTCTCAAAGAGAAAGAGTGACTGACCACACAGTAGATCTGGACAAACCTTTGGCTCTCTGGTTGCATGAGACCATTAAAGTCACAAATAGGAGGAAGACAAATCTGTGTCTCTGATGTGACATCCTGAGGATACTATAAAACTTTAATATTATCAAGATGCATGAATCTAAAAGTAAGAAACATCAGACAAATATCATGTGAGGATATTAAACCAGCTAGCTTGCGACACGAGGCAAAACAGGGTACCATGTTTTTTCTCACACATGGAAACTAACAGAAAAAAAGATGACTTGACCACCATAATCTAAGTCTTTCACTCACTTATGCATCTGTGAAACCAACCAACTGACCACATATTTAAAAACACCTATGATTTACCAACCATTATTTAAGACACTGAAGATACAACAATGAGGAAAGTTCTGAGCTTCAAACACAAAATAATGATGGCAATTATAAAAAAACAAAAGAAAGGAAACAATGCTGAAAAACTTTAAAAAAGGGAGTCTAAATAAAGTGTATAATATATAATTATGCTCTCACATGTAAAAGCAAGAGGGGAAAGAAAAGGTGGTCATTGGAGACAAGAAATGGCAAGGGGATGATGGGAAGGTTAAGGGGCACCAAAACACAGAGAGGTGAAAATAGCATATTAAGGTAGCAGTTAAAACAATCTATGATAAATTTCAAATAGCAAGAAAAAAAACTACCAAATCCTAACACATTAAAAATTAATGGTAAAGAAAGAGAAATATTAATTACCTTGATTTGGTTGTTATATTTTAAACATGCAACAAATTACCATAATATACTCCACAAAAATGTACAAAATTATTTGTCAATCAAAATAAGCAAAGAAAAACCTGAAATAATCTGTGAGAGAATCTGGAGAAGGTTTTCAACAAAGTAATACCTGAATGAAGAGCAGAAGGATGAAATGGAATGAGTAAATAGAGAAAGAAAAACATAAACAGAAATCTTGTGGCAATAAAGAGCAAACCTAACAAGATGCTTGAAAAAAAATAGCATGACAAAGAATGTTATCCTGAGAGGAAACCTGGTAAAAGATGAGATTTCAGAGAAAGACAGTGGTCAAAAGACCTGCCAGCATAGGGAAGCCTGGAGCTGGAAGGAGAGACATTAACATCTTTTTTCATTCACTGGCCCTGACAATTTACTTATAAAATTCAGAGAGCAACTCTACCATCTTAAATTACTCGAAGACGTTAATAGTTTCAAATAAAACAAAGTTTTAGGGCTACATAAATATTCTAAACCATCAGTTCTCAACCTGTAGGTCACTACCACTTTGGTAGCAAAATTACAGTTATGAAGCAGCAATGAAAATAACTTTATGGCTGAGGGTCACCACAACATGAGAACTGTATTAAAGTGTCGCAGCTTTAGGAAGGCGGAAACCACTGCCCTAGACAGTCCTTTGTGATGTAAGGGTTCCTACACACCAGGGCAAATCTGGTGAAATCATCAGGCTCCTTTTCAGATCAATGTTATCAAAGTATAAAACTAAACATGTAAGATTATAAAGAACACTATTACCTAAAACTTCTAACAAAAAAAAGTTTTAACAAGATGCAATAGACACAATATTCTCTATGAATATGTTAATATATAGTGGCTAGTAAAAAGAGATAACTGCAGTATGTGAAATGTCATGCGATAAGATTGTGATTGGTGAAAGGATCACAGATACTTTTTATAATATTGACTTAAATTAAATTCTACCTATATTAATAATAAAATATGAAATTTCATTTCAAAGTTAGAAATGCACTATACTTTTTCCATCATGTTTGCAAATTATATGTGTGTGGAACTTATCACATTTGAGGACAGTGGTCTATGTTTACCTATTCAAGTAAAAAAAAACCACCCATAAACAGTAATCCGCTATATCAAAGCATATGTCTTCTTATGAAAAAAATTTAGCAAGGAAATTAATATAAACACACATCTTTGATATGCTTTATTTTGCCTAACACTTTTGTTGGCCAAAAATAACTATTTAGCATCTACCACTTTGCTAAGTAATTTTAAATAAGATCTGCTACTTTTTAAAATCAAATCCATAAATGAAATATAACAGTTTTGGTTACTATTACTAAACTTGAAGCAAAATGCTAGGCATTGTGGTCAGATATGACACCCCTTATATTACAATCAGTAAAGGTTACATTAAAAATGACTGAAGAGTCCTTAAGATAAGTTTTGCAACAATAAGACTACTGTAATAATAAAGAACTTGTCAAAACTTATTTGATAATTACTTGATCACAAATATTTTGATGACATTAACTAAATCTCTAAAAAAATTTTCTCTCTTCCCCTCCCTCCTTCCCTCTTATTCATTTAGTTACTTTGGTTTTTTCTTTTCTTTTCTTTTAATTAATTAATTTATTTAATTATTAAAGATTTCTGCCTCTTCCCCGCCACCACCTCCCATTCCCTCCCCCTCCCCCAATCAAGTCTTCCTCCCTCCTCAGCCCAAAGAGCAAGCAGGTTTCCCTGCCCTGTGGGAGGTCCAAGGACCACCCACCTCCATCCAGGTCAATTAAGGTGAGCATCCAAACTACCTGGGCTCCCACAAAGCCATTACGTGCAATAGGATCAAGAACCCATTGCCATTGTTCTTCAGTTCTCAGTAGTCCTCATTGACCGTTATGTTCAGCGAGACCGGTTTTGTCCCATGCTTTTTCAGACCCCGGCCAGCTGGCCTTGGTGAGTTCCCGATAGAACATCCCCTTTGCCTCAGTGTGTGGGTGCACCCCTCGCGGTCCTGAGTTCCTTGCTCATGCTCACGCTCCTTCTGCTCCTCCTTTGGATCGTGAGACTTCAGTCCAGTGCTCCAATGTTGGTCTCTGTCTCTCTCTTCTTTCATCGCCTGATGAAGGTTAATATTCAGGAGGATGCTTATATGTTTTTCTTTGGGTTCACCTTCTTATTTAGCTTCTCTAGAATCACGAATTATAGTCTCAATGTCCTTTATTTATGGCTAGAAACCAAATATGAGTGAGTACATCCCATGTTCCTCTTTTTGGGTCTGGCTTACCTCACTCAGGATAGTGTTTTCTATTTCCGTCCATTTGTATGCAAAATTCAAGAAGTCATTGTTTTTTACTGCTGAGTAGTACTCTAATATGTATATATTCCATACTTTCTTCATCCATTCTTCCATTGAAGGGCATCTAGGTTGTTTCCAGGTTCTGGCTATTACAAACAATGCTGCTATGAACATAGTTGAGCATATACTTTTGTTGTATGTTTGGGCATCTCTTGGGTATATTCCCAATAGTGGTATTGCTGGGTCGAGAGGTAGGTTGAACCCGACTTTCCTGAGAAACCGCCACACTGCTTTCCAAAGTGGTTGCACAAGTTTGCATTCCCACCAGCAATGGAGGAGAGTGCCCCTTTCTCCACAACCTCTCCAGCAGAGGCTATCATTGGTGTTTTTGATTTTAGCCATTCTGACAGGTGTAAGATGGTATCTTAATGTTGTCTTGATTTGCATTTCCCTGATTGCTAAGGAAGTTGAGCACGATCTTAAGTGTCTTTTGGCCATTTGAACTTCTTCTGTTGAAAAGTCTCTGTTCAGCTCAGTGCCCCATTTTATAATTGGATTGATTAACCTTTTACGGTCTAATTTCTTGAGTTCTTTGTATATTTTGGATATCAGACCTTTGTCAGTTGCGGGGTTGGTGAAGATCTTCTCCCAGTCAGTGGGTTGCCTTTCTGTCTTAGTGACAGTGTCCTTTGCTTTACAGAAGCTTCTCAGTCTCAGGAGGTCCCATTTATTCAATGATGTCCTTAGTGTTTGTGCTGCTGGGGTTATACGTAGGAAGTGTTCTCCTGTGCCCATGTGTTGTAGAGTACTTCCCACTTTCTCTTCTATCAGGTTCAGTGTGTTTGGACTGATATTGAGGTCTTTAATCCATTTGGACTTGAGTTTTGTGCAGTTACTTTGGTTTTTTGAGACAGGGTTTATCCATGTAACAGCCCTAACTGCCCTGGAACTAATTTCTTGTAGACCAGGCTGGCCTCGAACTTACAGAGATTCGCCTGCCTCTGCCTTCCAAGTGCTGGGATTAAAGGTGTGTGCCACTACCACCCAACTCTAAAACAAATTCTTTTCAAACTAGCTTTCTAAATATAAAAAGCAACTTAACTTTAAATTATTTATCATCCAAAAATGATTTACTTGACTTTTTTTTCAGTCTTATGTATGAGTGTTTTGTGTGCCTGATGTGCACAGAAGTTACAAGAGGACATCAGATGAGTTGGAACTGGGGTTACAGAGGTGTGAGACACCTGTGGGTGACAAAAATTAAACTCAGGTACTCCAGAAGAGCAGCTAGGTTTGCACTGGCTCTCAAATCCATATTTAAAATTTACTATTTTTAAATTAGTTTACAAAGTAGCAGGTTTCTTTGTGGTATTTTCATAATATTTAGTTTTGATTACCTCCCCCAAGACCCTGCCATTTGTTCCCGATTAAACCTTCCTGTCCCCAGTATGTCCCTGCTACTCTCACAGTCCATGCGTTCCACTAGCCTTCCTCCCATAATCCATTTCTCAGGGTTCCCCCCACTTTCTAGTTTTCTGTTTTCTACACATACTCCTACAGAAATAAAAATTTTTATAAAACTCACAAATTAAGATCTGCACATGAGAGATGCCAAGTAATGTTCATCCTTCTGAGTCTGGGTTAATCTCATGTAAAATTTTCCAGTTCCATTAAAATTTCTGCAAATTTCCTATTTCATTTTCCTTTACAGTTAAATAAAGTTTCGTTCTGTATATGTACATTTTCATTACCCATTCCTTTACTGACAGACACATAGGTTGATTTAATTTCCTTGCTTTTATGAACAGAATAGCAGTAACCATTGATGAGTAAGTGTCTCTATAGGAAATGGAGTCCTTAGAACATATTAACAAACTGAAAGTGGTGTAGCTGGGTGATTCCCAATATGGAAATTCGGTTTTTTGCTTTTTGAGAAACTTAAACACTGATTTCCATAGTGGCCACAGCAGTTTTCATTCCTACCAATGGTGAATAATGGCTCTCCTTTCCCTATACCCTCACCTGTGTGTTTCTTATTGTTTTCTTCCAATAGCTACTCTGAGACGAGATAAAAATATCAAAGTGATTTTATTTATTTAGCATTTCCCTAATAGATAAGGATGTTGGACATAAAATACTTACTGGTTGGTCATTTGTTTGTCTGGAGAAGTCTGATTTTAGATTTTAAGTCTTTAAGTCTTTTTTGGAGGGGATTAGAGTATTTTTCTCCTCTTCTTCAAGTTCTATGTTCTAGATATAAATACTGTTACATGTATAGTATTCTGTACATTCTTCTTCCATCTTGTAGGCTGTCTGTTCACATGGCCAATTGCTTCATTCGCTGTGAGAGAAGCCTTTTAACTCCACGAACTGTCACTTTGAAAGACTGGAGTTCTATTCAACAATTTTCAAGTGGTTTACTTTCTAATCTGCACACTCTTGAGTTTCAGGTCTTATGCTAAGGTCTTTGGTCGTATGTAGTCAACTTTTGTGCAGCTCTAATTTCATAGACAGACCTAATTTCCTATATAAGCAGCTTTCACAGCGTCATTTATTAGGGAGCTGTTTTTCCTCTAGTGAGTACTTTTGATATCTTTGTTAAACACTAGGGGGCTGTAGCTGTATGGGTTTCTGTCTGAATCTTTTTTTATTCTGTTCCATTGATCTACGTTGTTTTATTTGTGTGTGCCAAGATCATGTTGTGTTTTTGTTACTATGGCTCTGTAATATAACATGAATCAGGTATGACAATACAGCCAACTATTTTATTTTGTTTCTCAGGATTGCTTCCGTTTTGAGATCTTTTGAGCTTCTAACTGAGTTTTAAGATTGTTTTACTCCTTTTGCTTTTATATTTGTCCCTTATGGCTGACAGTCATAGAAATTTTCACTTTCAAATCTAATCGTTTTGTTAGCATAGGCCTCTGAGTTCACTATGTTGAGTGAATTACTTTTCTGTCACTAGGACGTGAAATCATCAACTTGAACTTATGGTTTCTGTTCAGGTTGGATTGCTCTCTTGACGTCTATGCAAAGACCACACCTTCAACAAGACACTGATGGTGCTGGGGTAATTTCTCCAAGCTATCTAGCAAGTCCTTTCAAAGTCAGTCTTTCCTCACTCCTTCAAAGTCAGTCTTTCCTCACTCCTTCGAAGTTTTTCTGGACTATATTTTTTTTTCCTTCAAGAGTCTAAGAACAGGACTATTATTCCTTCTTTATCTGTCTTTAATTATTAAATTAATAAAGTTTAATAATAATTTTATTATCCTTGGCTTACTATCATTTTCTTGGCTGTTTTCCAGGCCTTGAAAGTCCTTACTAATTTCCATATCCTCAATGAGTATGCTTAATTCTACTGGAAATACAAACTACTAGTTTTTTTGTGTGTGTGTGTGTCTTATTTTTGTAGTCTTGTAGATCCTGTCCAAAGGAGTCTATTTATTTTTTGGTTCTAAAAAGGTTTATAATTAGAAAGCTATCTCTTTAAATTACACTTAACTATCTTAACAAAATCAATCTCTTTATATTGTTCTCTGGCCCTTAAAGAGGCTTATAGTTCGAAAACTTCCCCTTAATTATATTATGATCTACCTGGTAACTTTGTTGGGGGATATATTTTGATGATGAATGAATGCAGTTTTTCTGGTAAAGTTTCCAACTCTCCCTTTAGTAGTGTTCCTTCTATTTCAGAGACACATCATGACTAATTTTGCTCACAAGTCCCTATAGCAGTGGGAAGGAAGCCTGTAGGAGTCTGTTACTATATTAAAATGTAATTATATTGTAATCTGGCATTATCTGTCTACAAGTCATGTTCAAGGTGATATTTTACACAGAAATTATATATATATGTACATATATAAATATGTATATATATAAAGCTGGAAACAATTATTTTCAGCTATCCAGAGGCTCATACACAAAATTTAAGTATTAAAATGTTTTTATTTAATAATAAAAATAGTATCTACTCTTTCACCTGCCCATAAAAATAATCATTTTTTATCTTTTACTTAGCAATTTGTAAAATATCTAGCACATTGTTAAGCATATAATAACCATCTGGGTTTTTTTAAATCTTATACTAAAAATGCACATGCGTGCGCACGCACATACACAGAGTGAGCAGACTACCTAGTGTGGTTCAACTGAAAAGTTATGGCTTAGGAGGAGACTGGAGAGGGGAAAGGCATTCCAGATAATGAGGAACTGAATGAACAAAGACAGTAAAGAATGTCAAAGTGCCATCAGAAAGCAGGGTGGTGGAGGAGATATTCTGTTCATTTACTCTGAACAATCATTGTAATTAACATTTTCCTTTAGTCTGAACATTTTACAACTATTGCTCATTCAGATTGAAATTAATAGCACAGCTAACTGCCTTTTGTGCAGAGTAAGTGGTGAGGCAGGTGTGCTGGTAAAGAGCCTGCTGTGCAGATTTGAGGACCTCAGCTTCCCAGAACCCAAGTAAAGCCACGTATGCAGACATCTACCTATAAGTGAAAACAGGTGGTCCCTGAAGCTCACTGACTAGGTAGCCTAGCCAAATCATTGGGCTTCCGGCTCAGTGAGAGTCTTTCTCCAAGTGTGCTAACTAGTTTAATGACAGCTTGATAAAACCTAGCGTCATCAGAGAGGAGAGACCTTCAACTGAGAAAATTCCTCCATAAGATTTGGCTGTAGGCAAGCATACAGGGTATTTTCTTAAACAGTGATTGATGAAGGAGGGCCCAGCCCATTGTGAGTGGTGCCAAACCTGGGCAGGTGGTATGTGGTTTTATTAAGAAAGTAGGCCAAGCAAGCCAATAAGCAGCACTACTCCATGGCCTCCTCCTACTTCCAGATTCCTGCCCTATTTGAGTTCCTATTCTGACTAACTTCATTGATAACCAGTGATGAGGAGGCATAAGCCTAAAAAAACTTTTTCATTTCCAAGTTGCTCTCTCTGGTCATGGTGTTTCATCACAGCAATGGTAATTCCAACTAAGACATCAGACTGTAGGTGCAGAGGATAATGAACCTCTTGCTATGGATGAGCATGTATTCACACAGGCGCCTGCACATCTATGTGCGTAACACACACACACAAATACACACACACAGTTATTTTATTTGTATTTTAATTAATAAAGCTTGGCTGAAGACCAGAATGCAAAATAGCCACAATACTCAGTCATATAAGCCAGGCAGTGGTGGCACACACTGTTAATCCCAACAGCCACACTAGTTAGCCATAGAGGCCAGGTGGTGGTGGTGCACACTTTTAATCCAAGCACTAGAGAGGAATATAAGGCAGGATGAGAGAGGAACTCGCTCTCTTTTTAGTTTGAAGATTTCACAGAGGTAAGAGCTCTCTAGCGGCTTGGCTGCTTTGTTTTTCTGATCTTCATATTGAACCTCAGTATGTCTCTAGGTTTTTATTAATTGTGTTACAATTGGCATCCAACGTTTGGGGTATGAATTCATGAAAAAGTCATTTGCCAGTGGCCTTTTAGCCACCAGCAGAGGCCAGAGATGCACGTGGGCCTCCCACTGGATCTGAAAAAGGGGCTCCAGTCCCACCCAGCTCGGCTTTTTCTTTTTCCCCAAGCCTATGAGAGAGTTCGGTATTTTCATGTTGTAGACTTCCTAAAACAGTCTCCAGATGCCACCCAAACTCCAGAAGCACCTGGGCTCCAAATGCCACAGGACTCACTGGCCCATCCAGTGACTGGAAGCCATCTGCCACACATGCTTTGCTGACGGCCAGTTCTCTCTCCCCTCTCTCCTCTCCTCCCTCCCTCCCTCTACCATGGGTTGAGGTTTTACCCTGAGCCCTCTTCTCAGGCTGCTGCCAAACTAGGTAGCTGCCTTGAAATCCAGTCAGACTTTACTGTTCTACGAAGCAGCAATAAGTCTCATATTCATCAAAATTGTCAGTAGATTTCGTAAGACAATTGTGAATTCTTAAAGGGAGAAATTAGTTAAAAGAGACAATTATTTTCCCCACATTAAAAAATGAGAAAAACCATTACAATGGAGGGATTTGAGTCTCTGTATGATAATATGCTAGACACTTTGAAAATAGAATGATTAAAAGAGAGGACATCTAATTGAGATGGGATTTATATAATGATAATTATAAACATTATCAGCTTTAACATTTTTGTCTTATTGCTAAAACGTTGGTTAATCTGAGTGCTAAGCTACAGACCTTAGAACAATCTAATAAAACAGATCACTGAGACACTAAAATCCAGACAATGGACACTAATGGAGAAAAAATCTCAACCTTTCATTATAAGAATAGAGAGGAACAGCCAAGGTTTTCAAACAACCAACCTTAATATATCCAGTAACCTTACAGGAAAAGCCAAATGGCAGAGACTCTGTTACAGCTAACTGGACTTCTGTGCTAATGTTAGATTTAAGGAAATTCAAGGCAGCAACAGTCTCCATGGCATGCATTCCCCTTCTGTGAAGCAAATGTTAAACTTCTGGTCAGTTTGTCATAGTTTTATCCCTAAAGACTGGATGAAATTGGTTACAGATGTTTTAGAGCCTGGTTCAGAGAAGAGGCTAGAATTATTGAACAAAGGAATAAAGCTAGAGGAAAGGAAATCTCCCAAGATCAAATCCCTAGAGAAGGAGATTATGTTACCATAGAAAGGCAAGCTGTATATGATGACCACACATTGGATTTATGCCACACAGCAGCTTTAAATGCTTGGGACAGAACTGGAGAAATAGAAAAGAAAATTGAATCTTTTGTTAAAGTTATACATGGCCCAAAGAGGTCTTTATGGATTTCTTACCAAGATTGTCTTTTGCTGTGGGAGCTCCTTCCACTCCTTCAGCCAATAGCCTTTAAGATACCAGCCCACTTGGGCATGGTCTCTTTTGCTTTAAAAAGCAGTGGTAGCCATGTGCTTGCTCTCTTGCTCCAGCTCCGCTTCCGGCTACTAGACTCCTTTCCAGGTTGTGCAGAGGGCTGTTGTCTAAGGACAGTGATTTGTAAGTTTTTCCCTTTAAATAAGTAACCCTTTTATTAATCATAATTCCAAACTGGTGTAGAATTGTTTTGTAACTTATGCCTTCATCTGGTGCCCCATGTTGGGCCTGGACAACTGCATCCACATAAAGCCTGAAACAGCTTGGGAAGTGATTCTAGAACAAAATGGTTTCTTGGTAGCAGTAATTTCCAGGTCCTCTCTGCTTGCTAGAGGCAAGCAAGCGCTCTCATTTAAGAGAGGCTTCCTGACTTAGCTTTAGCTACACAAAAGCTTGCAGCTCTTTTAAGAGGTCCTGCCACAAAACACTTAAATGGTGTTGATGAAAAGCTGACCGCTTGCTTTTTGGTTTTCAGTCATAGCAGGAAAAAAGTCACGCTGTTTTAAAGTACCTGCTTTCTGAGCTGTCCTGCCAGGGCACAGGCAGGCAGTCCGACTATGGAGCATTTGAGTGTGATTTGTAAGCACACTGCTGCAGCTTGCTTGCTGGCAGGAATCTTGAAATGCAATGGAGTGTGGCAATAAACATGGCTCTGGCCGGTACCTTTGCCATGAGGCTGGAAAGCTAAGGAATGGGCTGGATCCAGCCGTCAAGGCCACAGCTTTAATACTACCCATATTGCTTGGTAAATTAAAGACTCGTGGTCAGAAAAAGAGAGATTCAAAGACAAAGATAACCTCTAAATGGTTTACAGTGTGTTAAAAAAATATGCAGACTTGACAAAAATAAAGTTAAAGTCCTTAAAATAAAAAAGAAAGAGAGTAGTTGGGTGTGGTGGTACACACCTTTAATCCCAGCACTGGGGAGGCAGAGACATGAGGATCTTTGTGAGTTCAAGGACAGCCTGGTCTACAGAGGGAGTTCCAGGACAGCCAAAGATACACAGAGTTAGGGCTGACGAGGGAGGGGGACTTCCTGACTGGGGAAGGGGGGGAAATGGGGAGGTGGTGGTGGGGAGGAGGCAGAAATCTTTAATAAATAAATAAATAAATAAATAAATAAAAATAAAAAAATAAAATAAAATAAAAAAGATACACGGAGAACCTGTCTCAAAAAGCCAAAAATTGAAAGTAAAAATAAAAGAAATAGAGGTTAAAATAAAGCCATGTAAAGATGAAAAATAAACAGATAATCTTGATACTGTATGTTATTATGCTCTCTTTGAATTGTCTGAATGCTGAGGAAGGAGCAACAGCTGCTAAAAGATATTTGCTTATAAGTGCTGCTGAATTAATTCAAGATAAGTATTTTAAAAATACCCTGACTTCAAAATTGAAGTCAAAAGGTATGTTACTTTGGAGAAGAGATTTTGCTTTTGTTTCCACAGGAAATGAGAAGCTGTGGATTCATTCTGAGTTAAGAAAAATCAGGTTTGATCAAGGAAGACCACCTGAGAAATCTCTGGTAGGAACAGAAGGACGGGATGTCTGAGATCTACATCCAGAACAGATTAAAGGCTGCTGCCTAAGATGATCAAGACTCACAGGATACTCCAGTTAGGACTTGATCATAATTCTAAATTTTCTTTAGGTCCCCATAAGATTATCAGCACCTCCAGCCAGCAGGAAGTAGCCCAGAATACTACGTCCACACTCCCAAAAAATGGACTATGGATATTTTCCTTTCTTAAAAAAAAAGGGGGGGGGAAGTGGTATGGGACAATTCTGTTTTCTGTCAATTATGTTTTAAATAACTGCTGATTGATGTGTAGCCAGGCAGAAAGTATAGGTGGGACAACCAGACAGCAAGTAGAGGCGGGACAAGAAGAACAGGAGGATTCTGGGAAGGAGGAAGCCCATTCTCTAGCACCCCTGCCCAGACCATGGAAGAAGCAAGATATGTCCTGCCCTGCCGAAAAACTTACTGAGCCATATGGCTAACATAGATAAGAATAATGAATTAATGTAAGTGATAAGAGCTAATAAGAAGCCTGAACTAATGGGCCAATCAGTTTATAGCCTAATGTAGACTCTCCATGTGATTTTCTTTAGGGGCTTACCAGCCGTGGGAACTGGGCAGGACATAAACCTCAAGCAGTCCAGCCTTCATGTTACAGAATGACACCCAACGTGGGGCCCTCATGTTACAGACTTTTATCAGTAAATAGAATGATACCAAATTCAGAAGCTAGACAAATAACAATTGAATCTCTGACTTTTGAAAATGCCAATTCTCCAAGCAAAAGGATAATTAGGCCATTAAAGGCAAGGTCAGAACCATTGGAAGAACAGATTCAAGATGCAATTAATATTGAATCTCATCACCATGATGATATATAGATAGGAGAGGTGATTTCCAGAGGTTTGAGGAAAAACTGAAAAGTTAAATGTTATAATTGTGGCAAATAAAGTCACTTTAAAAGGGACTGAAGAAAGAGCACTCCTAGAAACAATGTTTTTTTTTTTCTAAAAATAATCCATTCAAAATGTGCCCCTCCCCTTTCTGGATTATGTGGAAGGTATCACAAACGCAGGCATTAAACTAATGAATGTAGGTCAACAAGGTATAAACAAGTGAATCCTTTTCCATAGGGAAACTCCATGAGGGGTCTCTCACAGGCCCTATGCCAAATCCAGTTCAGTTGTTTCTTGCCATCATAGAGGAAACTCCTTCCTAGAGCAATTAAACAAACTAATGCCTATTGTAAGAAACTATACTGATCTGGAGATAGAACAGCGATAGAAGAGAGAACAAAAAATTCAGTAGAATCCATAAACTGGGTATTTTGGCAAACTTCTATAAATGAACAAAGACCAAAACTAAAAATATGAATAATAAATGATGTTGTCATTTAAGTTCTGATAGACTCAGGTATGGATGTAATAACAAGTTGGTTTGAATGTATAGGGCAGAAGGACAGAGAGGATATTAAAACCATATGTGGTTAACACAGCAATGAATTTGTACGGATGTAATTTGTTACAGAAATGGAATACTCAGATTAACATTCCCCTGATCTTAGAAACAAACCAAAAGTTAATTTATGTTTCTGGGGAAAATATTATAAGATATTATAACAGTCACTGACCACTTAGATTGTACAAGAATAGGGTACAAGAGCTGCTGATATTTCAAAGGCAACAACAGTCCTACCTTTAAAATGGTTGACAGACAAACTTACATGGGTTAAGCAATGGCCTTTAACAACAGAGAAACTGCAGGCTTTAGAACAGCTGGTATAGGAGTAACTATATGCTCAGCATATTGAAGAATCAACCAGCCCTTGGAACTTTCCTGTATTTGTTGTTAAAAAGAAATCTCGATAATGAAGAATAGTAACAGAGCTATGAGCTGTTAATAAGGTAATTCAGCCAATGGGCTCTCTACAGTCTGGAATTCCTTTGCCTTCCCTTTTCCCTAAAGGATGCCCTCTTATGGTTATTGATTTAAAAGATAGCTTCTTCATTATAGATTTACAATAAAAGGACAGAGAAAATTTTGCTCTCGCAGTGCCTACTTATAATAATTCTCAGCCTTCCAAGAGATATCAATGGAAGGTTCTCCACAGGGAATGTTAAATAGCCCCAATCCATGCCAATATTTTGTCAGTCAGCCACTGGAAATGACACGTAAGCAATCTCCTGAATCTATAGTTTACCATTACATGGACAACATTTTGCTACCTGATTCAAATCTAGATACTCTAGAAAAAATGTTTGAAGTAGAAAGTTTTGCCTTATTAGGGATTACAAATTGCTTCTCAAAAAATACAAAGGAGAGTCTCTTAATTATTTAGGCTATAAAATAAATTTAGAAAAGATTAGATGCTAAAATGTGTAAATTAAAAGGGATCAATTATACACTCTTAATGTCTTTCAAAAAGTGCTAGGAAACATTTCCCATTTACGGCCCACTATTGGGATAAAACCTTATGAACTGATTAATTTAAAACCTTAGATGGTGACAAGGGCTTAAATAGTCCCAGGGAGTTATCAGCTGAAGCTGAGAGAGAATTGGCTTTGATTGCAGAGAAATTACAGAAGGAGCATGTGAATTGTATGGATTTGAATCTTTTTTTTTTTTTCCTGTACCAATCTTTACTTATTCACACATTTGATAAAGTCACAGTTAGGAGCAAACTTATTATTATGACACAAGTAACTGTACAGAGTCAAATCACCATTAAGTCAGAACAGAGGGCAACTATAACTGCTTAATACTTGCATAAGCACACTCACATGCATTCAACTACTGGTGCTAAATTCAGATAAAAGGTTTCTGTCAGGTCCTGGGGAGAAGGAATAAATGCTCCCTGAAAGACACTGGGACTGATCAATGCATCTCCCTGCTCCACCAACAATAGAGAATACGTGAAACATTCGGGGACTTAGTTGTTTCCTTGGCACAGAACTGAGTAGGCAACAAGATAAAATTAAAAACAAAAACAAAAACAAAAACAAAAAACGGGTTAATGTTGCGGGAGGTCCTTCCACTCCTCCAGCCAATAGCCGCCGAGATACCAGCCCATTGGGGCGTGGTCTCTTTCCTTTTAAAAAAAAGCGGCTACTTCCCTCCTCTCTCTACTTTCTGCTCCGGTTCCGGCGACTAGACTTCTTCCTAGTTGCGTGCGCAGAGGGCTGTTGTCTGGGACGGTGATCTGTAAGTTTATTCCCCTTTAAATAAATACCACCATATTAATCACAATTCCAAACTGGTGTGGGATTGTTTATGACTTGCACCTTCATCTGGCCCCCAACATGTGGATGACTATATCCACAGAAAGCCTGAGAAAGCTTGGGAAATAATAGAATAAAGCATGTTTTCTTGGTAGCAACAATTTCTCTGTTCTACTTTGCTTGCTAGAGGCAAGCAAGCGCTCTCATCTAAGAGAGGCTTCCTGACTCAGCTTTAGCTGCAAACCTTGCTGCTCTTTTAAGAGGTCCTGCTACGAAACACTTAAACGGTGTTGATGAAAAGCTGAATGCATGCTTTTCGGTTTTCAGCTGTAGCAGGAAAAAAGTTGTGCTGTTTTATTTAAAATGCTGGCTTTCTGGGTCGTCCTGCCAGGGCAAACTCTGACTGTTTGAGGCAGGAGGGCCGACTACAGAGAGAGGACTTGATTGTTGTCTATGGACGTAATGCTGCAGTTTGCTTGTTGGCAAAGACCTTGAAACGCCACAGAGTTGTGGTGATAAACATGGCTACAGCTGGTACCTCTGCCATGAGGAGGTAAAGCTAAGGAATGGGCTGGATTTAGCTGGCAAAGCCACAGCTTTAATCCTACCCATATTGCTCAGTAATTTTAAGGCTCATGTGGTCAGATAAAAAAAGAGAGATACGCAGTAAAGAGAGACTCAAAAACAAAACAAAAGAAAATTTCTAAATGATTTACAGTGTGTAAAAAATATATGCAGGCTAAAAGACAAAAAGGAAGAAAGTAGTTGGGTGTGGTAGTACACACCTTTAATCCCAACACTTAGGAGACAGAGGGAGATTGACCTCTGTGACTTCAAGGTGTGGTAGCACACGCCTTTAATCCCAATGCCTGGAAGGCAGAGACAGAAGGATCTCTGAGAGTTCAAGGACAGTCTGGTCTACAGAGTTATTCCAGGACAAATATATACAGAGAATATAAAACAAAAGTAAAAATAAACAAAATAGAGTTAAAATAAAGCTGCACAAAGATGGAAAATACACAGAGAATCTTGATACTGTATGCTATTATGCTCTCTTTGAATTGTTTGAATGCTGAGGAAGGAGCAACAGATGCTAAAAGATATTTGTTTATAAATGCTGCTGAACTAATCCAAGATAGATATTTTCAAAATACCTTGACTTCAGAATTTGGATCTAAGGATATGATACTTTGGAAAAGAGTTTCTTCTTTTGTTTTCACAGAGGATGAGACTCTTTGGATTGCTTCTATTTCAATATGGTATGATAGACCATGCCCTCCTGAAGGGTTGCTGTGAACACCTTCAAAAAATTACTTTGCTCAACTGCCGACTGAGAGGAACCTAGCACACAGGTTATACCATGAAAGACCTGATTAACAGCGCCCCCATTCAGCAGGAAGCAGTTTGGAGAGAAATAACTGCGCCCATATTCCCAAATATTGTTTATAAATGTTATTTTACATTTAAAGGGGGATATGATATAGGTATGAATAATTTGCATTGGTATGGATTTTAAGGTCAATTTTGTTATATGTATATGTATTTCTGCTCTTGATTAAGGTATTGTGATTGTGTAGTTCACTTAAGAATGTAATGTATAATTAGGAAATATAGGTTGCTAATGGATAATCAATAGTCAAGCTTGTAGTCATGTTAGTTAGATTTTCTAGATATATAGAGATATATTTCAGTTAGACAGACATTCTTCATATCTTTCAAAGACTGCAGACTATGGCATTTAAAATATTTTAATAACTTAGGGCATTTCATGACAATGAGACATGTCTGCTCCTGGAAGCACCAATCTACTTTGAAGATGGGCATCGAAGAGGATCCTTATGGAGTTTGATAGACATTTGGGCAAGACACTGCTCTTGCCTGGACTATTGCATAAACTGGACACAAAGAACCCACAGAGAGAGGACTGCTGAACTTGCCTAAAGGTGAGATGATCTTTCGGGGTTCCTGATTTATGAAAGAGTCTGCAAGACATTCTGTAGGACACAGCAGATAGTGACTGAACTGCCTTTGAAATTTCCTGCTTCATGGAAAAGTCTGCTGGATACTATGGGCCTGAAGGCTGAAGGTTGATGCCCCAATGGTACAGAGGAACTTTGGGTGATTGTCCAGGCAGCCAGATGTCTCTGTCATTTCTAGAGTTTAGAAGTTGCTTACTTTTTGTTTGCTTAGGTAATATTGTATTCTTCTGGAGTCTTTGATGGAGTTGAAGAATAGATAGATAGTTACAGTTATAGTTTTCCATTGTTATGATAAAAGATAAAATAGATATAAATATTGTAACTGTAATTCTTGCTTGATAACTGTTTTGTTATATGTAATTTTGCTACGTTAAAGTTAAAGCCTTCCTTTTTTTTTTTGTTTAAACAGAAAAGGGGAAATGATGGAGGAAGGTCATTGGCTAATAAAGAAACTGCCTTGGCCCATTTGATTGGCCAGCCTTTAGGTGGGTGGAGTAAACAGAATAGAATGCTGGGAGGAAGAGGAAGTGAGCTCAGATGCAGGGCAGCTCCTCTGAGAGACAGACGCCATGCTCCCCTCTCCTGAGCAGATGCAGGGCAGCTCCTCTCAGAGCCAGAAGCGATGAAGCAAGCCGCCAGGTCAGACATGCTGAATCTTTCCTGGTAAGACTGATACTACACAGATTATTAGAGATGGGTTGATCGTGATATGAGAATTAGCCAGTAAGGGCTAGAGCTAATGGGCCAAGCAGTGTTTAAAAGAATACAGTTTGTGTGTTGTTATTTTGGGGCATAAGCTAGCCAGGCAGCCATGAGCCGGGCTGTGGGAAGAGGCCCGCAGCTCCCCACTACAGGTTAAGTTCTCCATGGGTTTAATTTCAACACCACAACACGATAGCAAACAGGAAAAAAAGAAAAGAAAAGTTCAGCTATATAAACTCTAGCAAAAAAAAGGGGGGGAGAAGGGAAGATTTAAAACATGATCTCTATTCACCATAAAGAAACCAGAATGGCCAGGCCTATATCATCTGCTTGTGATCTTATGTAAACTCTGTCTTTTTTCTATGCAAGACCTGGAGAGAAACGTTTTAAGGATCAAGAGGGTCACAAAAGCCACATCCCTACCATATTGGTGCGGGGCAAGACTTTACTTGCTGACTCACATATCAGCGTATAGTTTTGAAAGTTCTGAGGAAATGGTACAACCACAATCCACTACCTTTAGCCCTCCAGGAAGGCCTAGTTAATCTGTAGTGGGAAAATGGTGCCAAACAAGTAAGACTATGAAGGAGTTGTACTCAAAACCACAACTCCATTTTGCTACAAGGGTTAAAAAGAAATTTAGTTATTTTTTAAGTGAGATGTTTTGTGTGCACTTCCAATTACTCTATCAAAACACTGATGGCATCAATCCAGAGAGCACAGCCCATGAACACAGAAAGGCCAGTTAATATAAAAACTGCTTTGAGTCACATGAGTCAGTGTCATGGTATTTTGCAGGGAAGAAGGATCCCTTGGTACAAACTTCGAGTCTCTAATGATAAAGCAAGGTGAGGACAGGGCACGTAGATCAGCCAGTGCTCACATTATTACAGGATTGTTACCAAGAGCACTCCTAAAGACCCCTTAGGAGAACCCAGGGCCAACCAGCCTCCAAGTGACCTACAGAACTGAAAGGTAGTTCAAATCTTAACTACAGTCTGATCATATTACCCTACAAACATTCCCCTACAGGAATTTTAATGCAGAGGGACGATATTATCTTAGAATGGATCTTTTTTTCCCCTGAGACAGGGTTTCTCTGTAGCTTTGGAGCCTATTCTGTACCTAGCTCTTGTACCAGACTGGCCTTGAACTCACAGAGATCCATCTGCCTCTGTCTCCCTAGTGCTGGGATTAAAGGTGTGTGCCACCACCCAGTTAGAATGGATCTTTTTACTACACAAACCAAATGAAAAATTTAAAAAAATGTGGAAAAGGTCTTTGAGTTAATTCTAAAAGGAAAATTGAACTTTATCAATTATCAAGAATAGACATAGCAGAAATTATAGTATTTTTTAATAATGATGATATTGTCAAATTATGGGGGAAAAGTGAACCCTGACAAAGAGTTTGTAGTAATCTTTTTTGAAGAAATTAACAACTATCCCAAAAGCAAGAGAATTCAACTTATAAAAAGAACTAACTGAATCTTTCCTCACATTGTACAGGACACGCCAATAACTGGAACCTCTACATTCTACACTGATATAAATAAATCAGGAAAGGCAAGTTACAAATTACAAAATTTATACAAATAAATCAGAAAAGGCAAGTTACAAATCAGAAAATTTAAGTAAAGTGAATCAAAGTCCTTATGATTCTGCCCAAAAGGCAGAATTATATGCTATTCTCATGGTACTAAGGGATTTTAAAGAACTTTTCCACATAGTTACAGATTCGCAATATGCAGAAAGAATTGCTTTGCATAATGAAACTGCAGAATTTATACCAGATGACACAGAATTGACTTTATTATTTATTCAATTACAAGATATAATCAGGAAAAGGAATCATCCCATATATATAACACATCTGATCCCAAACAGGTCTGCCAGGTCTTTTAGCACAAGGTAATATAGAAATTGATCAATTATTGATTGCAAATGTGTTGAAGGCCTCAGAATTTCATTTAAAAAATCATGTCAATAGCAAAGGTTTAAAATAAAAAGACTTTTTCATCACATGCAACAAGCCAAAGATATTGTAAGGAAATGTCCTACTTTTCTTTATACACCTGTACACCACTACCTGCAGGAAGTAACCCAAATGGTACTCAAAGGAATGAAATCTGGATGTGTTCCATTTTTATAGAATTTGGAAAATTAAAATATGTACACCACATGATTGATACCTCCTATTCAGGTTTACAATGGGCAACTGCTTTGAGTTTGAAAAAGGCTGATTCAGTAATCACACATTTGCTAGAAGTTATGGCCATTATGGGTATACCTGCACAAATAAAGACAGACAGTGCTCCAGCATATATCTCTAAAAAAAACCGAAATAGTCTTTTGCTCATTATAATATAAAACACATTACCTGTTTTCTATATAGGGCAGGCAGTTATAGAAAGATCAAATTGAACTCGAAAGGATATGTTAACAGAAAAAAATGATAAATACCCCCAGAAAAAGACAGCATAATGCTTTATTAACTTTGAATTTTCTAAATGCTAATGAGAAAGGAACAACAGCTGTGAAGAGACACTGGATAGTAGAAAAAAACTACAGATTAAACCAGCCAATATACTTTAAAGATGTGCTGACCTCAGAATAAAAATCAGGACATGTGTTACATTGGGCAAAGAATGAACATTCAAAAAAAGAGTTGATGAGCTGGAGGGATGGCTCAGAGGTTAAGACCACTGACTGATCTTGCAGAAGTGCTGAGTTCAATTTCCAGCACCCACATGGTGGCTCACAACCACTTGTAATGAGATCTGGTGCCTTCTTTTGGCTTGCAGGCATACATGCAGGAGGAGTACTGTATACATAGTAAATAAATAAATCTTTTAAAAAAAAAAGAAAAAGAAAAGAAAAAGAGTTGATAACCCATTCAAAACAGAGAAGTTGAGCTGGTGCCTACCTATAGTCTTCACCCCTACTGACTAGTGTTCACGGTACTGGAAGGTACTCTGCATGCTGCAGAACCCAGCTACAATGCCTTTGATTTATAATGGTGACCTGCCTGCAGGATACAATGGCGCAATAGTGGAACAAAAGTGGTGGGAATAACCAACAACTACCTAATTGGATTTAAGCTCACTCCAGGAGGTAGGCATTAGATGTAAGAAAAAAACCAAACAAACCCAAAAACTACTGTTCAGCCAAAGCAATGTAGCAATAAAATGACTCTTAACAACATTCTGCTACATTCTTAGATCAGTGTCTCATTCAACTATCATCAGAGTGGCTTTCTTCTTCAGCAGATGGATACAAATACAGAGATCCATACCTGGTCAAAGCACAGAGTGAATGACCTTGGAACACAGTTCTAAATGGGATGTCTCTATCAAATCCCTCCCTTCTCAGGGCTCAGGAAACCCAGATGAAGAGAAGAAATGATCCTAAGAGTCGGAGGGGATGGAGAAACACCAAGGAAACAGTGTCTTCTAGATACACCAGGATTGATGCACACATAAACTCCCAAAGACAGTGGCAGCCTGCCCAGGGCCTGCAAATGTCTAAGACAGACTAGGTTCAAGCACTGAGAAGGAACACAAGTGCACATCCTAAACCCAGAAGTTATCTCCAAATGAAAAATTACTTTTCTCCAATAAGTCTTACTGGGTATAAGAACCACACCTAAGGTCAGGTGCCATGTTCAGCAGCAGATGGCCAACACAAAACAAACCCAGGGATGGTTTTAGATGTGTTTTTTTTTTCCATAATGATTTGTCTGGGCATATTTTTACTGTATAGAACTTTTGCTTACATAGTATGGTTATCGATTTTTGTGTGTATATAGGATTTCTGGGTGTATCTCTATGTTTTTTATGCTTTTCCTTTGGCTATTTAGTTGTGGGATTTTTTTAATCTTTGTTTTTATCTTATTTAATTTTATTAATTCATCAATTTTAGATACTTTTTGTTTTCTGATGAAAAAGAGAAAGAAAGGGTGGTGGGTAAGGATCTGGGAAGAGCTGGAGGAGGGAAAACTGTAATCAGAATTCAGTGCATAGAAAATAATCTATTTTCAAACAAAAACAAAACAAAAAAGGAAAAAGGAAAAAAATTGAGATCAACCTACTCTAAATGTAGTACTTTTAATTTTCATGGTTCTCAATTTTTCAGCATTTACTTTCCTTGTTTTATCTTTTTTAATATCTTCATCAGCCTGTTCAATTTTCAAATTAGAAAAACTTGCAACTTTACTAATTTGCATGTAGGCACACATGTCAGGGTATGATATGGAGGTCAGAGGACAACATGTGAAGCTGGGTTTTCTACTTCCACATTTACTTGGGTTCTAGGGAGCAAAGATGACTAAGGTCATTAGACTTTTAAAGTCAACGCCTTTACTCTTTTACCTGTTGAGCCGTCTTGCTGGCCCTGACCTCTTTAATTTTGCCCAAATCTTTCAACTTCTCTTATAATTCCTACTGAACTGAGAGCTACTTGGCTTTAATGTTATTTTTATTTCCAACAGCAAGCAATTTCACTACCTCTCGGGTTTCTTTCTGAAAAAAAATAATAAAACATGAAATTACTGAATATGTGTTCTTATAACCAATCTCTGATTTAAAAAAAAAAGAAATCCCATTCACTTGGTAATTTAAAGTTCTAAAGGTTATTTAGTACATAAGTGAAATGTGCAAAATGAGACCTAAAATTACAAATATACTAGTTCTTAAGGTATTTATTATTGGCTTAATCACATTAAGAATCTCTGTATTTTACAAAACATCTTCTAATTTTAGCAAATACAACAAAAACTCCTAAAAGAATGAATAACTCCTCACATCTTTCCTCTTCACAAACATTATTAGCAGTTTAAGGAATTAGTAAACTATTACCAAAGTAATTTTAAATATGATAAAAAAGAAGGCTTAGACATGCCAAATGTACATAAGAGAGTAAAAAAAAATTTTGAAAAACAGTTTATAATATGTACTAAAACTACCAATTTCAAGGCAAAATGTAGTAATAGTATTAAAATGCATGGTAGATTAACTGAGAAAATAATAAGCTACATTTCCTGTCTTTCTTGAATATAAAATAATTTCAACCAGTAGTCAAAATTCAAATATCAAATCTACATGAAAATGAAGCTATCCATATAGCAAGATATAAAATAAGAGCACCTAGTGCAAAAGTATAAAATTTATAGATTTTTAAAAGGCTATAAAAGAAGCAACATGAAGAAAATATTCCCAACAAGTAAAACAAACATCTGGTTATACAGAACTTTTTTACAAGTCAGCAGTGGGTGGGGGAGCGGCGGGGAAGATGTATAATAAACTGTAAGAAGGGGCCGGAGAAATGGCTAGTGGTCAGGAGCACCAACTGCTCTTGCAGGTGACCCAGGTCCAGTTTCCTGCACCCACATAGTGGCTCACAACTATAATTCAAAAGCAGGGGATGCTACACCTTCTTGCCTCCACAGGCACCAGGTACACACATGGTGTAGGCAAAATTCTCATACATAAAAAATAAAATATAGAAAAGAAATTCAAAGAATATAAATGATTTAGAAGATATAAGGTCATAAAACCTAATGAATAAAATAAGAAATTTAGAATAGTAAGTCACCTTTTTCATCTAAAAGTTTGACAAGTATTTTAACATTTTCCCAAACCTAACTTCTTTGATACTTAGTATAAAAGCAACACTCCATTTTTTTTTTTTTTTTTTTTTTTTTTAACTCTTGGCGTGTTTTGTTTTGTTTTTGAGACTTGTTTTGAGCCTCGGCTAGCCTGGAACTTGTCATTAGCCCAGACGAGCCTCAAATTCAGTGATATTCCTTCCTCCCTTAGTCAAGCTTTCACAATGACAGCAATGCTTTCTTGAAAGAGTACCACAGGAAGTAGTAGACTCTTTTGCATTAAGAGAAACCAAGAGCATTACAGTAAGCTTAATAAGGTGTAAATAAAAATGAAGACTATAAAACATGCTTGTGTAAGCACACTAAGTCTCAGGAAGGATACTAAAACATACCTTTGTGTGTTTCATGAATGCAGGAATAAGAAAAAAGATAAGCATTTACTCTGTAACTTTTAATAGCATGTTTGGTTACTTTTTAAAAAGAATTTCAAATAAAAAAGTTTAAGCACTCCATAAACTATGTTTGTTTGTGTGTGTGTATTGTGTGTGTTTAAAACAGGGTCTTGTTCTGTGGTCAAGCTGGGCACACAGTTACGGATACTTCTTGCATTAACACTAAGCACTTGGATTACAGGTTGGTACCACCATGTCTAGCAAACATTTGCTTGATTACAACAAACCTATAATGTTTTATACAATGGGATGAGTTTTAATCAAGTAATTATTAAGCTTTATGAATTGAGAAATTCAACTTTCTCCATGTATTCTATAATACACAAAGCGAAGGGGTACTATTCATTTAATCTGTCTACCTTAGAAGTTAAACACTGTTTCTTTAAATCATTTCACCTAGGTATCACAAAGCCAAAGAACAAGATTTTTATATTGATGACTCACCAAAAATAGAATTGGAATGGATTAGGGTAATAATGGATTAGGTTCCACAACAGGGTAAAAAGCTCTTACACAAATCTATCAACAAATAAATGTCAGAATCATTCCAGTACAAGCACAACTCTTAGACATGCCTAATGTCTCAGGTTTGTTCAAAGGCTGATGCAGGAGGATTCCAAGTTGAAAGCCTGCCAGGGTATCTTAGTGAGACCCTGTCATGAAATAAAAATGTAAGGGGTCTCGGAAAACAGTTCAATGATAAAGCACTTAAAGATCTGGGCTCAGTCCTCAATATCACACACACACACACACACACACACACACACACACACAAATCAATTTCATAACAACACCATGTCAATAAATTCAATGTCGGGGCTGGAGAGATGGCTCAGAGGTTAAGAGCATTGCCTGCTCTTCCAAAGGTCCTGAGTTTAATTCCCAGCAACCACATGGTGGCTCACAACCATCTGTAATGAGGTCTGGTGCCCTCTTCTGGCCTGCAGGCATACACACAGACAGAATATTGTATACATAATAAATAAATATTAAAAAAAAATAAAAAAAAATAAATTCAATGTCAATATTTACTCCATTTTCAGAGGAAGTGATAGAGGTAATTACCCATATTAAGTCTAAAAATAAAGTATACTTATTTAACAAAGAACATTAGTGTGTTTGTTTAAAAATCAAGTATCTGTAAATTTCATGCTGAAAAGTTCGTTGTATTAATTTCTGTTGTGAAATTTCCTTGAAATGCGTGCTAAAAGACTATGAAGCCAGAAACTAAAAGTCAAAACCAATCACAGAATAAATGCATTTTTTCCTGTATCTACTCACTATATCTAAAGATCAGCTTTACTAATTTCTACCTTTTTTACTATTGCTTAGCCCACATCGAGTATTCAAACTGCTTTAGTTTCCTACCAACTCCTTTGATTATGTACATACTAAAAGTTTTGTATACAAATACAACTGTAATAAAAATATCTGCAGTGAACTATGTTTCCCTCCTACCCAAGTTTATTAAAATTCCTTACCCAAATTACCCAAATGTAAAGTTAGTAGAGTCTATAGTTCAAAACAGGATAACTACATTTAAATCCACCATGGAAATACTATTACTTAGGAAACAATACAGATAAAATATAAATCTTCCCTATTTTTAATAATCAATACGGCAATGAATTTGCAAAAGAAGGGGAGCAGAAAAAGGTTATAGAGAATCTTCAAGATTATAAAGAACATTTCCATTCACCATTCTGTCCACACAAACAATGACAAAAGGAAGACAGTGTCAAAACTGATTTACAACATAACAATCAAAATAAACTGAGACTTAAATTCAAGATATTTCCTTAAAACTGTCTCTAGAAGGCATTGGTAGTTTTATATTAATACTTAGAAACAATTCATGTTTTACTAATTTGATGTTCAATTAAGAGTATTTTCTAACTTGAATACACAAGAGGGTAATGTGTGCAACATACAAAAAAGATGAAAAAAATACAGCAATATTTGTCTTATATGCAAAACATAGACAATATGTAAGTCAAATGTAGATAGTAACAGTAATTCCAAGAATACCTTTTACTTTTATAAGTAATTTTATCATAAGAAAATTTGACTTTCGAGTAGATCAATAAAATGAGAACTGCTTTTGTCTTAGCATATCTGTTTTTAGATTTTAAACTACTGACTCCCTTAGCTAATTTCCATTTAACTATCCTGCCTTAGCCAATATTTTTCTTTTTTTAGCTTTTGATTAAGTATGTCTATGGCATGCTGACTGCACTCAACCAATAAGCCTTTTAAAGTGTTATAATAACACACTTTGATTCCAATAATTGAGTTAGATGCTTTAAAAGACAATTGTTGGTTTCTAAACCTGTCTATACCAATTTACTTATTCTTACATAATGTAATTTATGTAATGTAATGTTAATTTATATTAACATTATTTAAGTCATGGACTACATACAGTAGGAAAAGAGAGTTGTGTCTATGCAAACATAGGATGGCTAAACAAAAGTGAAGTACTGTTTCAAAATTAAATGAAGGCGACACAGTTCAAATATATTCTAGGAAACCTGAAAATTCAGAAAGAGCTTATACCTAGTGTTTTTTAAGTATTTTCAAAAGTGCTTATTCCAGTCAGCAGTGGTGGCAAAAACGCCTTTAGTTCCAGTACTCAGGAGGCAGATGCAAGAGGATCTTTTGTGAGTTTGAGGCCAACTTGGTCTACAGACTGAATTCCAGAACAGCCAGGACTACACAAAGAAACCCTGTCTCGAAATACAAAAACAAACAAAAAAGTATTTATTCCACTTTAGGGCAATTGAACTGCAGATCACACATTATGTAAAAAGTTAACAAAACAGAACTCTCAACTTCATAAGAAAATAATGGTATAAAATCTGTATGAAAAAGATAATAAATGAATATATTTTTGTTTTGATAAATTTAAGTAAGGATAGTTATTTTCCCAATTAAACTTTTTAAATAACCTATGGATTGTCCCAATCTCACCAGTTATGAAGTAACCTGTCACCTCTTTTTTCCTGAAACACTTAAATTGGTTTGAAAAGACAGTTGAGTAAAACCTTCATGCTTATAGTATGCAGTAGTACACTCCTGGGCAAAGGGCAAGGATTTCACAGCTCTGTAACATGCACCGAGAGCAGTTCTGATTAGCTTTTGAGTAGGGAAAGGTACTTACTGTGATTACAGCCTTGCTAAGACAGATGGATCCCCTGCAGCCATATTCTGTCTCATCTTCAGATTTGTAGTAACTCAGGGTATTATTTTTCAAAACTACCCAACGATCTTGCCACCCATGAATATAGTTTGTCCACTAGGGATGAGAAGAAGAAAAAGAAAAGGTAAAAAAAAAAAATAAAGTCAGTATTTTAGAAATTGAGGCATTCCAAAATTTTAACACAAAACTTTGAAAAGCTCTAAAAATTATAATAAACAGTAAAAAAGATTAAGTGATAAAAAATTGAGATGCTTATTGTATATAATGACGTTCAGTAATTTTAGCTTAATAGCTAAGAAATAAAAAATAAAACATTTTCTTCTACATTTATAAAATTCTGGCATGATCTTTGCATACTTTTAGCTTCCCTTCTTCATCATCATTTTTTAAGTTTTATTTTATTTATTGTGTATACAGTGTTCCGCCTGCATGTATCCCTGCAGGCCAGAAGACAGCATCAAATCTCATTACAGATGGTTGTGAGCCACTATGTGGTGCTGGGAATTGAACTCAGGTCCTCTATCAGAGCAGTCAATGCTCTTAACCTCTGTATCATCTCTCCAACCCCTCTTCATCATCTTTATGACATTTAAACTGTTCTGATTCCTACATAAGGTAACATGCTCAACAAATCAGTTACATGGTCTCTCTCTCCTACATTAAATACTGCATGGGCTTCTGAAGAACTATAAAACCAATCACCAGCAAAATGCTACTCTGTACATTAGTCTCATGTGAAAATCGTATGGTGGTCATAATTCCATCAAAGAAAAAATCTACATCGTTAATCTTTATTAAGTTCACAGTAGTTTTAGCTTTTCCCCTAGAAAACTGATGACCGTATATTTAAAATGATTAAATCATTTACAAGTTTCCATTAAATTATATTTTTCTGAGAAGTACTAATACAAATATAAAGTTGGATCATTTAGATCGTCCATCATGATTTCTGTGTTGCTAAGGTCCTGATAGAGTAAAGTTCCCAATCAAGAAACTGGCATAGGTAGAAATCTAATTGATAGGAATACTTAATTTTTCATGTTATTTATGTCTGGTGTTTTAACATAACTACTCTAAAAACAATTTAAACTGGATTATTACTCAATGCATTAGCTCAGGTTCTTTGCTCACTGAGAAATCTTTAATGTTTCTATTTCCTGATTAAACACATTTGAGACTGGTTCTACTTTGAAGTCTAATCTTCAGTATTGTAAGCCATCTCTGTGAGCTCACCCATGTTGATGGTTTAACTCACTCTTCTAAGGGGTCTCTGGGCACTATTTCCTTATTTCTAATAGCTTCTGACTCAACCAGCACTTGATATTCACTTGAAACAAACGACAGTCCAAACAAAACTGAAATCGCCTCCCCTATAAGGTATATTTCCTCCTCCCTATGTTCCTGTTTTCTTGGTTGTATTACTACATCTGCAGTCATGGGGACTAAAGCTGGTTTAACACCAGATACATGAACAGAAGAGTAGAAATAGGACTAAACAGACCCAATTTTGGTACCTGTGCTGGGAGAGCTTGAACAGGTTACTTAACTTTTGTTTCTTTGGATGTTGAATGGTTGAATAAAATAGTGAAAATGACTGGCACAGTTACACAGGACACTCAATACCTGTTTCTTTCCCCATAGCTTATTACCGTACCTTTCCCTGATATCAACTTTTAAATTTGCCCTGTCTTCCCAATTTTCAATGATTTCCATCAAATAATCAGTTTAATAGATTCTTAAGAAGTCTTACCCCTCTTAACCTACTTTTAAGAATAATCTTGAGTATACTTGTTAACTTATGCAGCGTATTAATGAGACTCCAGCCTTGAAACTTACATCAACAATTTCATATTCTCTAACATATTAAAGGGACAACTTAGCATTTTAAAACCTCTATAGATTAATCTTACCTTGATGCCCATTATTATCCTTTATTAGATAGTAATTGTGGCTATGTTGCTCTCTATGTGTTTCTTTATCAATCAAGTGTCTCTCTTAGAGTTATGATTACATAAACAAAGATTAGAACAATGCCTGGCTTGTCCTATTAACTCAAGTTTGATGCATAATATGCATAGGTAAAGAAGCTTAAAAATCAATATCTCTCTCTAGATTCTTTCTAAAGTGAAAAGAGGACCTCTAGTGAGTGTGTTAATAATTTGTTATTTTCTTATAGTTGAACCAACAAATGGCATAAGCTTTAGGACTCAATAAATGTTTTATTTGCTACTATTAAACCAAGAAAGCAGGGTTTTGCCTTTTCTCTGCCCCTTTATTTTTTTCCACTTATCTATTTAACACAGGCAATGTTGCATGTTAGATATTATTTAAAAAAGTAAGATTCCTTCATGTTGCTAAGTTTAGCAATCACAAATTCAACAACAAAAATTAAGAGTCAGAAGCAAGTTCCATAAAAATGATACAGGGATTCAAAGGAAAGAAATATTGAATATTTATGTAACCAAAGGCTTTATGGAAAGAATGGCATTTGGGATGGACTTAAAGAGTCAAGTATGCTAGGTCATGCCTATAATCCTAGCATTTCAAAGCTCTGGTCTCATGAGTTAGAGACCAGTGTGGTCAATACAGCAAAGCTCTATCTCAAAAGAAAGAACCAAAGTGGTGGCCTACACCTTAAATACTAGCATTCAAAAGACAAGACAAGAGGCAGGGAAATCTCTGTGAGTTTGAGGCTAGCTTGGTCTAAGCAGCAATTTCTAGGCCAGCCAGAGATAAGATAGTGAGATCTTAAGCGATAAAGTAAGCAGACAGCACGTGCACAGTGACCAGAGACCCAGAAAAGTTGACTAAGATTTCATTTATCCAGGCTTGGCGCTTTCAAGTACCAAGGTGTGAACCTTCAACATGTGCCATCCTATTTGTCACAACTACATGGAATTACTACTTAACTAGGACTTTTGGAACACGCATGATTAAGAAATATGTCTCACAGGTATTTCTGATTACTATTTAAGAGGGAAAACGCTTTTGGACTGGCATATTTTTAATTAAATTTCAATTTCGTAAATTCCAGACCCATCCCATTTTATGAAACAAGAAAGAAAATGGATAACTATTTGGACTTATCTATATAACTAAACAGGAGGAAAAGGACAGATGTTGAAAACTAACTCTTGTTTAAATTATCAGGTAAATTACGAAGGGTTCAAATTACAAAAGACACATACTTTAAGCTTAAAAACATGCATGATCCATAGTGTGAATGTATGTTATGTATTCAGTATAAAGTTCCTTTGATGAGGCTACAGTAGAACACTTGTCTAGCATGCATGATGCCACTGGGTTTGCTCTCTAGTAATGTCCAAAAGTAAACAAAGCACTTTGTAGAAAACATAAACTATATGGCTCAGACTGTGAAGTGCTTGTTATGCATGCATGAAGACCTGAGTATGATCCCTAACACCCACATAAGAATGCCAGGCACAGTGGTGGCATATTCCTAGGGCCAGAGAAGTAGTGACAAGAGGATCTTTGGGGCTTGCTGACCAAGTCTAGCTAAACTGCAAGCTCTGGATTTACTTTGATACCCTGTCTCAAAAAAACAGGGTGGAGAAGGGTTGAGAAAGACACCAATTTAGATCTCTGGCCTCCAGGTAGGTGTACTCACATGTACACACAAATACATACAAAAATAAAAGTTTCCATAAAACACACACACATATATATACATATATAAAACTATATATGTATATATATTTGTTAACCATACACACACACACACACACACATAAACACACACACATACACACACATATTTGTTTTCCAAGACAGGGTCTTACTATGCAGCTCTGTCCTAGAACTCATTGTATAGATCAGGCTGGCCTGGAATTCACAGTTATCCACGGGCCTCTGCCTCCCAAGTGCTAGGATTAAAGGTGTGGACCACTACACTGAATCATATAACCATACATTCTTAAACTTCCAGAAGATTTTCTTTACAGCTGTTAATAAAATTTTTACTCACACATTGATTGTATACACACAGAACAATCAAAATGAAAACAATTCCCTTTTAATGGACATAATCAATAATTCCTATACATTTAAATGCAAGAGAGTTCTCCTTAAAAAACTGATTCTGAGAGACAGGGCCTTACTATGAAGGTAGGTTAGTTGGCCTGGAACTTGCAATCCTCCTGCTCTGCCTCCTGGGTGCTAAGATTACATGAATATACAATTCTGCCTGCCTTCCAGGTTCAGATTCACATTATACTTCATATGCTAATATGAATACAATAGATCACAAAGCATGAGCTCTTTTTCCATCAGTCATTCCAATCTCTCACTCTGCAAAAAATGATGATCAAGAAGTCAAAAGTAAGGCGGGTGATGGTGGTGGTGCACACCTTTAATCCCAGCATTAAGGAGGCAGAGGCAGGAGGATCTCTGTGAGTTCAAGGCCAACCTGGTCTATAGAGTGAGTTCCAGGACAGCCAGCGCTACACAAAGAAACAAACAAACAAACAAACAAATCAAAAGTATAGCTTGTTTCATAAAACACTTGAACAACACACTGATATAGCAGTTTGCTTCTCATCTAATGACAAGTAATGAAACTCTCAGAATCAGGAGAGACAGCCCATTTCACAACCATTTGAAAATACAAACTTATTATACAACATGTTCAATACAGATTCTTAAATTATAAAGATACATTAATCTCAATAAACACTGGGGAGCTTCACTCAACTGCAAGCATTATATTAAAATTTCAAGAATGATCACAGCATAAAACACAACATAATTTTCTACTATGTAAATAAAACTTAACATTTGGAAGCTTTGTATCTGACATACTGAAGTCTGGCCCAGGCCTTCTCTCTCCAGCTAAAGACACTGTAATAGCCTAATCTCAAACAATTCCAGAAATGATGTTCAAGAACACTGGCAGCAGAGTGATTTCTTAATGGCCAATAGCACATGACTTGGTATCTTATGACCAGCTTGTTAAGGGACCAGCCCCAACTCTCCCCCTGGAAACACTGCTAGCTCTAAGCATTTCTTAAAGTTTAACAGGGAAGGACAGGGAAGTCAAAAGGGCTGAGTCTTTCCACAACAAAAATGTAAAACACAACACGCCATAACTATTAACAAGATCACTCATTTCCAGCCCTACAAATGCTATCTAGGCTTTTTAAAAAACTTGAAAAGAAGCTTTTAAAAGTACAAGGGGTGCGGAGGTGTGTGTCTGTGTGTGTGTCTGTGTGACAGAAATGTCCTTCCTTAGTGCACAAATACTGTATTATTAAATAATGCTCCTTCTCCTTAACTTTATAAAGGTCGGTCTTCACTCTGACACGTTCCAACTTACTATTAATATTTCTTATCCAAGCGTGACAATTCAATAGCTCTTTTCTGAACTTGGGTAAGGAGGGGTAAAGTACAAAAGTGCTGCACACGCTTTCTACACTCAAGATCACTCACACTTCAAAGTTTACTATCTCAGATTTTAAGGCCAAACCCAGGCTTGCCTAAACCCGCTAGAGCTGCACACCACCCCACCCCGCCCCAAGCTATTCTGGTGGGGACCTCCGAAACAATATAGTTTGAAAGGTCCATTTAACCGCTCTCGCGTCCAGTACTTCAGACACCACGGTTGCCCAACCCAGATTCCTACACCCCAGACAGCTGCCTCCTTGGGTTCCAAGTAACCAGATGCACCTTGCCTTCCAAACCGGATCGCGGATTGTACACGCTTTCCAAGGTCCTCGGCCAAAGCTGACAAGTTCCTGGAGACTGGGGGTAATGAGGTGGGGGGGGGGGGAGTTCCAAACGTCTCCTATCCCACCGCTGGTCAGACACTCATTCCAGACCTTTCGGCCCCGCACCCCAGCACATTCCGCAGCCCCCGCCCCGGGACAGTGGGTGCCTCCAGTCCAGCCCCACCCCAAGTCCCGAGCGGCTGGCTCCCCTCGCCTCGCGGCAGGTGAGTCCCGGCAGCGGGTCCCCGGCCCCCCGCAGGCTGCTCACCTTGCTGAGGACCCCGCAGCGCTCTACAGGCGGCCCGGACTCCGTCTCCGGATCCTCCTCCGAGCCCGACGAGTTCCAGCTCTGGTTATCCGACATGGAGGCGCGACAGGCGAGCAGGAGACCGGCCCCCGCTCCGCGAGCTGCGCCAGTGCAGGCGCCCAGTCCCTGGGGTGAAGGGTCGGGGGATGGCACGGCCAAGAGTACCCGCTCCGGGGCGTGCAGGAACAGGAAGAGGGACGGAGCGCGCCCGCTGCGCTGCCGCCGCCGCGCCTGACACCGAGCGGACCGGGGAAGGAGGACGAGCGGCGAAGAAAGCCTGCCCTTCCAGCCGTCAGCCGCCGTGGCCGTGACCCCTGCGCTGCGCCCGGCGCCGCCACCCGAACTCGGCCCCCTAGGTGCCAACCTCAGTCAGGGAGGGAGGAGGGGAGGAAGACGGGAAGAGCCAAGCCAACGGCAGAGACCCAGGTCCGCTCACACCTCCGCTACCGCCGCCATCTTCCTGCCGGGCCCACTATTTACCCTCCCTCCCCTCGCCGCTCCCTCCCCTCCGTCCTCCCATCCTCCCTCCACCCCGCCCCGGGCCCCTCCCGGCGGCTCACGACGCTCCCTACCTCCGGCCCTCCCGGGTGACGACGGGTAGGGAAGGAGGCGGAGCGGGGAGAGGGGAGAGCTTGACAGGGAAGCCGCTGCGCTGCATTCTGGGAAGGCGGCCGCTCGGTCCGCCGCGCAGCCTCCTGGGAGTTGTAGTCGCAATCCTAGGCAACTGGTGGGTGTCCCGGGGCGCGCGGAAGGCTGGTTTCCTGGGGGAACCTTCTGAGGGCCAGTGGTCTTCTTTTGACAGTTGTGTGGCCCTTCCGTCCAGCCGGGCTTCTGATTCCGCCTTGTTTGTTTATGACGACCCCTCGATCCCTACTAACCAGGACGTGAGAACCCTCAGGTGAGGATGTCGGGTTGTGCGCAGCTGCTTTCCGGAAAGCCCGGGAACATCTTTGCGACTTGCCTGGGCAAGGATGTCAGGGGTTCAGCCGCTTCACTATGGGCTGGAGGTTATGACATCTCCAGTCACAAACTGGAGGTTTTTCCTCTCGAAAGCCGCCACTGCTAATCCCGAAGGACTGCTATGTCTTTAGTAATTAGACTTAATACTTGAGGCTTACTGCTGTTGAGGGAAGAATTCCTTCAGACTATTTTCATAAGTGTTTCACATTGTTAAATTTATAGAATTTAGCCGGGCGATGGTGGCGCATGCCTTTAATCCCAGAACTCTGGAGGCAGAGACAGGAGGATCTCTGTGAGTTCGAGGCCCGCCTGGTCTACAAGAGCTAGTTCCAGGACAGACAAAGCTACACAGGGAAACCCTGTCTCGAAAAATAAAACAAATAAACAAAAAATTATAGAATTTTTATATTGTGGAAAGTAATGTTGAGGTTGTCAGAGAACAAATAACGTTGAAAAAGGTTTTTATAAAAAGTGAAATAAATCAGATTATATCCTTAAGTTTTCTCTTAGGTGTGAACAGCATCTTTCCGAAACTCACGTCAAGGTCTGTTTTCCACTCCTAATACAGGAAAGATTGGGTAGAAATTTTCTATCATAAAGGTTGTTTGAAACGCAAGTTTTATTGACCAATAAGGAATTAGACAATAGGTGGCTATCAATTTCCTGATAATTCCTAACTTTGAAATTCCTTATTAAAGTATAGAAAGAATTTCTGTTTGCTACCCAGTTGGGAAAGTAAGAGGACATTTGAGTGTGGGGATTAAGGCACAATGGCAAGGAGGAGACTCTGCCTCCTGACAGGAAGTGGCTCTGAGAAGTACTTGTGACAGCTTTCGTTTCTGTAGATCGGCACCAAATACAGTAGATTCTAAATCAGTTTCCTTTGTAAAATAATGGCAGTGCACCACTGAAAGACATTCAAACGAATAAAACCTTAAGAGATAAAGCTTTTAAGAATGCCTTGTCAGCCGCACGGTGGTGGCGCATGCCTTTAATCCCAGCACGTGGGATGCAGAGGCAGGAGGATCTCTGTGAGTTCGTAGGCCAGCCTGGTCTACAAAGAGAGTTCCAGGACAGCCAAGGCTGTTACACAGAGAAACTCCTGTCTCAAAAAAGAAAAAGAAAATTTAAATAAAGAAAGAAAGAAAACCTTGTCAAGCTGTTAAAACATAACCCAAGGTTATCATTCAATACACACAGAGCTGCTTTGAGAATTACCAAGAGTATGCATTTAGAATGGTTTGCTTTGCTTCGTGGATCTAATGTGGTTGAGACTTTCTAATTCTTGTACTAGACTTTAGAATCATTGCTCTTAAGTAAAATGGTTGTGAATATTGAGAAAGTCGCTTCACAATGCAATTTAGAATCCTAGAAATAGTGTTACATTTAATTCTGGAATTGAATCTTCTATTGTATTTTCGGCCTCACCTAGGCTTGAATAATTGTGACCACCAGCTCCCACTTACCCAGTTGAAAATTGCTTCATTATATTTAGTATTAATGTGTGAGACATTGCCTCACTACATTGGTCCATTGTACTAAAGCTAAAATAGTTTAAGTGCAGGAAGATTTTTGTATAATGACTAGAGTGACACCTTAGAGATTTGTGATTTCCATTATTACAGTTAGAGGAAGGAAAGAGCAGTGCAAGAATGACATACTTTATTTATTTCATAATAAACATAGATGATAGCTTCCTACTTGTGTGTCTTACAGAGGGCTTCTCTAATCCTTGTGTAGTGTTCTTTATTTTTATTGGCTTCATTTTTAGACTCGTATACCATGGAATTTATTTTAAAATACAGAATAGGGTAGGAAAGTAATTATTGTTGGGTTTTGTTTGTTTGTTTTGCAAATGGGCATTTATTTGGACCCAGCATGTTATTGAACAGTCTATTCTTGCTCTTGTAGAAATATGCTACTTTTATGGTATATAAAAATCCCCATATATAGTCCTGCTACTGGACATCATTCTTTTTCATTGATACATTTATATCTATACCAGTATTTTACTGACTTAAGTAACTGTTTAGCTTTCATATACAGCTAATAAATTTTTATGCTATTCTTTTTCATTTGGATGCTTTTCATATCTTCTCTTCCAAATGAACATGAGGTAGCTTGTTGAACTGATTTAAAAAATTGTGGTTTGATTTGTGGCTATGAAGATGGCTCAGTCAGTGAAGTTCCTGCTGTCCAAGCATGAAATTTTGAGTTCATATCCCTAATATCCTCGTAAAAGCCAGGCAAGGTGGTACACATAGTAATTCCAGAGCCGTCTGACTGGAGACATAGAACCCAAGAGCTTACTAGCCTGCCAGCCCAGCTGAAATGATGGGTTCCCAGGTTCTGAGAAAGACCGTCCTTGTCCTAAAACAAGGTGGAAAGCAACTAAAGAAAATACTCAAAGTTAACCCCTAGCTTACACATTCTCTCTCTCTCTCTCTCTCTCTCTCTCTCTCTCTCTCTCTCTCACACACACACACACACACACATGCACACACACATACATGCATGCACTCACGCACACACGTACGTATACATGAAATAACGAAGTATGAAGATTTGAATTATAAAGCAATTACATCCTTACAGTATTATTTACATTAGTCAGACACCTTAAGTATGCGGTCTGACTTTTATCTTAAAAGTCATGTAAGTGGAGCATTGCTGGTCCTATTGTCCCGTAAAGAATAATGAACTTAAGCACGGGGAGGCTGAGTCACTTACCCAATGTCTCATGGCTACTAAGTGGCAGAGTTAAGATTAGAACCCAAGTCTTATTCACTTCCAAGCACCTTTTTGTGTGCTTTTTAATATATCACTGGGAGACAATGGATAAAAAAATGTATTCTATAGATAAGTGCATCCAAGCCACTATATGAAAATGTGTTTTGTAGATTAGAAATCCAAGCCACTATATGTGTATGTGTTCTATAGATAAGACAGCAAAGCTACAATATATAAAAACTATGTTTTGTAAATAGATAATAATCCAACCCTTATAGATGAAGCACTGTAATAGTTCTATAAATAAAGCCCCAGTCACTATATAAGAAATGTGTTCTATAAATAAGGCGTCCAAGCCAATATGTATATAATGTTCTATATATAGACATACAAGCCGTATATTAAAAAAGTTCTGTAGATGAGGCATTTAAGCCACTATATTAAAGTGTTCTATAGATAAGGTATCCAAGCCACTCTATAAACAAAATGTGTTCTATAGATAAGACATCTAAGTCACTATTTAAAAATGTGTTCTATAGATAAGACATCCTAGCCACTATAAAAATATATGTTCTATAGATAAGGCATCCAAGCCACTATATATTTTTTAAAAAGATGTGTTCTATAGATAAGATATCCAAGTCACTATGTTTTTAATTCAGCCAGTGACTTAGCATTTACCAATTGTGTCATCTGCTGTCTTATTTGCCTAACATCTGTTCTGTAGATTTCATTATTCTCTTCTATTTCTAATATTTCAGATGAAGAACTTAATCACAGAAAAGTTAAATAATTTCCCATAAGTCATAGTAAAGATGTGTTTGGGGTGTAAGCCCCAAATCCAGATTTCAGAGTTCATGCTTACCCCACTTGAGTTTTCCTTCAATTCCCTCTGCTAATTCTTCCACTTCATCTCCCTCTAGTATGAAGTACCACCACCAAAAACTATGACCAGCTAAAAGTGGAGGGATTTTGTAAGAGCCATGATTTTGCAATCTTCAAAATAAAGGTGTTAATTTGTGAAATAGAGGTGCTAATCTATGAACCATGGCAGTCTAAAAACCAAGCTGCATGGTGCTCTAATCCTGCTCCCCAAGAGGCTGTTTGGGGGATTGTTAGTTAGAGGCCAAGCCTAGGCTACATGCCAAGACCCTGTCTCACAAAACCAAACAAACAAATCTAGAGAAGAGATGAACTAAATATAGCATATTAATAGTATAGCTATATTGGTAACCCTGTTTTCATGACTGGAATAATTATCTAGGTGGTGGTAGTAGCAATCATTCAAGCTTTCTTCTGTATTATTTTATATGGAAAACACCCCTAAATATCTGCCTGGTTATGAGTGTGGGTGTATGTTTATACTAGTTAAAGTGTCCCCTGGCACCTCTTCAAACCCAGTCCTGTAAATTAACTTTCAACTTACGGTTATTTGTCTTTTTATCCCGCCCCATGTATTTTCTTCTCCATGGTTGAGAGAAATGATGATCGTAGCAGATCTTTCCTCACCCTGTTGACGTCCGTTTTTCATTTTGTAGGGGAGACAAGTGCTTTACTTAACCCAAGCTGGCCTAAACATGTTGCTAATTCTCCTGCATCAGTCTCACAAATGCTGGGATTACAAGTATGAGCCACGGTGTCCACCTCTTCATTCTTCATGTTATGATGCATAGTGATTAAATCACACCTGCTGTCTACCAAGAAAGGACTTTGTGACACATCCCCATTTAGAAGCACTAATGTAAAAAAGTTCTGTTTCCTTTCTGGGTTTTTTTGGTGGTGGTGTTCATTTGGTTTGGTTTTGTTTGTTGCAATTGTCTGAATCTCTTTGGGGATAGATTTCTACTGGGATTCTGAGTTTACCGTGTATTATTAGATCACACTCCGTCGTACTGTGTCTTGAGTTCTTCTCCATCCTTGTTTCAAGGGTTTCCAGCAGAGAGACCACAGTAGAGTAGCACCTGAACAAGCGATTGTAAGGAGATGGTGGACAGTTGTGGTTTCAGAATGAGCCACAGGGGGAACAGCAATTTAATTATTTATTATGATTGACCAGTTGGGTACTGTAATTTCTTTTCTTGAAGATTCTGTTGACTAGAAGAGGCAGAAATAAATTCAAATTATTTCCAATATGAGAAAATTTCAGAGATCTCAACTGGTTTTGTATATATTGAAAACTTAAAATAAAGTCTTAGTGTTTTTCTATCCACTTCTAGGGCCTCCTGGTATGTTTTATCTGAATTTTTGTGGTCTCATTAGCTTTCTATTCTCAACTTGCAAAGAGAAACAGATAGTTGTCTGGCCAATGGTATAATCAGTTTTTCCCATAAATATGGTATTCAAGGTTGCGCTCTCTCTCTCTCTCTCTCTCTCTCTGGTTTGTTGACAGTGGGACTTTGACTAGAAGCAATCAGCAGCATATCTAGTACATATTACTTTCGTTATAGTCTGTTTTTTTTTTTTTTTTTTGGTTTTTCGAGACAGGGTTTCTCTGTGGCTTTGGAGCCTGTCCTGGAACTAGCTCTTGTAGACCAGGCTGGTCTCGAACTCACAGAGATCCGCCTGCCTCTGCCTCCCGAGTGCTGGGATTAAAGGCATGCGCCACCACCGCCCGGCTCGTTATAGTCTGTTTTTAACTATATTTTAACTATATGAGTTGGGAGGCGAAGTTGTATGGAAAAACATAATTTAGTACATATAAAAACCCATTGATATGCCCCACACAGAAACTGATTCTTTTTTAAAAAACATACTAGCGTATGATAAAGACTTAAATGTACAAATTAGTCAACATATGTTGCATTCTCCCACTAGAATTTGAGTTCCATTGATGGACACATTTTCAAGTATTTTCAGCCATTTTTATAATTTTAATATTAGTAACAGTGCTGGGCACATAGAAGGCATTCAGAATAATTAATGAATGTGTAAACAGTTTCAAATGATTTAAAAAGTATATGCATAGAAGGTATTATGTTGACTACTATGGGAATTTGAATATAGTAGGTTAAAAAAAGCAAATGGGTAGGAGTTGGACTTCCTATTCTCAAGGAGATTATAACAGAAAACAAGTAGATTAAAAGGTGCATATTCAAATATAATTATTAAACTGGTGTTTTATAAGTTACAGGAAGCAAATTCTTCTACTATCTGATAGAGATAACCAAGTTCTTTAACCCTCTTATCTAATCTTCCTACTGGCTCTCTCAAGGCCATTTGCTCCAAGCTGTCTTAGTTAGAGCTGTTCATTTGGTATTTTTAAGAAAAGATGATTCATGTTTCCTGGTCTTATTCCACCATACAGTAGAATGAAATCACTGTACTATAAACTTATGGATCTCAATGACTTCTTCAATATGACATGTAGATAAAATTCTGGAAAAAATAATTTTCCCAGACTGTTCTATTATGTAGCCCTGGCTGGCCTCAAACTTGTAGAAATCTTCCTGTCTCTGCCTTTGACAGCTGGGGTTAAAAGCATAACTCCCATGGCCAACATGAAGTTTGGAAACATTTAAGATTTACAGAACTCCCACTCCAGGTTTCTCTGACTTTCCAACTTAACCTGTACTGTTGTGCATCTTTTTCCTTTTCTCTATTCTGATAAGAGGTCACTGTAGCCTCTGCCAGTGTTCCTCTCAGGCCCATTAAAAAATCATAAAAGTCATGGGTATAATGGTACACTCCTTTAATCCCAACACTTGGGAGGCAGAGTCAGGTGGATCTTTCTGAGTTCAAGGACAGCCTGGTCTACAGAGTGAATTCTAGGACAGCTAGACCTATTAAACAGAGAAACCCTGTCTCAAAGAAAACAAAACAAAACAAAAACAAGCAAACAAAAATATCACGAAAGCTTCTGCTATTATAGTAATTCATTCTAGGTTCCCAGTAAGTAAATGGTCTTGGGAATTAATCCTATTTGGCTTGATCTTTAGTAACTATAACTTTAGATGTGTATTTAATATATAAACAATTGCTTAATAGTATTATTACTATAATCATTTTTCTTCTCTGTGTATATATCCTAGTTGTCCTGTTACATGCACAATTTATGTATAAATGTACCCAAGTAGATATTCATTTATATAAAATGTACCAAATCCAAATCCATCTGTGTTGGCAGAGACTGCTCATTAGTTTCCTGGCCACCCAGACCTGAAATAATCACACAGAAACCGTGTTAATTACAACACGGCTTGACTAATAGCTTAGGCATCTTTCTACTAGCTCTTATATCTTAAATTAACCCATTTCTATTATTTTATATTTTACCACGAGCTCATGGTTTACAGGTACCAGTGCGTGGAATCTTTCTCCTCTAGCAGCTTCATGGTGTCTTTTTGACTCCTCCTACTCTCTCTATACATCTCTGTTTGGATTTCCCATCTGGCTTTACTCTAATAAGTAAGTCATTGGCTGAAAGCAGCTTTTTTATTAATCAATGGCAATTAAACATATTCACAACATACAGAGCAGAATCCCACATCATCTCCCCTTTTCTGTCTAAATAAAAAAGGTTTTAACTTTAACATAGTAAAATTACATATAACAAAACAGGTATCAAGCAAGAATTACAGTTACAATATTTCTATCTATTTTATTTTTTATTATAACTAAGGAAAAAAAAAATATATATATATATATATATAAAACTATTTATTCTTTAACTCCATCAAAGACCCCAGAAGGATATAATATTACCTTAGTTAACAGAAAGTACATTGTAAGCAACTCCCAAAACTCTAGAATTGACAGAGACATCTTGCTGCCTGGATAATCACCCAAAGTTCTTCTGTAACATTGGGGAATCCAATCTTTAGCCTATATGCCTATGCAGATTTTTCCATGAAACAGGAAATTTCAAAGACAGTTCTGTCTGTATTGGCAGTTTGTTAGTCACTTTCTTCTGTGTTCTGCAGAATGTCTTGCAGACTCTTTCATGAAGCAGGACCCTGAAGGACTGTCTCACCTTCTTTAGGCAACTTCAGCAGTCATTTTTCTGTGGGTTCTGCATATCTGGTTTATGCAACATACCATCAAGTAGTCCAAAGAAGAACAGTTTCTTGCCCAAAGGGCTAATAAACTCCATAAGGAGCCTCTTTGATGCCCATCATCCTCTTGAAGTAGATTGGTGCTGCCAGGAGCACATATGTTTCATTGTCATGAAAAGTCATAAGTTTTTAAACATTTTATGTGCCATATTCTGTTAGTTGTAGTAATAAGAGTGGCGGGGCTGCGTCCCACCACCCAGCTAGCTTTTCCTGAAATAATTACACAGAAATTATATTTTTTTAAACACTGCCTGGCCCATTAGTTTTAGCCTCTTACTGGCTAATTTTCACATCTTTGATTAACCCATTTCTAATATTTTGTGTAGCACAACGAGCTGGCTTACCAGGAAAGATCTTAACCTGCATCTGTCTGGAGTGAGAGAATCATGGCGACTGACTGACTCGGCTTCTTTCTCCCAGCATTTTGTTCTGTTTACTCCACCCACCTAAGGGTTGGCCTATCAAATGGGCCTAGGCAGTTTCTTTATTAATTAACCAATGAAAGCAACAGATAAAAAGATGACCCTCCTCCATCAGTTAGTTTTTGAAAGGTTTGAAGAATAACTATCCATCTGAAATATATCTCTATACATCTAGAAAACCAAACATGACTACAAACTTGATTAGTATAGATGACTATCTATTAACCTGTATTTCTTAATTATACATTTTTAAATGAGCTGAACAGACATAATGCTTTAATCAAGAACAGAACTATACATATGACAAAATTAACCTTAAATTTGTATTAATAAACCAAGATCCATACCAATGCAAAGTATTTATCTTTATGTCATTTCCCCCTTTAAATGAAAACAAACGTTTATAAACTATATTTGGGAATTCAGTCAGTAGAGCATGAGACTCTTAATCTCAGGGTTGTGGGTTTGAGCCCCACATTGGGCACCAATCTGTTGGCAGAAACTGCTCATTTGTTTCCTAGCCACCCAGATTTGAAATAATCACATAGAAACTGTATTAATTACAATACTGCTTGGCCAATAGCTTGGGGTCCTTTCTAGCTAATTCTTATATCTTAAATTAACCCATTTCTATTATTTTATATTTTACCATGAGGCCCATGGTTTATCAGTACTGATACATGGGCATCTTTCTCCTCTGGCAGCTACACGGAGTCTCTCTGTCTCCACCTACTCTCTTTACATCTCTGTTTGGATTTCCAGCCTAGCTTTACTCTGTTAAGCCATTGGCTGAAAGCAGCTTCTATATTAACCAGTGGCAATAAAACATATTCACAGCATACAAAAGGGAATCCCACATCACATCTACCTACTTTTTTTTTTTTTTTTTTTTTTTTGAGACAGGGTTTCTCTGTGTATCTCTGACTGTCCTGGAACTCATTCTGTAGGGCAGACTGGCTTTGAGCTCACTGTCTCTGCCTCCCTGAGTGCTGGGATTAAAAAACGCACACCACCACTGCCCAGCTCCACCTACATTTCTAATGATGGAAATTGTAGTTTCAGAAATATAAAGGACTTTCAAGAAACTTGCATGTAACTTATCTTTAGTATTGATAACATTGCAAAGAATAAAATACTTTTGTAAATATACTCACAAAAGTTATATACAAACACATAAAAAGTAAGTATAGGCATATTAAGTAATCGATTACATGTGTATCTTATCTTTTGTATTGATACACAAAAAGATTATTTTTCTTCATTTGGCATGTATGTCTTTCAAACTTAAAGATTTCCAGTTAGACTTTGATCTTAACATATAGGGAGGTTCATAGTCAGCTTAAGCAACCCTGGTTTAGTAATCTATAATGAACTTTAAAGGACTTATAAAGGTTTTTAAGTGATAAACAAACTTTTCCAGTAACTAGAACAGCAAATGCAGAACATAAAATTTATCTGATTGAAAGTAGCGTTTTAAAATTGATGTTTGATCAATTTATGGTCTCTAATCTTTGCATGAAAATAATCCCACAGCCAAACAGCTGCAGAATTTCTTTTTGCTTATGCTGATATTTCTTTCTCATCATTCCTTTTCCCATGCATGCTGTAGTTTATGGTTATTGTATATTATCCGTTACTATTTCCTCTCTTTTGGTGCTCCTGTACATGTCAGTGACAGTATTGGTGGGAAAATTATAATAGGAAGATATGAGAATTACTAAGTAACTAACTTCTATAACCTGTCATGCTGTTTAAATGACTAGAGAAGAAAAACATACCTATTGGGTGGTATTTATTGTTTTGTTATTTATTGTTGTGTTTTGTACTGGGGATGGAACTCAGAGCTTTGTGTGTACAAGGCAGATACTATAATATGGAGCTACATCCCCATCCCCATGTCTCTTCTAAATTCTCATTTCAATCCTGGTCCCTGCTTCAGTATTCCAAGAGCCCTGAATCCCTTTTCCAGTTTCCCAAGCCCTTTGATGACTCCTAGCCTTGTGTGGTAGTTTGAATATAATTGCCCCCCATCTCATAGGGAGTGGCACTATTAGGAAGTGTGGCTTTGTTGGAGTGGGTGTGGCCTCACTGAAGGGAGTGTTGCTGTAGAGGTGGGTTTTGAGGTTTCCTATGCTCAGGATATTTCCCAGTGTCTTAGTCGACTTCCTGTTGCCTGAAAGATGTAGCACTCTCTGCCCCAGGACCACATCTGCCTGTATCCCTCCATTCTCCCCATCATGATAATGAACTGAACCTTTGAAACGCTAAGCCAGCCCCAATTAAATTTTTCTTTATAAGAGTTGTGTGGTCCTGGTGTCTCTTCACAGCAATGAAAACCTAAGACTGCTTGTCCTCAATCTAGTGAACATACCTTTACCCCAAATATCAGTGTCATATTTCTATTTCCTAAGATAAATTATGATACTAAATAGTTAGTAGTACTGAGATACTTACAGAGATGGACATTTTAAATTAACATTTCCAATATTTAACTTGCTTGCTTTTTCTTTATCTAACCATCCACAATCCATTTAGATTGATGGATTCCTTATTAACATCTATTATTAGTATTGTTATTATCATCGTCATCATAATCATCATTATATGCTTATATTGCCATGTGTTATTCTCTTGCTCTGAACTGTTTATATTGTTTACAAAAACAATCAAACTTTTTTGGTTTTGAGGGTCTTACTGTGTAGCCCAGGCTCGCTTTGAACCTGCCTTGTCTCTGCTCGGTCTCCCAGGTGTTGGGATTATAGGAGCATGCCACCAGTCCTTGGCATGTTGCTTTAATCATTTTTTTTTTTTGAGACAGGGTTTCTCTGTGGACAAGGCTGACCTTGAATTCACAGAGATCCACCTGCCTCTGCCTTCCAAGTGCTGGGGTAAAGCTTGCACCACCACAGCCTGACTAGTTGCTTTCATCTTTAAGGTGACTTTCTATCTATTTTGGACTTCTTCTGTGTTGATTTTTGTGAGAGTGACTTTCTGAGAGAGCTGTACTTGGAAGTAGTTGGGGAAAATGGTTGACATGGGTGCTTATTCCTACCGTACAGCATTGCATACAATTTGTCCCCAGAGAAAATGCTGACATGGATTACAAATGAGCAGTGATAGGCAGAGGACAAGTTTTGAAAGTCACTTCTCCTTCCACGGTGGCATTCAGGGGTCAAACTCAAATCATCAGGCTAGTATGCAAGTACTTTTACCCCCTGAACCATCTCACTGGCTCTGTCCACACATTTCTAGGGAATTTGAAGGCTAAAAGGAATGAAGGTCATGGGGGTAGGCAGAATGTAGTGCCGTGGAAACCCCCTGGAAGTGGGGGAAGGGAAACTGCAATCAGATATAATGTACGAGGGAATAAAAAATAATAATTAAAAAAAGAAAGGGCAGTCACTAAGAGCTGTCTGTTCTCTGCTGTTAGTGTAGAACTTGCGTGAAGTTAAAGGAGAGCTCCACTTTAGTGAGACCAGAGGACCCTCAGGAGCTGTGTCTATGACTTCATTCGAAAAGTGTCACGTTGTTACTGCGTTTGACACCTCTGCCATATGCTGATAGCAATACAGGACAACTTAGAAATGAACAGTAGAGAACCAAAATCAATGTCAAGGTTAGACTGAAAGTAGCTTAAGAGCTCTCTGCAAGAGGGAATGGCGAAAGAGACAGGAAAATAAGTTTGTGTAATAAGGTCTTGAATTTAGTAGACTTTTTTCTTCCAATAACATGGAGTGTAACCTAACAACTCAGTTTCTCATTAACAACATGACCCTGTCCCATGATCCAGTCTTTATTTGTAATTTTATGTTTGAATAGTAATTTTACAGGTTGTAAAATTAAATATTGTAGCAACACAGTATGAGAAAAGGTACTATAGGAGAACCTTTTTTATCCTTGCCTAAGGACATACGTACACATCCCATAAAATTTGTGTACCTTACTATATATCTCAAATAAAATAGAATGTGTCCACTCAGCATTTCTTTTTTATGGACAGATTTTATTATTTTAATTTAATTATTTTATTATCTATCTATATAGTGTGTGTGTGTGTTGTGTGTGTGTATGTTTGTGTGTTTCTAAGCAGGGTCTCCCTGTACAGTAGCTCTGACTATCCTAGAACCTACTCTGTAGACCAAGCTGGCCTTGATCTCAGAGGTCCACCTGCCTCTGCCTCCCAAGTGCTGAAATGACAAGTATCTGCCTCCGCCACCCAGGTGAACAGATATTTTTGCTGCCATGATCTAGTAGCCAAGAACTTGTCAGCCTCTCTCTTCCTGCCTACAGTCAACAATCAGAAACAGTGAACTAATGTAAAATACAAATTTACTGACTGGAGAGAGAGCTCAGTCAGTAAATTGAGTTTGATCCTAAGAATCAATGTTTAAAAACAAAATAGCCAGCATCACACACTTTTAATACTAACAGTGGAGAGTGAAAACTGGAAATCCCTGGAGATCCCTAGCTAGCCACCCTTTTCTACTTGGTGAGTTCCAGGCCATTGAGAGACCTGGTCTCAAAAGAAAGGTAGATAAGGCTTGGAGATGGCTCAGTCGGTAAAATGTTTCCTTAACAAACACAAGAACCCAAATTCATATCCCAGAACCTGTGTGAACAGCCAAGCACAGTGATCTGTTCCTGTAATCCAGTGATAATGAGATGAAATTCCTGGAAGCTTGGTGGCCAGTGAGTCTTACCTACTTGGCTGACATTTAGGCCAGCCAGAAGTCCTTCCTAAGCAAATGTTGGAAGGTGCCTGAGGAGAGATGGTTCTCAGACCTCTACATACACAACCACGTCCACACAAAGGTGGGTGGTGCCTGAGGAAAGACACCTGAGGTAGTCTTTGCCTCTGCGTGCTCATGCATATACATCTGTACACACAAACATGCACACACACACACACACACACACATATATACTATAGCTTTAACTTTTCATAGTTTTAAATTCTCCTGAGTTTACTTCTGAGTTAAACATTTTCATTGTTACAGAGCCCAGAAACCTTTGCAAAGCATGCAGCTCCTTAGCAAAATAGAAATGCATGAGCTAGGTTTGGGAGTTTATTTTGAATTGACACTTTATTTGATGTGCTTCAGAGTATTTCTCATTGTATATTAAGGAATATAGATTTCCTCGACTCGGGGACACATCTGTAATCTCAGCACTCGGGAAGGAGGATCCTAAATTGAAGGACAGCATGGCTTGCATTAGGGTGAGATGGAAGGGAAGATGGTGTCAGTTGTATCTCAGTAGGGGTAAGTAGGTAGAGTGGATGGATATTTTAGCAGGTGTCTATCCCATTCCTCCTCACTGGGACAGACGAATGAATAGGCTAAGGGCAATCAGAAAGTGTGTGAATCACGTGTAGGGTGCTGCACATTTGTAATCCCACCTGCCACAAGTAAAGGGCTGTTTAGGCTGCATAGCAAGAAAACAGCATTTAATTGGGAGCTTGCATTCAGTTTCCGAGGGTTAAGTCAATAATCATCGTGGTGAGAAGCATGGCAAGGTTAGTCAGTGGTCATGTTGAGAAGCATGGCAGGAGACAGGCATGGCACCGCTGGAGCTGCAAGCTGCAGACAGAGAGAGGGGGAGATAGAGAAAGAGAGCGAGAGAGACTGGGCCTGATAGAAGCTTTTAAAACCTCAAAACCCATCCCCAGTGACACACACCCTTCAGAAAGGTCACACAACCTAATTCTTCCTAAACAGTCAAACACTTGAGAGCCTGACATTCAAATATATCAGCCCATGTGGGCCATTCTCATTTAAACCACAGCAGTCCCCCAAAAGCAGGCTTCCGCCTGTGGTGAAAACTTGAGTTTTCTTTTGATGCATACTCTTAGTTTAGAAACTCCAGGGCATCGTTATTTGTGTCAGTTACAAAGATTTAAAAAATGAACTCAGAATGCCAAGTGTTTTGCATTCACAGTGTTGCATCCGTGTTTTCATCCCCATTATATAAAAACTGTGGGCATATGGTTCTATTTATAAGTGTGTAAAATAGTTTGAGAGAAACATGGAAAAATAGTAATCTGCTAATATCTTGGGGTTGTGACTTATAATATTCTTTAAAATTTAAAATATAATTTACAATAAGTAAAAATGAAAATGGAATTTTAAAATCAGTCATGTATGATTATTAATAATTATCAATTATTTGTTAATTTGAAGACTTAAATTTAGAATAATCTTCATTGTGTTTTAAATTAGAAGGTAAAAAGAATAATTACAGTCTAAAATTTTGTGCTAGATATTTAGTCTGTTGATGAAAACATGAAATATTTGAGCATTTGAGAGTTGTAAAAATAATAGTCTAACATAAGTTAAGGTTTTCTCCGTATGGGTTTGATTCTTCACAGTATACTGAACATGAGAACAAGCCCTACACAGGAGCCTCCTATAGCTCCCCTTTCCTTTCCTATCTCTGTGCCTCTGTCCTTTCCTGCTCTCTGCCCCTGTGGTTAGGGTATTCTTCCTGCTTGCCAGTATGTTCATTCCAGATTCCTTTGGTCAGTATGCTAATACTCATGATATTGTTTGCGTGCCTTTTAGAAGAAGCCCCCATCCTAAAACCTTTTTGCTAGAATTCCTTTGAAAAATTGCCAGTTTCCATCCTTATTACCACCAAAACGCAGGGGTCGCTTTGTGTTTTTAAGTGGTGGTGTGAATAGTCAGCAGTAGAATCAAACTGGGAAGAATTTGAAGATTTTCAGAGAAAATGCTTTTAAACCACTGCACCAAACCACAGGAACCAGGAAGTCTTTCCTTTGAGCCGTGCATCTCTTCTGTGTCTGTTTTAAAAGTAAGGCAGGTTGTACTTTAATTAGAACACTGAGAACTGTGTGTTTCTTATTGGCTTCTGGATGAACCAAACTATTCTGTAATTTCAGGCTATAAAAATGTTGGCCATTTTTCTTTTCAATGTTGCAGTTATATCCATTCATCTGGTTTATTTTATCTGTAATGATGCTTAATATTATAGTACAAATTCTAATTTGAGTATAAACAAAATCCATCTATGTAACCCCAACTGGCCTGGCACTTTTAATTGTCCTGTTTCAGCCTCCCAAGTGGTGGGATTGTAGGCCTGCATCAGTGTACCGAGACCTTACCCCTGCAACGGAGCTGCCATCAGAAGTCAGAGTATTAAAAACTTCTTTCTGAAATAATGAAATTTTTATTCTTTGCTAGCACCCAAGATGAAAGCAACATTGTTGTGAGTACCTGACTGCTGTCCACCTAGTCATTTGTTTGCCACATAAGTGAACCCCATTTTGGAGGTAACTGTGATGGCAAGGAAGCTTCATTAGAGCTGAATAAGGAGACTTGGATGCCATCCCAATTCTTCAACTTACCAGCAGAATTATGATGAATAATTCACTTAATTTTGCTTAATTTTTTTTAATTTTTGAATTTTTGTAGCTTTTCTTCTTAATAAATCACCAGAGAGAATAATTCTAAGAATAACTAAATTTGTTGTGCATGTTGTTTTATAGTTTTGTGTGTATATATTTTTGAATAAAACTTTAAAAAATGTATTATGTGTATGTGTGTGTCTGTATGAGAGAGAAAGTGTGTGTGTGTGTGCGCATGTATGCGCATGTATATGAAAACTGGTGGAGACATGCCACAGGGTGTGTGGAGATAAAGAACAACTTTTGGTCCTCTGCCTTCGCCGTGGGAACTGGGGACTGCACTCAGTTGTCAGGTTACATGACAAGCATTTTACCCACTGAGCTGCACCGCCAGCTCTTGAGTATGGCTTTTGTACAGACAGGTCTTTGTTGCTGGGCTCAAGTGGTCCTCCTGCCTGAACCTTGTGAGGGTTTTCTTAGTTTAAAAGGTGGTGTAACATTGTGCAATGTAGTCATTTCCTGGGTGTGAATAGATTTTTTTCCCTATATTTTTGCTTCCTGAATTGAGCTGTATTATATAGTCGGTAGTAATTGCAACTGAACTTGGCATGTATAATAGAGAGGTGTTATTTTATATTTGTTCTCTATACAATAGATAAAAATACAAGGCTTAACAAGAGCACCAAAGTTCATAAAAGAAAACACTACTACAGCTAAAATCACATACTGAACCTCACCTAGTGAGGTGACTTCAAAACCTCACTCTCACTAATAAACAGTTCATCCAGACAAAAATTAAACAGAGAAATGCTGGAGTTAATAATATCATGAATCAAACAGACCTAGCAGATATTTACAGAATATTTCACACAAACAAAAAGAATATACTTTCTTCTAAGAAGCTCATGGAACTTTCTCCAAAACTATGTACTGGTAAACAAAGCAAATCTCAACAAATATAAGAAAATGGAAATACCATCCTGTACCCTATCTGACCACCATGGATTAAAGCTGGATTTCAACAACAACAGACACTAGGCAACTCACTATTGAATGAAAAATGGGTCAAGACAAATCAAGAAGGAAATTAAAAACTTTTTAGAATTGAATGAAAACGAAAACACAATAGCCTGTCCTATGGGACACAATAAAGGCAGTTCTGGGAGACAAGTCGATAGCACTAAGTGTCTACATCAAAAAAATTGGACAGATCGAATATTAGTAACTTAGCAGCACTTCTGAAAGCTCTAAAGGATATAAAAGGAAGAAATAAATAACCAAGAGAAGAAATAATTAAACTAAGGATGAAATCAATGAAATGGAAGCGAAAAAAAAAAAATGCAGAGTCTCAATGGAAGAAGTTGGTTCTTTGAGAATCAGTAAGATTGACAAACCCTTAATCAAATTAACTAACAAATGGAAAGAGAAGTTTCAAATTAATATACTTAGAGACAGAAAGGGGGATATGACAACAAACACTGATGAAATCCAGAAAATAATGACATACTTTAAAAATCTGTAATCCACTAAACTGGGAAGCCTATACGAAATGGATGAATTTCTTGACATATATGACCTACCAAAATTAAGTCAAGATCAGATAAGCAATTTAAACAGACCCATAACCCCTGGTGAAAGAGAAGCAGTAATTAAAAGTCTTCTGACCCAAAAAGCTCAGCGTCAGAGGGATGCTGTGCAGAATTCTACTAAACTTTCAAAGAAGAATTAACACCAATATTCCTCAAATTATTCCACAAAATACAAATGGAAGGGATATGAGGCGACACTTATCACAAAACCTAAGCTATACAAAGACCCAACAATGAAAGAGAATTATAAACCAATATCCCTTATGAACACAGGTCTAAAAATTATCAACAAAATACTTACAAACCAAATCCAAAAACACATCAGAAATATTATCTGCTATGATCAACTTGGCTTCAATCCCAGAGAGGCAGAGATAGATCAAGACATATAAATCAATAAATGTAATGCACCACATAGGGTAAAAAACAAAAACCACATCATCATTTCATTAGATGCAGAAAGATAGATTTTTGACAAAAATCCATCATCGCTTTATGATAAAAGCCCTGGAGAAACTAGGATACAAGGGACATGGCCTCAACATAATAAAGGCAATTTACAGCAGTTCCACAGCCAACGCCAATCTAATCAGAAGCATTTGCACTGAAGTCAGGAACATGACAAGATTGTCCACTCTTTGCATGCCTAGTCAGTATAGTATTTGACATTTTAGCTAGAGCAATAAGACAACTGAAGGAGATCCAGGGGATACAAATAGACAAAGAAGTCGATGTTTTATTTGCAGATGATATGACTCTTAACATAAAGGGCCCTAAAAACTCCGTTAAGAACCTTCCATGCTGATAAACACACAAAAATCAGCAGCTTTCCTATATACAACTGTCAGACTGAGAAAATAGGGAAAGAATACCTTTCACAATAGCCTCGAAAAATACCCTGGGGCAACTGACCAAGCAAGACATGGATAATAAAAACTTTAAGACATTGAGGAAATAGATTAGATATCAGAAGATAAGATTTCTCATGCTCATGGGGTAGTATTAATATAGTGACAATGGCCATCCTACCCAAAGCAATCTGAAGATTTAACACAGTCCCATCAAAATTCTGGTTTCTTCACAGAAATTGAAAGAGCAATCTTTAGTTTCATATAGAAGCTCAAAAAATACAGGATAGCTAAAATAATAAAACAATAAGAGATTAATAAAAGAACTTGGGGGAAATAATCACATCCCCAATCTCAAATAGCAGTACAAAGCTATAGTAATAAAAAAACATCATGGCATTAGCACAAAAACAGACATTTGATCAATAGAATTGAAGACCCAGACTAAGTCCACACACACTTATGAATACCTGATTGATTTTTTTTTATAAAAACAAAGAAGCCAGGAATACACACTAGAAAAAAAGACAGCCAACAAACGGTGCTGGTCAAAGTAGAAGGCTGCATGTAGAAGAATACAAATAGATCCTTTGTCACCCTGAACAAAACGACTCCAAATGGATTAAGGACCTTGGCATAAGGCCCTAATTCTCATGTGAGAGGTGGGGAATAGTGTTGAACTCATTGACAAAGGAAAACACTTTCTTAACAAGATACTAATAGCACAGGCACTAATACCAACAATAAATGAGACATCATAAAACTTAAAAGCTTTTGTATGACCAAGGACACCATCGATTAGGCAATTATATGTCTCAGTGTGTGTGTGTGTATGTATGAGTGTATATATATACACACACTTATATATGTGCATATATATATCACAATTTTAAAAAATGGATACAGAACTAAACATAGGTCTCAAAAGATGAAAACAAATGGTTGAGAAACACTTAAAGAAATGTTCAACATCCTAAGTCATCAGAGAAATGCAAATCAAAACTAGTTTGAGATTTTATCTTACACCAGTCCCAGTGGCCAAGATCGATAAAACAAATGACAGCTTATGCTAGTGAGGGTGTGGGGAAAGGAGAACCCTTATTCATTGCTGGTGGGAGTGCAAACTTGTACAGCCACTATGGAAATCAGTGTGGTGGTTCCTCAGGAAGATGGGGATAGTTCTACTTCAAGAGCCAGCTATACTACTCTTGGGCAGATACCCAAAGGACTTCTGTATCCTACCACAGAGATACTTGTTCATTGCTGCTCTAGTCATAAAAACCCAAAATTTACAATAACTTAGCTGTCCATCAACTGATAAATGGGTAACAAAATGTTGTGCATTTATATGACTGATGTTTTAAAAAGTTATTAAATTTACATATAAATGGATGAAACTAGAAAAAAATCATTCTGAGTGAGGTAACCCAGACCCAAAGAGATAATATTGTATATTTTGTCTTATATGTGGTGGTTACCTTTTTTAAGCTTTCATGTGTGTTCTACAGTCTATATAGCCACAGAGATTAGGCACCTAGTGAGGGTCTCCCAAGGATTGGGATGTAGGAGATATTGTTTTGAAGAGACAGTGGTTAGACTGGAGTGGGAGGACTAAATGGGGAGAGGAAAGAAGAGAGGGGTGAGGGAGAGAATGTGGGGAAGGATAGCTAACACTTTGAGCCATTTGAAGGGCTATATGGAAATCTACCACTATAGAAGCTCCTTTAAATATATACATATATGAAAGAAATGTAAATGGAACTGTCAAATAATGGAGAGACAATGCCCCAACTAGATATCTAATGACACCAAGTAAAATCTCCAGTGCCGGGAATGTGTTATATCTATTTGAGTCTTTGGCCAAAGTGGCACCAAGGAAATTCCCAAACATCTCAGACTATTGCCAAAGCTATTGGTTGCTCTCCAAAAACTAATAATAAGGCCCCATTGCTGATACAGCACTTATATAATTCTTCGAACATGGAGAAGTAGAACTGGTGCCTAACTAGAGTCTGGTATTCATGGTACTGGAAAATACTCTTAAATGCCACCAGAGGATAAAGGTAACTATCAACCCAGCTGCTAACCCTGCAATCTGCAACAATGATCTTTCAGCAAGATGTGCTGGTGCAATAGTGGCACAAACATTGTAGGAGTAACCAACCACTCTGATTGGATTTAAGCACATTCCATGAGATAAAGCCTATATCTGACACTGCTATGGTGCTGAGAACCCTAGACTAGAAAGGCCATGGGAAAACCTAATACTATTATTCTTCTAAAGCAGTGGTTGTCAACCGTCCTAATGAGGCCCTTTAAAACAGTTCCTCATATTGTGGTGATCCCCCAACCATAAAATTATTTTTTGTTTCTACTTCATAACTGTAATTTTGCTACCATTATGAGCCTTAAATATCTGTGTTTTCCAATAGTTTTACATGACCCATATGAAAGGGTCATTTAACCCCCAAAGGGCTTGTGATCCAAAGATTGAGAATCACTCTTCTAAAAGAACCATAGCAATAGAACATCTCTTAATAAGATTCTGCTATACCCATAAGTCAGTCCCTGATTCAGCCATCATCCAAGGAACAACTTCTTGTTGCAATGGGTTAATTCTAAACACCTAGAATTATAACTGGACAAATTCAGAGAGTGAGAGATTTTGGAATACTCATTCCTAGATGGATGTCTTCATCAGACCATCCCCTCAGGGCCTAGGGAACTATGTGGAAGCAGAAGCAGAAAGACTGTAAGAGCTAGAGAGGATGGTTGACTTAAAGCAAACAGTATCTTCCAAACAGGACAGAGTCACATGTAATTCACAGAGCTGTGGCAGCAAGCACAGTGCTAGCACAGGTCCAAGGCAGAGGCGGTCCAACTGCTGAGAAGGGGAAGTGGATATGAACTCCCAACCCAAGGCAAGAAGCTATCTGTATTTGAAAGTTGCTTGCAACTGAAAATTTATTTTTCTCCAATGAAGCCTCACTGCGACTATTAACTGTACATCAGGGCAGGCAGGCTCCATACCCAGCAGTAGGTATGCAACCCAAAATGAACTCAATAGGATTTTTATAGATTTTTCTGTCTTAAATTGCTGTGGTTGGTATTTTTTGTCTTATTGGTCTTTCTCTCGTATATTTTGGTTTCCATTTGTATGGGTGTGTGTGTGCATGTATGTGTTTCCTAGTTTTTTGTTCATGGTTTATTTTTTGTTTGCTTGTTTTTTTTTTTTTAAAGAAAGAATGAAAGGGTGTAGATTTGAGTGGGTGGAGAGGATATGAAAAAAAATTCAATAGGAAAAAAATACCCATGAGGTTTGGACTTGGATATGTTTTTAACAAACGTGTAGCTATTGTCTAACAAATGTAAGTTAGCAGATGTGATCTGAGACTCAGGCTTCTCTTTTTATATTTGGAGTAGTAACATCCGTCTTTTATGGGTATTTAGCATGTGTATGTAGGGCAGCAAACATGACTGACATGAAATATGCAGGAAAAGTTCATTCCTTTTGTCTCCAGAAAGATAGTAAGCTTAGGACAATAATGGCAAAAATTTGAGTAGTAATTTTTCTTTTTCTTTTATTTCTTTCTTTATTATTATTTTTGGGGTTTTTTGTTTGGTTGGTTGATTTGGTTTGGTTTGGTTTTGGTTTCCAGTTTTTTAAGACCAGAATTCTCTGTGTAGCCCTGGGTGTTCTGGAATTTGCTCGTAGACCAGGCTGGCCTCAAACTCACAGAGATCCACCTGCCTCTGCCTCCTGAGTACTGGGGTTAAAGATGTGTGCTACCACTGTCCAGCTGAGTAGCACTTTTTCAAGATCCAAGAAATGTTATTGTTTTTTTTTTTTTTTTTCAGATGAGGTTGCATATAGCCCAAACCAGCCTCACATTCATTGTATAGCTGGAGATGCCCTTGAACTTCTGCTCCTTCTTCCCTGCCTTCCCAGTGGTGCCGTGCTGGGAGGATCAAGAGGATCAAGCCCAGCTTCTGTGGTCACCTAAAAACACTGCTTATTTTCTATGCCTTTGCAGCTAATACAGAAGAAGTCGCCTTGTTTACGTCATGGATAACACAAAGGAAAAGAATAATTACAAAGATGATCTTCTGCTTAGGATGGGACTAAATGATAATAAAGCAGGGATGGAAGGACTGGATAAAGACAAAATTAACAAAATTATAATGGATGCCACAAAGGTATGTTCTTGCTTCTTTCAGTATCTGTTATTTATTTTTTTAAAGATTTATTTATTTATATACTTTATGTATATGGGTCTGTTGTTTGCTTGTACATTTGCAAACCAGGAGAGAGCTTTGGATCCCATGGGACTATAGTTGAAAGTGGTTGTGAGCCACCATGTGGGTGCTGGGAATTGAACTCAGAACCTCTGGAAGAGCAGCCAGTGCTCTTAACCTCTAATTGATCCTCCAGCACCCAGTATCTATGTTTTAGTTAGTATTAAAAGAAAATCATTAGTTTTTGGTTTACTATCATTTTTATTAATTAAAATCTTTTAATATACCATTAAGTTATGAAATATATAAATGCTTTTCAAATCTGTTTTGCTTGTTACAAAGCTTTCTACTTTGAATTTATATAAGTTATAAATTAAAATAAAATTCAATAAAATTTTATGCCTATAAAAGCAAAAGAATGCACATGTTTTATCTTTTTACCTCTTGTAAATGAATATTAATAATTGGATGAAGATTTATACTTGCATATGTGGATCTAGTTTATTGATCTAATCAGAATTGTTACTGATTGATATCTAAGCCATTCCTAATCTTTTACTTTATTTATTTATATATATTGAGGCAGGGTCTCACTATATAGTCCTGGCTGTCCTGGTACTCATTATATAAACTAGGTTGGCCTTGAATTGACAGAAATCTGTCTGCCTATGCTGGAATTAAAGTTCTGCTTACATTTACTAATCTTTTTTTTTAATGATTTTTCCAAACAGGGTTTCTCTGTGTTGTCCTTGCTGTCCTGAAAGTCACTTTGTAGACCAGGCTAGTCTTTAACTCAGATATCCAGTTACCTCTGCCTCCTGAGTGCTGGGATTAAAGGCGTGTTCCACCACCATCTGGCTACATTTACTAATCTTATGTGTGGCAACTATAAAAGAGATATCTAGAAGTGGAATTGCTCTTCAAAATACAGACTATATATATAAAATTTTGTGAGTTGCTAAATTACTCCCCATAGCCACTTTGTCAATTTCTATCGCTTCCTATATTATATGAGCTTATTTATTATCATGTCAAAACTGCACCAAAAGACTGTGTTTCTGAATGTTTTGATTCACCAAGTTGAGGTAACTGTGTAGTACTAACAACTCAATCAAAAAATGGTCAGAAGATATGAATAGGCTGTTGTAGAATATTATTTGAAGATATGTTGCATTTGTTTATGATGTGGAATATTTGTTTAATGATGCAAAGATGTGTTGCATTTGTTTAACTCTGAAGCTGTGTTACTTTGCCTATTTAAAACACATGATTGGTCTAATAAAGAGCTGAACGACCATTAGCAAGGCAGGAAAAATAAAGGCAGCGCTGGCAGGCAGAGAGAATAAATGGAAGGAGAAATCTGGGAGGGGCAAGAGAAGTTTGAGGAGCAAAAAAGGAGAGAAAGACTCCAAGGGTCAGCTACCCAGCTACACAGCAAACCACAGAGTAAGAAGTAAAGAAAGGTATGCGGAAATAGAGAAAGATAAAAGCTCAGAGGCAAAAGATAGATGGGAAAATTTAAGTTATGAAAAGCTGACTAGAAACAAGGCAAGCTAAGGCCAAGTAAATAAGAATAAGGCTCTGTGTGTATTTGTTTGGTAGCTGGGTGATGTCCCCCCGCCCCCACCCCCACAAAGAGCCAAAGAACCAAAAAATAAAAAATCAACCAACAACAATAGGCATTTAAGTGAAGAAGATGTGCGTATGTCTCAAACATGAAAAGATACTCAGCATTATTAGTCACTTAGGAAATACAACTTAAAAAACCCAGGAATATGTCATCTACGTTATTATTGGCCAGAATAGATATAATAAATTGATGGAGGAGTTACTTTCATTTAATAAAGAAACTGCCTTGGCCCATTTATAGGCTAGCCCTTAGGTGGGTGGAGTAAACAGACAGAATGCTGGGAGAAAGAAGCCGAGTGAGTGAGTCGCCATGATTCTCCCACTCCAGACAGACGCAGGTTAAGATCTTTCCTGGTAAGCCAGCTCGTGGTACTACACAGAATATTAGAAATGGGTTAGATCAATATGTAGGAGCTAGCCAATAAGAGGCTGGAGCTAATGGGCCAGGCAGTGATTAAAAGAATACAGTTTCCGTGTAATTATTTCGGGGCATAAGCTAGCCATGCGGGCGGCCGGGTGGCGGTGGGAAGCCGCCCCTCAGCTCATATTACAACAATAAATAATATAATCAAGAGTGTCGGTAGAGATATGGGGAAGTAGGAGCCTTCATATGCAGTAACAGAGTCATGGTTCAGTCAGTTACTTTAAGGGCTAAGCATGCATTACCATAGACTCAGAAATACCCTCATAAGTGCATATGTATAGGAATGGCAGTGTATGTTCGTGCTAGACTGTGTTTAAGTCTCGGTAGCAGCATTTTTCATGAGAGCCATGTGTAGAACTAACTTAATGCCTGTATCCTGATCAAGTGATCGCCACTGTGTTCTGCAGTGGAATAACAGATGGTTCAGTGGCTTACACTGTGCTCTTTAATAACTTCCTGCTAACGTTATGAAGGAGACCCGTGAGGGAGATAACCGAGGAACTAGCTGGCAGAGCTTGGATATGCCCCATGGGCCCTCCACAAATGACTTTTTTTTTATTGTTTTCGTTTTGAATCCAAATCTTAACTCAAATTTCTTCTTTGTAGTATTTTCTCACAAAAATGATATGGTTTTGGGGTGTGTATGTGTGTGTGCACATGCACACATGATGATGGTGGTGAATCTAGGGCCTCGTGCATGCTAGGGAAGCCCTCTTTGCAGATAAGGAAACTGACCCACAAGGGTGAAGTTGCTTTCAGATGGCAGTGTGACTCCAGTGTCACCCTCTTGGCCACGAAGTCACTGCAGTGGCCTTTCCTTCTGACAGTTCTCTTCTGCTTCATTTTCTCTGTAGGGGTCCAGATTTTATGGAAATGAGCTCAAGAAGGAAAAGCAAGTCAATCAACGAATTGCCAATATGATGCAACAGAAAGCTCAAATTACCAACCAGCAACTAAGAAAAGCACAGTTAGAGGTATTTATTGAGTTGCTGGGGTGAGGCTGGCAGAATGGGGTTGACAACAACTACAAACAAGGGAGAGGGAAGTGTTGGTTGTGTGACTAGGCATGCATAGTCAGCAGGCACTCATGCTCTGCTAAGCCTCGCTCTACACCTTTCCCTGCGTAGAGTCAACGCTATCCTAGTTAACTTGTCTGGCTTCAGAGGATATAGTTAGCAGAATTAGGATTTGACTCATAGCTTATGTTGTTGTATTATATATGTGCTTTGCACTAGACAAAGCTCCTAAACAAATAGTGCTAATTTGCCACAGTGGAACTGAGTGGGGGGTTAATTCTTTAAATTAGAGTAACCATATTTTAGTAAAATAAAAAGTTATACTACAAGTGAAATACCAAATGAACATAAAATTTTTGAAGGAAACAATATTTCTAAAAACCTAGAGGTTTTTGTGTTCTCCGGAACTAGGAGGGAATAAATAATTCGAAGTTCTCAGAGCTACTGGAAGTTATTTCCCTAGAAAAGTTTGGAAAGAACCAAGGTTTGTGACACCCCGTGGAAGATTGACAGCTCCAGGCAGCCATGTTTTTCCTGGTCAGACTAAAGCTGTAGACAGATGAGTATTTTCTGTTAAAATCTGACCCAATTTTCACAAAGCACTGAACATAGGGAAGCACTCTCTACTGATAAGGAAATTGACACAGGAAGGTGAAGTAATTTTCAGATTACTCAGTGCTGAGCATAGTAATAAAATTGCAGTATCAATCTGACATGCTGAAAAATCTTTATCTTACAATGGAGTTCAGAGATCATGAAGTTTCTTTACTGAACCATATCATTTTTTCATAAACACTTTTCCAGAATATTATTTTAATTTGACTTTTATTGTTGGTATAGTTATTTTCATAAAACATTATATTAGTTTACATTTTCAATATGTGTTACTTTCTTCAAATGCTTGCTCAAAACTAGACTTCCTTAATTTTGTTACATTTTTCAATTTTGCTATGTATATAATCTCTCCAACAGATTTCACGGATGTTTTAATTTACCTTCTATTATATCAGAGAAGAAACTCCTCTCACACAGTACTCATCCTCTCATTATGGGAATATGTTCTTTTATTCTGTTTGTTATGATGCAGGTTAAGTAGGCTGCATAAGAAAACCAAAATAACAGTTTCTTTCTTATAATAAAAAGTAATAACTTATTACATACTTTTCCTATGGAGATAGGAACAAACATATATTTATCCAAGATAGGCACTGATGTCAGACCAAATAACAATCCCATAAAAGTCTGGGCTAGTGAACAAGTAAGTTTCTTGGACTTACTTACAGCGAGAATGTGTGAACTACTTATAGGAAGCTAAGTAACTCAAAACCAGCTCATACTAAAACGTCACGGCCCAGCATGGGTGATGACCTCAAGATCTGCATGGATGGAGTCCTTTCTGCAGCTGACCTTCTACCTCCTATGTGCTGTCACCTCTCATGACCACAGGCAGAGGGACAGGAGTGTGTACAGAGGGGAACCGGATGCACAGGAAGGAGTGAATGATTGTAATCTCAGATGAGTCCAGTCACCCTTGCCCCACTCTTCCTAGAAGGGAATGTCAGTAAGCTGGGTCTTGTGAGGGTCTCTTGCCTGAAGTCACAGTTGTTCTGACTTCAGGGTAATACTGGCCAGGCCAGGCCTGGAGTTCCACAGCATCCCTGGCTCTGATTACCATAGTAATTTCAGACATAGATTTTTCTTAAATCACACTATTCAATCATCATCTGCTGTTATTATAATTACTGATCTGACAAAAGTATCCCATGTTCCATTTCCTGGTGAGGAAGAAGTAGTGTTGGGTAGATTAAAAGCAAATAATTCACTGTTAAACAAGTAAGAAAGAAGTTGCAAACAGTATTTAAACTCACATTCTTTTGGCAGCAACTCTAGTTACAGGGCCACACATAACTATGCTCTCTACCTGGGCGGTCATCTGCCCAGCCTTTCTGTTTAACAGAAAGAAGTGGGAATATGTTTGGAGGTTCAGCTAGCAGTCTAATGCTGTTCCCTTCCGCAGTTCTGGAGTTTATATCCATTTCTCTCCGTTTAGGAGATCCTATGTATTAAGGATTTTTTTCTCACTATATGTCCTAGTTGTATTTTCAATATATCTTTTAATTTTTTAGTTTGACCACATATTTTGAAGCTTATATGGTCAAATTCACTATTGTCCCTTATAAGGCTTAGTTTTTAGAGCCGTTTAAAGTTTGTAACAAAACTGAACAAAAAGTAAAGATTCCCCTGCCCTCACACAGGCGAACCTCTAGCCAAGCATTATCTCCCACAAGTGACTACATTTGTTGCTATTAATGCACCTACTATGGCATGGTATTATCATGCAAAATCAATAAGTCAATACTGATGTTTTATGCTTATAGGTGTAGACAAGTTTATAATAGTATATATCCACCATTACAGTATCACACAGAGTATGAGTTATTGCCGTAAAAACCTTTGTGATATATTTATTCATCCTTCCCTCCCTACTAATCCCTGGCAAGCACTGATCTTTTCACGCTGTCCCAAGTTCCACCCTTGCCAGAAGGCCATGGAATTGGAATCATACAGTATGTAGCCTTTTCAGACTGGCTTCTGTCACTTAGTAATATGCACTTAGATTACTTTAAGTCTGTTCGTGGCTTGATAGCTCATTGCTTTCGTGTGCTGCCTGTTATTCTCTGTCTGAACGTAGAACAGTTTACCTACTGAAGGACATCATGCTTGCTTCCAAGTCTGGCAACTATGAATAAACTGCTATAGATGCCTATGCGTCAATTTATGTGTGGACTAAGTTTTCAACGCCACTTAACTGTCAGACTCTCTTCCAAGATGACCATCCCGTTTGGCTTTCTCATTATAATGGATGAAGGGCCCTGTTGCTGTTTCTTCTAAGCAGTCTTTGGAGCCATCAGTATTCTCAATTTGGGCCTTCCTGAGATGTTGAGGATAATGGAATCATATCATTTTATTCCTCATTTACTCATTGGCATAGACTAGAGAACCTCTTTTCATTTACCATGTATACATCTTTGTTGAGGTATCTGCTCAGGCCTTGCGCTTGGTTTTAAATCAAATTAGCTTTTTTTAAAATTGAATTTGAAGAATCCTTTATATATTTTGGGTATCAACCACATATTGGCCTGATTTTGCAAATATCTTCTTTTAGTTTATCTTTTGACTCTTGATAGTTTCTTTCACTGAGCAGAAGTATAAAATATGCTTCAGTTAAATTCTGAAGGATTTGATTTTCCAAGTTTAAAAAATTGTGTTCTGTCCAAAAAAATGCTGTCTTTAAATTGACCTTCTTCCTTAAACAATTTCCTTTCTAGACTTGTTGAGTTTTATTGATCTTTAATCTACAAACATCTTTAATAAAAGTTTTACAAATACAAAAGAACATAGCTGGTGCATTGTACTGACTTTGGGGATTTCGTACTAATTTTGCAGGTAAACCTGTTGTTAACGTGGAGGAATAGAAAATGCCTTCCATTGCACAGCAGAATTTCAGGTTTTGTTCCAGTCTTAGACAGCTGTTTGATGAGAGCCTCTCTGGCATCTTCCAGAACAGGAATGGCAGGAAATGTGTCTTATGTTGATTGTTGAATTGTTTCATTTGTTGAGCTTCCTCTAGAAGAAGCTGTGTACACGGGAGGAGGCTGAGGAAATCCCAAGGAGTCCAGAAGGTTTCAGAAAACAGATTTTTCATGGAAAGTGTTTCTAGTTTAGACTCACATTTTCCACAAGCTACATTTTATTATAGTGATATGCTAGGATAGTGTAAATCCCTTAGGTCAGGCTGAGGTAGTCTGCAGGCATAAGCCAGGCTGTTCATTTTGAACCCCTCTGATTTTCCCCACCGTATTCTACCCTCATCGGACTTCTTTAAAACACAGGGTTATTATTGTCACCTTATAAAGTATCTTCTAATGAGCTCCTGGATTGAATAAACAAGCATCCATGTTGTGTCAAGTGGAAGCCGCATAGCAAATCAGTGCATTTTGACCATTTCAGCAAGTGCCTTCACTAACTTGGATTAACTCAGCAGCGTTTATGAAAATACTAAGTCAAGAAAATAAAAAGCATTCTTTCCACACATTTTTCTAAAGGTAATAGAAATTGAGAGTCTTAAAAAGAAATTATGTTAATATACAGTATGGGTATAAACTGTATAGTTTGAGTTGGTCTGAACTTTTTTGGTGTTAAAGACTATTCAAAGTCTGTGTTGGCCAGGGGTGGTATCCATGTCTCTGATCCCAGCACTTGGGAAGCAGAGGCAAGTGGGTTTCTGTGAGTTCTAGGCCAGCCTGGTCTACAGAGCAAGTTCCAGGACAGCCAGAACTAACAGAGGGTCTCCAAAACAAACAAACAGCAACAGCAGAAAAAACAAAAGCCAGTATCTGTGATAGAGAGACATCATAAGATAATGAAAGAAAACAAACTTCGGAGTAACCTGCTTTCCAAGTCCAGCCCTCCTATTTGCCAGCCCTGAGACTTGGAGCAAATTACTTAATCTTTATAAACTTTCATTTTTCTCATCTATAAGAGTTATAATTGCTATCTCAGAATTGTTCTGACTGTACATGAATTTATACTCGGTAACTGTCACTTCTACCTTAAAGTGAGCGGCACTGCCCCCAAGCCCTTGCCACACCCCTCTCTGAGAACACTTTATATGAGTATCTTCTCTTCAGTCCTCCAGACGTTTTGCTGTGAGTTTCCTTCCGCTTTACAAATAAGGGACGAAATGACTAATTTAACCAGTGTCAAGTAACTGATGAGCGGCAACACTGAGACTCAAAAGAAAGTCCCTATTTTTAACCCTAGTGACACGCAAGTTCTCAGAAGTAACAGAGGAAGGTAGATGTTACAGCCCCAGATCTGGATGTGAAAGCCATTTGGAAGGAAACCGGGATAAGTGAAACCCTGAGTGAGCCCTAAAGCAGAAGAAAGGTCGGAGCAGTGGTGCTGTGCTCTGGGAGCAGCAGAGCGGGCTCAGGCCAGGAGAGTGACTAACAGAGATAGGAAAGGAAAGTGGAATGTGTGAGTCACCCTGGGAGGTTTCCTCTGGCAGCTGCTTGCTCTCCTTAGTCCAAGAGAGAATAGATTGCTGAGGAGGATGCCACAGCGTTCATTTATGGGTGTGAGGGGAGTTTTCCCACTTGGTTTGCTTTCTATTTATCTCTGCCTTTCTAGATTATCCTGGCCCAAAATACTTCAGAGGCCACTCCCTTATTCTTACTTCATCCATATTTTAGGCATATTGTTATTGTTATAGATTAGATTTCAGTTTTTATTAATCTCCATGGTTTGTCATCCGCAGTCAGGGCCATATGACCTTATTCAAATTTGAAGTGTTAGAAAAAGCAGTTTGAAATCAGGATAAAACCCGAGTGAAGATGAAAAGTTCACTTTGTTCAGGACAGTATAGTGAAACACTTACCTCTAGAGTTTTCTGATACTGCTTTAGAAAAAACTAACTTTAATATATTGGGATCAATATATATATTTATTTTTCCTATCTGCCTCCCTTCCTATCTTTCTTGATGGGAAAAAATTTAAGGTAGCTAAGGTCATTCTCCGGAAGGCACTCATGGTTTACAATCGCATCAGTAAGGACCATGGTGAAAACAAGTAGATTAACTCTCTGGCGCAGAAGAGAAAGACCCAGCTGACTTTCATGGGGATGTTTGAGTTGATTCTTGAAAGCTTGTGGCAGAGCTCAGAGAGGCCTCTACAGAGCCCAGCCAGTGCGGAGCCCCTCAGGCTGGGGTGGCTCTCCGCATGAGGCAGGTCGCTTTCATTTAGGAGACGGCTTGTTTCTTCGGGCTGTTTCCCTCCCTTTGGGTTTCTATGTTATGCCGCCATTGATCCTTTCAATAGTGGATTTCATTCATTGAACTGGTGCCACGTACCAGACATTGTTCCATGTTCCATGTGTATTGTGTTTGTTTTATTTCTGTTTTATGATTTCCCTTAATGATCTAGGCAGCTTCCTTATGTGTTGATAAAATTAAAACTGTCACGTAGCTGCCCTTTGCAGAGTAAGCTGGGGAAGCACACATACAGCATCAGTAGAGGCCATCCGTAAAAAGCAAGCTATGAATAGATTGCTATATAACCCCTTTTTCTCTTGCCTATTTGATTTCTATCTATGTTTACTTCTCTTTTTTTTTCTTTTAGTGCAATAACTTATTTTCAAAGAGACCAAAATTTTTAAAGATTATAATTCTGCCTTGTTATATTTGACATATATATATATTAAAAGTTTATGAAAATATGCTTCATCTTCAGTTTTCAATTGAATATTTGTATAGAATAACAGTCTCAGACTTTAGCTCTTGTTCTGGCTAGATTTATGTCAACCCGACACAAGCTAGAGTCAGGGAAGAGGGACTGTCTATTGAGAAAATCTCTCCATAAGATCAAGCTGTAGTCAAGCCTATAGGGCATTTTTTAAATTAGGGATTGATATGGGAGGCTCTAGCCCATTGTGGGTGGTGCCACTTCTAAGCTGATATCCTGAGTTCTAAAAACAGAGCAGCCATGAGAAGCAAGCCAGTAAGCAACCCTCCTCCATGCCCTTTGTCAGCTGCTGCCTCCAGGTTCCTGCTTCAGGTTCCTGCCCTGTTAAGAGTTCTTGCCCTAACTGCTGTCAATGATGCTGGAAGTGTAAGCGAAATAAATCCTTTTCCCCCCAAGTTTCTTTTGCTCGTGGTGTTTCATCACAGCAGTAGAAACCTTAACCAAGACAGCACTGCAAAAGTAGTTTTACGGAAGGATCATTTACTTTGTGTTTCAGCATGTTCATGTGCACATTATTTTGCAACATTATGTCATGCACCACAGGTATAATCTCTTATTGTGTGTTTCCTTTGTTTCTATCTGAAGACATTAACATTTTGAGTCAAATGGGAATTGTTTAATTTACCTAAATAGAAGCTTTGAGTTATAATAAGTTTCTTCAAATTTGTTCAGCAGTAAGCATGATTTGATACAGGCAACTGGGATAGCTCATTTATTCATTAAATGCTTGGTAAGGTCTTGCTATATTCCAGGGAGGGTAGAAAGAAGAGTTACTAGGAAATTATACTTTCAAATAGGCTGCCAGTCTGGGCAGAGGGCTCAGTGGGTAGGGTATTTGCTGTGGAAGCGTGAGGACCTGAGTCTGGGTCCCCAGAACCCAGGTGTGATGTTTGTAACCCAAGCACTCTGTGGGGAGACAGGTGAGTTCCAGGTCCTCACTGGCCAGCCAGCCTAGCTCAAACAGCAAGTCTAGGTTCGATGAGACATCCTGTTTCAGAATATAAGGGGAGAGCAACAGAAGAGACCCAAGGCACTCCTGCCTAAACACATGTGCATGGGTAAGCATTCGCACTCACACACAATCTTAAGATAATAGTAGTAGGCTCTCTGTGTGAAAATAAAGGCAATTACGCCGGGCCGTGGTGGCGCACGCCTTTAATCCCAGCCCTCGGGAGGCAGAGGCAGGCGGATCTCTGTGAGTTCGAGGCCAGCCTGGTCTACAAGAGCTAGTTCCAGGACAGGCTCCAAAACCACAGAGAAACCCTGTCTCGAAAAACCAAAAAAAAAAAAAATAAATAATAATAAAAGAAAAGAAAATAAAGGCAATTACTAACCTTAATAAACAGCAATAAACTGTATACCCATAAATACAAGAAAATATATACCCAATAGGTAAGTAGATTGATGGGTGGATAGATGAGCAGATTGGCAGACAGAAAGATACCTTCTGAATTAAAATTTATGATGAATGATATTTTGATATCATATTGTCTTAAAGTATATTAACTTTTTTAAAATTAAGGTTGACCGATTTGCAATGGAATTGGAACGGAAGCGGAATTTGAACAATACCATAGTTCATGTTGACATGGATGCTTTCTATGCAGCTGTGGAAATGAGAGACAATCCGGAACTGAAGGATAAACCCATTGCTGTAGGATCAATGAGTATGTTGGTAAGTAGGTGAAGTTCAAAAACAAAAAGGAAATTGCATAAGCTTATTCATTTCGGTTTGCTGAGGACTTTGCTACTTTTCCAGGTGGCTTACACATGCTCAGTTACTGAAACCTTTCAATGTAACTGATCCTACTCATTTCTACTTCCACTCGAGAAAAAGGAAAGCAGAAATAATTAATAAATTGCCCAAACATACAAACTCAGGAAAATAGCACAATAGCTTTTGTATCCTTCTATTGCAAATTTACTTCTTCAAAAGGGTTCTAGTGAGAGTTGGAAAGAAAAAGCAAAGGAAATGTTATGTTTAGCCAGAGGTTTTGAAACTGGCTTGTGGACCAAGTCTAGCCTGTCATCGTTTTTTGTAAAGAAATTAATTGGAGGAAAGAAGTTATGGCCACTTATTTATTATTGTCACACTAAAAGAACACAATTGGATAGAGTTGCATAGTTGCTAAGAAAACACATCTGCAAAACCTGAAGAGATTATGTATTTTCTGAACTTTTACAGAGAGGATTTGCCAACCCCTATTCTTGAATAATGTAGCTTACTAATATGTCTAGAATGCAGTTAATTTCCCCATAACTCAGAATCATTTGTTTTTATGATTGCTAAGTTGATTTTTTTTCTTACCTAAATCAAGGTAAAGTAACGGGAGCCATGCCTGTGACTGAACACATAATTAAAAGCAGCAGCCCGTTTACAGCCATGCCACCCAAAGTAACGGGAGCCATGCCTGTGACTGAACACATAATTAAAAGCAGCAGCCACCCAAGGCACCACATCTCCTGTAAAAGTAGCAGCTAGGATAGAGAGGCATTCGTATTACAGAACACACAAGAGAAACACGGAGAGTTCCTCCCTGCTGCTGACTTTCCAGTGCCTGAGGTAACTAAAAGCTCTGACCTACCATTGCGTTATTATGAATCTCTAATCTATCATGACTATGTAGGCAGCTACTGATCATCTGGTTCTTAAAGTTGAAATGTACTCTATTTTCCTATAAACCAGCAATGAAATTGGAAAGAAAATAATTGTATGTGCGTATGTGCTTTCTTACACACAGATTCTGTGGCCATGTTTGAACTAAACTCACTGGTTTTGGAATTCACAAATTCTTTCTCTCCAACAGTTTCTAACCTAAAAGTTGAAACTTCAAATTTAAGCTTATTCTTTTCATATTAAACAAAGATTTAGGTCCTTTTCTATGTGCTAAGCTAATGGACCCTTCTGGAGAGAGTTAAAGCTAATTATTTTTTGTTTTAGTAAACAAACAAACAAAAAAAGGTTACATGTAGTGTTTGGCTCTTTCAGTCTGTTACACATAGAATTTTTTTGGTGAATTTGATGAATTTTTGAAATGTTCTAAGTTGGCACTGAGGATCAGGGCTGAGACTCCATGGCAGCATCCATTGCTGCGTAAGCGACCTCTTCTGTTCCTGCAGAAAAGTATGTTTTTTTCCTTGTAATTCTTTACTTTATGCAGGTTTCAGTAAGGGCGAGTTGGCTGTGTTTTCTGGGATTAGTTAGCATCATCTAACAGGGGAAATTCAAGATGGATTTACTTCTACCGTGGTGATTAAAGTGGCTTCTACCTCTAGCGTCCTCATTTCCTTGTCACGAAGTATTGCAATATACCTTTTAGTATGCTCTAAATGCTTAGTGGCTGCACAACCATAAAAATCAAGAGCGTAAGCTGCAGGTTCTTAAGACTAAGGCTTCAGGACTCGCAGCATAATTTCCTTTAATTCTTTTAGTTTAAGTAAGTCATAGGCAATGTCACTTGGCCTGAGGAACTAGACTCTACCTTCTGATAAGAGTTAAATGTAGGCCTGGCGGTGGTGGTGCACACCTTTAATCCAGCACTCAGGAGGCAGAGAGAGGCGGATCTCTGTGAGTTCAAGACCAACCTGGTCTACAAGAGCTAGAGAGCTAGTTCCAGGACAGCCAGGGCTACACTGAGAAACCCTGTCTCGAAAAACAAAAAATAGCAACAAAATAAAAGTGTAGAGGCCTGGAGAGATGGCTCCAGGGGACCCAGGTTCAACTCCCAGCCCCACATGGTAGCTCACAACTGTAAGTCCTGTTCCAGGGGATCTGACACCTACACACAAGTATACATGCAGGCAAAATCACCAGTGCACATGAAATAAGAATAAATTTTTTAAGGAAAGAGTAAAGTAAAAAAATTGTCGCTGAACTAGGCAGTGATGAAACAGCCTTTAATCCCAGCGCTCAGGAGGCAGAGACAAGCCAACCTCTGAGTTTCAGGCCAGCCTAGTCTACAGGGCAAGTTCAGGACAGCCAGTGCTACACAGAAAAACCAACCCTATCTTGAGAAACAATCCAACAAACAAACAAAATATTAGGGAGGGAGGAAGGAAGGGACGGAGGGAGGGAGAGAGAGAGAGAGAGAGAGAGGGGTAGACAGATGATAGACAGATATAGGTAGGTAGGTAGGTAGGAAGGAAGGAAGGAAGGAAGGAAGGAAGGAAGGAAGGAAGGAAGGAAGGAAGGAAGGAAGGAAGGAAGGAAAGATAGATGCTACTATTTACAGTGTACTACAAACTCAAAATCTGAGGAACTCACACCTCGTAAAACTATTCTATATTATTTACTATTAGTTTCATAGCACATCTCCTCTCATCCACACTTAGATGTATATGATATTACAACATACCTTAAAACCACTGAAGTTTAATTACTGGAAATATTTTTTAAATTATTTAAAGCCAGTATTTGTCATGCAGAATAGGCCAACCTTGAACCTTAAACTAGTAGTTCTCCTGCCTTAGTCTCCTGATGCCTAGATATCCACCACCACACCTATTAAAAAAAATTATTAGTTCAGTCCTACTTATTACTTGGTACCATGGTATAAATTTAGAAATAACAATGAGACGGGGTCATGGTTTTTTAAGAAAGTCAAGATGTGGTCCAAGACAGTGCTTTTAAAGAAATGCCCTTGAATTGAAAATGCACACCAGTAATGTGTTTCTTATGAATGCACTGATCAATATGTCCATTTAGGGTTGTTTATTTTTCCCTGTGCGGTCCATTTTCTTTCAGGCTACTTCAAATTACCATGCAAGGAGGTTTGGTGTTCGTGCAGCCTTGCCAGGGTTTATTGCTAAGAGACTCTGCCCACAACTTATTATAGTGCCCCCAAACTTTGACAAATACCGAGCTGTGAGTAAGGAGGTAAGTGACTGTCTCACCCCAAACCCTTTTACTGGCTTTCTGTCACCTACTCTCAACTCCAGATGCCTTAGACTGTCAAGATGTGGTCTTAGCCACAGTGAAGGGTGAGCAGTTTATAATGTATCCAGACATATTGTTCTGTTTCCTGACGCTTTGCCTTCCATGTATTTTTCGTCTACTCTCAATCTCTCAATTCTCTACCATTTCTCAAAACTTTGTAAAGCCTTAATAATTAAAGCATAGCCGGGTGGTGGTGGCGCACACCTTTAATCCCAGCACTTGGGAGGCAGAGGCAGGCGGATCTCTGTGAGTTCGAGACCAGCCTGGTCTACAGAGCTAGTTCCAGGACAGGCTCCAAAAACCACAGAGAAACCCTGTCTCGAAAAAACCAAAAAAAAAATAAAAATAATAATAATAATAATAATTAAAGCATAATGTTAATTTTAAATAATTTTTCTAGAGTAACCTAATATTCCTAATTTATAGAAGCTACTCATTAATTTCAATCTATTCTAAATTAAATTTACATAATCATTTTGTTGTTGTTGCTTGTTTTGACTCTGACTGTCCTGGAACTCACTGTGTAGCTCAGGCTGGCCTGGGTCACCAAGCCTGTCTCTAAACAGAAACAAAATTCACTTCACGTGATTAGATTGTTTCATAATCTTATAGAGCTACTTGATCATGTTTTGCCTATGAAACTTAAAAAAAGAGGGATACTCTCTTGCTTCAAAAAGAATAAAATATAGTGATTTGTTTACATAATTTTCAATCCTGAATTATCACTATGAAAAAGTATCATTTCTTTGATTTTCACTAAAATTGATCTATAAGTGTGGAGACTTAATTCCTTGGTTAAGATCTGGAGTGCTGCACATACATCACTTTTGGACTGCTGTTACACAGTGAAGTGTACCATAGAGTCTGAGCATGGCTTGTAGTTCTTGCAGTGTGGAGACAGGAGAATGAGGGTTCAAGGCCAACGTCAACCACTCAGTAATTTTGAGGTCAGCCTAAGGTATATGAGCATCTATCAGAAAAGAAAGAGAAGGAGAAGAAGGCAGCTATCTAAATACTAAAACTATAACGTACCACTTTTTTATTTTTTCAAGATTTTTTTTTGTTAATTTTTAATTGTATGTATGTGTTTATGCCTGTGTGTGGTAGGCACATTTGTGTAGATGCCTATGGGGTCAGTAGATTTCCTGGAGTCAGACTCAGAGGTAACTGTTAGACGTCTGACATGGGTGCTAGTGGCCAAACTCTGGTCCTCTGGAAGAGCATGTGTGCTCTTAATTGCTGAGCCAGCTCTCTAGTTCTGATACAGTGCTTACAATCAGTTAGACATGCAAGTTAGCTTTAAATTCCCTTATTTTTATTCTACCTCACTTTCCCTAGAAATATTGCCACCATACTAAAACAGGTTTATTCATTCAAAAGCAGTCTCTTAAATCAATTGTTTTGTTCCTATTTTTGAAAAAGTGGTAGGCAAAGAGAACATATTTTAAATAATTTTTTCTGTAAACACAGTTAAAAAATAAACATCAGCATGAGTACAGGGTTTGGTAATTGAAAAAAAAATCTTACGAGAACTTTGTAAGAAAGACCTTGAATCATACTCTAGCTTCGTAAAACTTCTGACAATATGACATGAGAACTAAATTATTTTTAGTTATCTATCATCTGCTTATTTACGTAAGTTGGAAAAATCTTCAAATTTGAGCAACGTCTTGCTAGTTAATATAGCAAATGAGTTTTACATGTAAATGCAGTGTTGATGCATTAATGTTTCTGGCCTGGCTAATAAATTTAAGGAGCTTCTGTTTTGTCCAAACGTTAGGGTAACCTTGCTGTTCTTATCAAGTGCTTGGTGTTTACGGGAGCAGTCTGTTTCGTTCTGAGAGCGGTACTAGGCCTTGCCTCCAGGGAGCACGGCTCATTCAGAGTCTTAGAGGACTGCCAGGCGCAGGCTTGCCCGTGTCCCCTTCACCAGAGAGATAGCATTCGCGCCTGCTACAGAACGGCTCCTTCTACAAGAACAAAGCTATTTAAAGCACTCTGAATAAAAGTATGGCAAGTTGTACATCATCATTTTCTAAAATTCCCCTCAGTTGTTCGTGACTCTGTTAAGATAGAACAGTTACTTTTTTATAAAACAGAAAGTTCTCTAATGAAGTGAATCAAAGCTTTTAAATGTTAGATGAAGACTAACAATTCAGCAAAGATATTTTCTATTAACTAGGTAATTTTGGCAATCCTTCCCTCTTACTTCAGCTAATCCTTGTGTAGTTAAAAGACAAACAGCAAAGAGACTCCTTCATGATCTTACGTAATCAAGTTACCCCATATAAAAGGCTTTGCTGAACTGTATTAGCTGTGATTCTAATCTTTGTGTATTTCTTGCCTGTCACAAGGACACTCCAAATTTTCATCTTTCATTTAGTGCAAGCATGCTGTTTTTCTATAGATTTATCATCTTTTCCAGTCCAGATTCCTATAAATAGTAGAGCTTTATTTTGTGTGATTATTGTTCATATAATGATTAACTGAAATGTACTGCTCTCTAAAACATGGTAGTTCTTTACATTCTGCTTTTAAATAAACAAAAAAAAAATCTTCAGAAAAGAGATGAGAGGGAGTACTTTTGATTGACCACTTTGTTCCTATTGGAATATTGTGTGAGATTTATTTGACTTGTTTTGTGTTTCTAGATGTAGGATGCTAGATTCAGGTTGCATCAGATGAGGCTATTTCACAGTCTTCTGCCTTCATGATCTATTTTAGTGCAAAAGAGAATTTGACAAATATCCACGGGTAGTAAATTATTTATTCCTTAAATCCGTGAGCTATTGATTGCAGGATCATTACTATAGATGCAAAGTAAGAATATTAGTGCTTTTTATCAGATACATAAGACAGGAGGTTTTGCTGTGGCAGCAGAATTTAAACTTTTGTTGTGGTTGTTCTTTTTGAAGGTGAAGGAGATTCTTGCTGAATATGATCCCAACTTTATGGCCGTGAGTCTGGATGAGGCCTACTTGAATATAACACAGCACTTAGAGGAAAGGCGAGATTGGCCTGAGGACAAAAGAAGGTATTTCAGCAAAACGGGAAATTCTGTAAAAATTGGTAAGCAATTTATTAGAACTACCAACTAAATAGTAGCAGAAATCAGCCTTTGAATCACCCCGGTTGATTCAGCTGTGCATATAGGATAGGATGAGATCTGTCTTTGCAAACATGTAAATCAGAATGTGAGCTGTAAGTACTGCAGTCTTTAAAGTCAGATGACAATGTGGGCTCTCGGGACTTGGAGGATCTGCAGAGTTCTTCTCTGGGGTAGCTGCAGAGCAGTTATTTTCTTAATATCAAAGGGTTCAGATGACGTAGAAGTGGAGGAAGTTCCTGTTTAAAGTGCCCTTTTTGTTGTTGTTGTTGTTGATAGAAATCAGATTTTAAAAAAAAAAAAAAAGATTAGCCTCAAACACACTAAAATCTTTGTTGATTTTGTTTTTCTTTGTTTCTCAGGTTTTCTATAATCTAGTTGTAATACGATAATGTGACTGTTTTCAGTCCTGCAAAGATTTATGACCTCGTTCTCCCTTCTTCCCCATACACCTTACTGAGGCCTTACTACAACTCAGGGGTTGGAGGCAGTAGTGGACTCAGTGCCTCCACTCCCACGCGAAGGTGGAGACCTTATTTATTTATTTTTATTTTCTGAGTCAAGGTCTCTTTCTGAATCTAGAGCTGACTGATTTTCTGGTAAGCTCTGGGGTTTTGTTATCATTGTGTTCATTACCCCTGACCCCTGGGTGCCCCCTTCCCCACCAGGTTTTTATGCAGGTACTGCAGAGCCCAACACAGGTCTTCAAGCTTGGTTAGCAAGCGCTTTATCCACGAAGGCATCGCCCCAGGCCCTCCATGACTCTTCTGTACAATTGAAAATTTCAGGACTCCGTATGTTTGCCAAGCTATACTTTTATCATTTATCCAAAACATTATGATGTTAACACATTCCTTCTGCTTCCAATCCCTTTGCCAAAAGATCTTTTACTTCAAATGTCTGCCCTGTCTTGACTCCTTGAACAAAGTTCACCCATCTGAGAAGGTGACCTAAAGGGATTCTCGTTCACACATTGCAGCCCCATTTCATGTGTGTAACTCATTCACAGCATCAAAGGGGTCGGCAGTGTGGAGAAACATGTTAGTAACGCTCCTTGAACAAAATGGTAGTTGTACAATGGCATCAATTTTTTTCTCTTCTTCTTCTCCCTCCCCGCCCCCCATCTCTGCCTCTCTTGTTGTGTTTTTTTTTTGTTGTTGTTGTTTTTGGTTTTTTTTTTTTATGGTTTTGGGGGGTTTGTTGTTGCTGCTATTGCTGTTATTCTTTAGAAATGGCTTTTTCTACATAGCCCTTAGCTGAGCGCTGGCTGTCCTGGACTTCACTCTGTAGACCAAACAGGCCTGGAACTCACGGAGATCCTCCAGCCTCTGCCTCCCCAGTGCTAGCATTAAAGGCGTGTGCCACTGTGCACTGACAGCATCAAATTCTAAGCCTTACACTGTTAGGAGATCACCTTGTTTGCAGCAAGGTCAATATAGACATCAAGTTGAAGCCTCATTACCTTATTTCCTAGGAGGTAGGTCTCTCTTTTTCTTTGATGGAAATATATATATATATATATATATATATATATATATATATATATATGTATGTATTAAAGAGAGTAATAATTCCTGGACAGAGAAGCTTAGAATAACAACATCAAGCTGCGTGCTTGAGTGGCTGAAATGCAGATGCGTGCTCTCATCTAGCTTTGTGCTCTCGTTGCTTCAGTCCTGAAAGCAGTGAAGGGCTTCCGGTCAGGAGAGGGAAACCACTTCTGCAGTGTGTTACACAGCCAGGCCACATGCAAGCAAAGCACAGCTGGGGTTGAGAAGACGCCTGTGTTGCTCTGCAGCGGCTCTGATGCTCCAGAGGCAGCACGCTTTGCTTCCTGGAACCACAGCAGAGACGGCGTGGCACCTGGGTGGTACATACCTGGCCTGCCATTTGTCTGTAGCTCTTTACTGTGATTGACTTCTAGTCAGCCGATTGGAGGAAAGGGCTTCTGGGCGACCTTCATCCAGCTGTTCTGTATTTCTGCTCCCCTCCAAGTTGCTCTAAGGTTTAAAAATCAGAATATAAAAATGGAAATGACCTGAAGCACAGATGTAATAAAAATAGGTTGTGTTATGAATGTGGCTTGTGAATTCAGATTTGGGAAACTTCTATCTATAAATTAGTTCATATGCTGTAATTAAAGTTTGAAATTAATCAGGTATCTGTTATACTATTTATATTTATCTTTAGACATTTTCTATAGACCAAGTTCATTTTTTAAGTAAAGTGCATTCAATTGTTTGGAATTTAATTTAATTAAGCCCAGTATGTTTTCATACCCATAATCTCAACATTTTGAAGGCTGAGGCAATAGAATTAGAAGTTCAAGACCAGTCTGGGCGGAATGTGTAGTTAATTTAAGGCTAACCTGGGCTAAAATAAAATAAAGAATTTAATTGTTGCTTCTGCATTTACCTTAATTTGGAAAATACACGTTATGAAATGGGATCAGAAAACTCTGTTATTGATCTTATAAATACATTTAAATTGTTTTATCCTATTATAAGCTTTTTTTTTTCCTATTATAAGCTTAAAGAATAGTTTTTAATGGAATAGTTCATGTGAATATCTTTAGTATTGGTATCAAGGTAAAGTATTTTATACTATATTTGAAAAATGGGCATAAGCTAATAACTAATTGGTTATCTTACATTTTTAAAAAATAATGTGTTTCTTTGTTTGAGATGGAACCTCACTCTGCATCCCAGGATAAGCACGAACTTGCTATCCTCCTGCCTTATTCTCCCAAGTTTCTGGGTACCAGGATTACAAGCATGTACCACTATGCCCAACTACTTTTTAATAATAACAATAATATCTTTACTTTTTAATAATAACATTTTCCATTGTATTGATAATTACACTTTTTAAAAATTTTTTTTCCATGATATTTATTGAGCTCTACATTTTTCTCTGCTCCCCTTCCTGCCTCTCCCCTCTCTCCTTCAATCATCCCCCAAGGTCCCCATGCTCCCAATTTACTCAGGAGATCTTGTGATAATTACACTTTTTTATTTTAAATCAGGACCTTCAAATATTGGATCAGACTCTAAGAATTTGTATAAAGAAGTTCAACTTTCAGAAGTAATTTCCATTTATAGCAAAGCACCCTCAGTGAAAGAAATTTTTAAGCAACTTAAAAGTGTGCTGCTGGTGCATGCCTTTAATCCCAGCCCTTGGGAGGCAGAGGCAGACGGATCTCTGTGAGTTTGAGGCCAGCCTGGTCTACAGAGTGAGTTCTGGGACAACCAGGGCTGTTACACAGAGAAACTCTGTGAGGGGAATGGAGTGAGTTAGCATTTGAAAAGGGACATTTGAGAGTATTTTAATATTTTTAAGGTTTCTTCCATGAATAAAGAAAAATTAAGTTTTTCTTCCTTCAAAACAAAATTTAATTTTTGTTGCAATTACTCTTATTGTTTAACGCTTTTTCCTCCTCGTTCCTAATTTTAGCTTAAAAGGATCTTTTTTCCCTTAGAGAAGAATACTGTGAAAAATATTTATTTTCTTAAAAAGTAATGGACTTCCGAAGTTAAACTATTTTCTTTAAAATGTGCACTAAAGAAATGGATAATGGTCTTTTAAGGAGAGCCTGACTGCATTCTTTACTATATAGTTACGATGATTTTTGATAGCCCTTCTTGTCTCGGTTTCTAGAAACAAAACTGAATTTGGTTTGTTTTCAGCCGTGTAGGAAGAGAGGTGGACACTGATGCCTGTAATCCCAGTCTTAGAAGACTTGGGCACCCTCCATCATAGCTCAAGGCTAGCGTGGGCTCTGTGGTTAAGTGAGGCCAGTGAGGGCTCCTAAACTGTCTCTAGCAGACTCATGCATGTGCACACACACACAGAGGGAGGGCAGGGGGAAGACAGAGAAAAACAATAGAGGGGATTGGGGTAGGGGAAGGCAGAATGAAGTGAGACCGAGCCTAGAAATGTGTGCTCCTTAAAATGAAGGTGACTTGTTGCTGTTGTCTTTAGACTCGGGTGAAGCAGGTGAGGAAGCTGACAAACTGAATGAGGATGAAGGGTCCATCTCCCCGCTCCTGTTTGAAGACAGTCCTCCTGATTTGCAACCCGAAGGAAATCCTTCCCAGCTGAACTCTGAAGAACAAAGCAATCTTCAAATACTCCAAAATTCGGTTGTTTTTGGAACATCAGCTGAGGAAGTGGTAAAGGAAATTCGCTTCAGAATTGAACAGAAAACAACACTGACAGCGAGCGCAGGTATTTAAGGGGATATTCCCAGCCTCATGTTCCTTGTTGGAAAGTAGATGGTAGCATTTGATTTGGCTTCTAGCTACTTCTATCTACTGAGGCTAGCTAAACCTACAGGTGAGCTGTTATTAAGCAAAAAGCCTATGGCCCAGGGCAAAAAATATCATAAATCTAGAATAGTAATCCTTAAGTGTAAAATATATTTTAGTTCGGTTTGTACAGAATATTTGATTGGCACTTGTACTAGATTATGTTGTAGGAGAGAACCTAGATACATGAAAGTTGATGAACTCCCCGAACTCCCACCAAGAAAAAGATCAATTTGCAGCATAGCAACTTAAGAACATCTGGTAAAAAAAACAAAGCCAACAAAGTCCCCCCACTTTCCATATATCATCAACCCCTAAGAGCATCACAGAGCCTTAGCACAGAGACTAATAATAGTTAAAACCACTTATCACAACGTCTGTGATAAACAAATTATCACATTATAAAAAATATTATCTTGTGAAGTCATGTGTGTTGGGGTAATGTATTCTATTCCAAAAGGATAAGCATGCACAATCAGCTTTAAGAAAATATCTATAAAGACCAAAATGAACTATTAACAAATATATTTATATATTACTTACTATAAGTTGTCTTAAGACTCCTAGAAATTGTAAATCATAGTGTGTGGTGGTTTCTCTATGAGTAGCAATAAAGATTAAGTTTTTATTGTTGTTGCTTTTAATATACTGTAAGTCAGAATATTTATATTTTTAATGTGAAAGTTTACATTCAGAAAACCTTCTCGGAAAGTAAGCATCCATCATAGCTATATTCTGGATCTTCTCTGAGAAACAACCCTTCCTCCTAGTGCAGTTGTAAGTAAGGCGCTGGCACTTGGTGTTACTCAGTTCAGAAATTATGCTTGGATGTGAAAATGTGGAGACTCAAATAGTCCTCGTTTCCCTGCCACAGCGAGTCCATTCCCTTTCCCTAAAGGTACAGAAAGCCCTGGGGACATTGCCAGTAGCCAAATGTCATTTCAGATTATTTGCATTTAACTTCATTTTCTTATCACATAGTTAACTTATACATAGCAACTTCTTTGAATGATTGATTCCTCTTCTTTTGAAGGTATTGCCCCCAACACAATGCTCGCAAAAGTGTGCAGTGATAAGAATAAGCCAAATGGACAGTACCAAATTCTCCCCAGCAGAAAAGCAGTGATGGACTTCATCAAGGACCTGCCTATTAGGAAGGTGGGATTTTATGTGAAATCATCATTTGTGCACATACTCTGAATTCAAGAGAGGCGCCAGACAGATAGTAAATATTCTTTGCTGAATAGTCGTAAAATAATAGATGGCAGGTGAGAACTTTGCTGTGCTCAGAACCCTGGAAGTCATGTTTAAGGAAATCGGCTGCAGGAGCGCTTAAAGTAAATAAGAGATGGTGGACTTGTAAGTCCATACCTGCCAAGAGCAGAGGACGCAAGGGGAGCACGTGGAGGAGGGCTTTCAGCTGCAGCTTAGTGCTCCCCTGGCTCTTCAGTCAGGCAGCTGGTAGACGAATAGGTGTGCACTTCAAAGGGATAGAGAATTTTGTTTCTGACAAAATTAAACCAAAGTACTTCACCATCTTAAGATGACAGAATTTTCCACAAGGATGCAGAAATGACATATTTTATTATTTATAGCTTCTGGATTTTTGTGCTGTATGTCTTCTTTATTTATTTATTTTTTAACAATTTGACCCTATACTATGTGACAGTCTAGAGCCTGCTCAAAATAATAGCTATGATTGAGTTTATATAACGTATTGCTCAATGTTCAAGGAAAAGGCTATAGCAAAGGCCACAATGTTGATGATTCCTAGGTGCTATATACACACAGTAGTTTTTCTAAGGTTTGAATAAGTGTTCTTTTTTTTTTTTAGTTCTAGGTTCAAATAATGGGTAAGTTCAAATATCGATGAGATTTTAAAATCTCATTTAAAAGTCCTTAATTATAAAATAATTTAAAAATTCTTAGTTATAAAAAACATAAGATATAGAGTATGCTATAAATAATAAATATTTTATTATATGTCATCTCTGGTACCTTATGGGAAAGTTTATTATTTTAAAGATGGTGAAGTACTTTGGTTTAATTTGTCAAAAACAAGATTCTAAATCCCATCGGAGTGTAGATATTGGTATATTAAATAATCACAAATATTGTACTAAAAAGTTTTGTTTGTTTGCTCTACCATTTCCAAAATTTGTATGCTCACAGAACTTTTTTTTAGGGGCCTTTAAAAATTCTGTTGAATTAAGCTATGTGACCAAAATATAGTAAGTCTTCTTGCAAGGCAAGCGAAAATGCTATTCATACCTTTTGTTAGCTGCAGAAGACTATAGTCCTCAACTCTTACTCGTGGCGGTTTATTTATCATGTTCAAGACTGTGCGTTCAACATTCTCCTTCAAACACGCCCACACTTATAATCTCATTTTAAAATCCTAAATTATAAATGTTGGTTCATCTGTGACTATACCACCCTGAACACACCCAGTTTCATCTAGGTGTGGATTCTCTTGTAGGTTTCTGGAATAGGAAAAGTTACAGAGAAAATGTTAATGGCTCTGGGAATTGTTACTTGCACAGAACTCTACCAGCAGAGAGCATTGCTTTCTCTCCTTTTCTCCGAGACATCCTGGCATTATTTCCTTCACATCGCCCTGGGTCTAGGGTCAACAGACCTGGCAAGGTATCTATAGAGTAATTCGGCTTTTTATCATTTTCATTATCATTTATCGGTGTCAGTTTGAACCTTTCAAGTGTTTTTAAATTCATCTTGACTGATTTAACTTAGGTTCTATCTTGGTTAAAGTTGTCGCTTTGACTGTGGAAAAGGGGGGTAATGACTCACTTCTAGGTGTTGGCTTCAGCGGTGAGGACTATGGGAGAAAGGAATGGTGGTTACTTCCATCCCCTGCCTGTCTTGTTCTGTTCTCAGATTGTAAAAGGAAGGTTGGTGGTCAGGTTGTTGAGGAAAGAGAGGTAGCTTATGTTCCCCAGTTTATTGTTTAGCCAGAGCTTCTGATGTGTGAGCGGGTACTGCGTACTTATCTCCCATTGGACTCTTGTAAGCGCTAGAGGCATTACCAGTGGTTGGACAAAGTTCTGCCCTCATGAAGTTTACACCCTAGTGTGAGAAATAGAAAATCCCAAAGAAACAATGCAGAGAGTGAGGTGGAGTGAGGGCTAAAGAGTGACATCAGAGATTTCTGCAGGGTTGACAGTCCTGAGGTGAAGGCTGGAAGGAGCTGACCTCGCAAGGCCCTGGGAGAAGGTGGGACACCTAAACAAAGTTCTGTGTTTTCTTCCGCCAGCTTTTCGTCTGGGCTTTGAACTGTTGTGGATGGGTGGAGAGAAGCATGAAAATCCTCAAAGTCAACCCTAGGCAGTGTTTTTATCATGAGCCATCCTGATAGCAAACCTTTAAAAGACCGTAGGATGGGTTATGTAGGGAGAGTGCAGTGAGACAGGCATACAGCACCATCGTGCCCGGCTCTCTTTATGTACTTGTGTTTACATTAAAATCAAGAGGATGTGGATAAAATTCATTACAGAAAAAAACAGCAAAGTCTGATGATGAGTCAGAGGCTACCTAGGCTAAAAACATAGTGAGACCCCGTCTGTCGGAGAGGGAGCGGGGCACGCAAAGCTGGCGGTGTTCGTCTCATTCTTTGTTCCTTGAGGCTGCAGTTTGAAGACTGATCTTGCATGTACATAATGGAAGTGAATTCACAATTGTAAGTTGTAAGTGATCTAGATTGTTTATTAATGCAAATATTGTGATATTTTCAGTTTGATATAATGCAGCAGGTGTTAGTCTGTAGTATAGAGAGGCCAGTTTTAGGTGAAAGATCGGCAGCTCACTTGTGATGTACTGTAGCCGGCCTTCCTCCCCTCAGCCTGTGTTCTCCCTGTGCTGCTCGGTTTGTAGTACTTCTCCTTTCTGAGCATACCGCCCTTTGTTGTTGTTGTTTGTTTAGTTGTTCTTTGTTTGTTTGTTGAGTTTGGGGGGCTTGGTTCTTGTGATTGAACCTCACATATATTAGGTATGTGCTCTACCACTGAACAACATCCTCTCTCTCTCCTATTTTAAAATAGGGTCTCACCTAGGTGACTTTGAACTTACCTAATAGCCAAGGCTGGCCTTGAACTTATAGGCCTCTCGCCTCAGTATCCCTAATAGCTGGAATTATTTCTATAGGATTGTGTTGTCGGGCCTACCTTCTTTCACTTTGGTTTTGTTTTGCTTTTCAGTATTGGGACTCAAACCCAAGGTCTTGGTCATGTAAGACAAGGTCTGTATGACTAAGCTACCTTCACAGGCCCTGTGTGTTCTATTCTTGTTTACGTCCACTGGGGTGTAAGCTGCTTAAGACAAGCAGTTGCTATACTTTATTAGCTATTACCTACATTCTCGAACAACTCTTAGGCATATTACATCCATTAAATGTTTGGAAAATGAATAAAACACGAGTTACTTGAGTTTCTTTAGTTCAGTTGTCCCTATTAGAGTAGCTAGAGTCCAGTCAAAGTAGGTGGTTTAGATCCTCAGTCATCACCCTATATCACATTCTGACTGAGATGAAATAACGAACGGAACGTGGGGGGGGAGTTGCTGTAGAAGCCCGCAAACGAAGCAGCCTTGAATTCTGTGAGATGTAGACGGAGCCCGTGGCCGGGAGCCCGTGGCCGGGAGCTGTTACGCTGCTGCCTCCTGTTGATTTTCATACCTTTAATATTCAGACTTTTAATAGAAGCAGGTGAGATACTATTTACAAATATTTTTCTACCATAGATATATAAGTGATCCATAACACATGAAATCAAAGTATCTTATCTCTTTATGTCTTAGTGACAGTGTCACTTTTAGATTTAAAAGAAAGCATCCATGGTTTTTGTAAGATAAAAAATTTTGAATGAAGTATTTAAACAGAATGTTAGGGGCTTGTAGAAGTGGCTCAGCAATTAAAAGCACTGGCTGCTGTTCCAGAGGACCCAGTTTTGATTCCAAACACCCATGTGGTGGCTCCATTCATTCTCTCTCTCTCTCTCTCTCTCTCTCTCTCTCTCTCTCTCTCTCTCTCTAGTTTTTTGAGACAGGGTTTCTCTGGAGCCTGTCCTGGAATTAGCTCTTGTAGACCAGGCTGGCCTCGAATTCACAGAGATCGCCTGCCTCTGCCTCCCGAGTGCTGGGATTAAAGGCGTGCGCCACCACAGCCCAGCTCTCTTCTGACTTCTGTGAGCACTGAACATACATGGTGCACAGACAGACATAACAGCAAAACACTCATACACATAAAATTAATTAATTAATCAAAAGGAATATATTAAATTCTCTTATTGACCAAAAGTGATGTGGGTGACCTTCTGTGTAAGTGTTGCTATTATTGTTTGATGAATAAAGCTGTTTTGGCCAATGGCTTAGCAGAGTAAAGTCAGGTGGGAAATCTGTACAGAGATATATAGAGAGAGTAGGCAGAGTCAAGGAGATGCCATGTAGCTGCCAAAGGACAAAGAAGCCAGAACCTTACTAGTAAGCCACAGTGATACACATATTAATAGAAATGTATTGATTTAAGATATAAGAGCTAGCTAGGGATATGCCTGAGTTGTTGACCAAACAGTGTTGTGATCAATATAGTTTTGTGTGATTATTCAGGTCTGAGTGGCCGGGAAATGAAAGCACAGTCTCCATTTACATAATGGTGCCCGACGTGGGACTCAAACCCACGACTCTGAGATTAAGAGTCTCATGCTCTACCAACTGAGCTAGAACTCAATTTTCTTTGAGAAATAAATACTTTTTTTCTCATTTCAGAGATGGAGAAAGAAAAAGCATGAGCGTTGAAAGGTAATGTTTTTTATGTTAAATAAAAATAAAGTTAATGATCCATTATTCAATGTATATTAAACTGTTTCAAGTTCATTTTTAGTAAAATATCACTATCGTAAAAAAAATGTTTCACAGTTTGGGCATCTTATACCCCAAAGTAAACACCTATGCTCAACACATTAACTTTGATTGCTGTGCTCACAGTAGAACAGCATAGTTGACATTTATACTTTTAACACAGATGTTACTCCTGTTCAGGGAAAACTAAGCATTTTAGGATTTCTAATCTTTTTTATAAGAACAATTAAATGTTTATCTGAGAATGATAAAACATTACAGTGGAAGTACTAAGAACTTCAGGTGTTGGCCAAGTGAACAGAGGTTTCAAGTTACATGTTAGCATCTCTGATATAAATTTCGGAAATCTGACATGCTTCAAAGCCAAGACTTCCCGAGTGCTGAGATGCTATCGCACATGGAAAATTTTGCCCCTTGTATGTGATGGTTTTCCATCAAAACACAGATTATTAGAACACTGTGTACAAGTACCTTCAAACTCTGTGTATAAGGTGTATACAAAACAAATGAGTTTGTTTTAAAACCTGACTCCCATCTGAGGATATCTCACTGTGTACAGACAGATATTGCATGTTAACTTGTCTTAAAAAGCAACCCAGATCTAAATCTTCCTTTTTAAATGTTTCAGATAAAGAGTCGAGCCTGACGTAATATTGGTAAAGGAGAAGTTAGAGAGTGTCTAGTTTTGTGGCCCTGCATCTTGTTTGGAGCCACATGAAATCCTAATGGCACTTTGTTTAGAGGGAAATGTGTCCATTTTAAAAGTCCCTCAATTATTTCTTCAAAACATCAGAACTATTGAGACATTTAAGTATCACTGACTGTTTCTTTCCTTTTTGAAAACTCCCCTTAGATTTTCAAAAATGTACTAGGGTATCAAATTTGGTTCGGAACTAGGGGAAGAAAATCCTGGTTCACAATCACATATAAAGTGTTAGTTTCTTTGCTATGTAAAGAATTCATAATAAGAAAGTATCAATATGCTAGTTAAAAAATGAGTGAAAACTGAGCATGGTGGCATATATATACCTTTAATCCTAGTTTTAGAGAGGAAGAGACAAGACCAATCCCTGTGAATTCAAGGGCAGCCTGGTCTATATAGCAAGTTCTAGCCCAACCAGGGCTACAAAGTAAGATCTTGTCTAAAAAAAGAGAAAGCATAAAATTGTGGATTTTGCCGATCAGTGTACCTATCTAAATGTTTTTGATCACTTATATAGAATGTAGATATTTTTACTTAATTATGTGTTAGTTGATGTGAAAACTTTAATTTGTACTGAGAAAAATATGTTAGGTTATTTGAATGTACTCTATTGTTATCAAATTATCCCTCTGTAGTTTACACTGTGCACCCAAATCTTTCTTGTCTCTCTAGGACGTTCAGTGAGATCTTTAAAACAGAAGAACAGTACAGCTTATGCCAAGAGCTGTGCACTGAGCTCGCTCGTGATCTCCAGAAGGAAGGACTGAAGGTGCTGGGTTTTTATGGGATGATATCAGTTTTTAGCTTTTCTCATTGTAGGATAGTACTCTAAGTCAAGGGACCACGCATTTGTTAAAGTGGGTTACAAATAAAATAGAATGTTCCTATTCCCAACAACTAGAAACAAAGTTGGGTCTGACCTGTGTGTGAGGTCTGTGATGAGGTCACTCTGTGAAGGATACCTTGTGACACTGGAGTGGTTCCAGGGTGATAAGGCCAGCTCTGTGCCCTTAGCACCCTGTCTGATTTAGGTGCCAGCTCAGACTTCGTTCCCAATCATCCTTGGAGGCTTTGCTTACAGGACAGTGACCTTCTAGAGCAGGCTTTGTGTTTCGGGGCTCTGGTCCTGGTTAACACATTGAGAATGGAAGCCTGGAGTGCCCTGAACTGTCTTCCTTCAGGACAGTCCACATTTAGTGTTTTCTCAGTCCTCTCAAACCTGGGCTAGTTATTAAAAAGTGTAATACAAAAGTATTAAAAAGTTATCGCAAAAAAATTCGAGTATTTGATGAGAGTTTTTACTTCTAGCTCTTCTTTACTTGAGTGTAAAATAGTTCTTTTGGAGAAGTTTTTGAGATACACTTTTATTTTTAGAGTCATTTCAGACTTACAGGACTGTTTCCTTTATAGCTCTCACCCATTTTCCTCAATTGTTAACATTTTTGTCACACTAGAAAAGTGACATTAGTACTGCTGTTAACCACGTTCAGACTGAGTCTGGATCGCTCCTGTCTTTCTATGAATTCTCTCCAGAGAACCGCGGGTGGCTAGTGTCCTGTCACCTTAGTTTGGTCTGAGATCGTTGCCTTTCCCGCTTCTTTATAGAACCCAGTCTTGAGAACCTTATAGCCTACAGAAAGCCACTGTGTTTGCTTGTCCTGTGGTGTAGGCCATAGTGTGGGAAGAATACCACAAAGGTGAGGTGGCCTTCCCATCATTTCCTGCCGCCCTCATCACCTGGTTAAGGGAGTGTGTGAGAGAGGCTTCTCCAGCCTGAAGTTAGTGGTTCTGAAGTAAGTCAGGAAGTGAGTCAGAAAGCTGACCTGGCCTCAAGTGGAACAGCTGCCCACTGCTTTAACCCCAGGAAATACTAAACTCTCATCAGTCCTCCCCGACTGGAGCCTCATGTCCCTAAGACACCAGCTGTAAAGATGATTCCTAGAAACTTCTAGCGCAGCACTCTGGCTTGTGACAGCCTTGCAGTAAAGGCTGACCATTCATTCCCTGGCCTTCAGTGCTGAATTAACCCGAGGGAGCGGGACAGTAGATGGAAAGACAGTTCACTTTGCTCTTCATATAAAAGTATTTCTTGGGCTGGAGAGATGGCTCAGAGGTAAGAGCATTGCCTGCTCTTCCAAAGGTCCTGAGTTCAATTCCCAGCAACCACATGGTGGCTCACAACCATCTGTAATGAGGTCTGGTGCCCTCTTCTGGGCAGCAGGAATATACGCAGAATATTGTATACATAAGAAAGAAAGAAAGAAAGAAAGAAAGAAAGAAAGAAAGAAAGAAAGAAAGAAAGAAAGAAAGAAAGAAAGAAAGAAAGAAAGAAGAGGAGGAGGAGGAGGAGGAGGAGGGAGGGAGGGAGGAAGAAAGAATGAATTTCTTAACTGGCTGAGGAAGGAACTACTGATTATTCACTAAGTGATATTTTTCAGACCCGGCTCTTAACTGTGAGAGTTTACAGGACCATGTTTTATAGCAGCTGATTACATGTGCTTGTTCCTATGTACAGACAGCCTTCCTAAACATTTCTAACCTGGAGTCAGCTTCTGCTCCGTTCTGAAGCCTGCCGTGGTAACACGCTGCATGTCTTGTAGGGGAGAACTGTTACCGTTAAGCTGAAGAACGTGAACTTTGAAGTAAAAACTCGCGCGTCTACAGTTCAGTCCACCCTTTCTACTGCAGAAGAAATATTTGCTGTTGCTAAGGAACTGCTAAGGACAGAAATTAACGCGGCTTCTCCACATCCCCTGAGGTTAAGGTTGATGGGTAGGCCTCTCTCCCCCTCCTCTTTCTTGTTTTCCCTTATATGTTTAATGGTCCCTCCCTAAAAAATAAAGTCAACTTGGGAGATCTTTTTCCCTCTGTTTAAGAACTTCCTACTCTGCTGTTGTACATTGTAATTCCTAGAGCCAGATGCATGGTCAGAATGTGATTTTAATTCTGTCTGGACCTATGGGAGTTCTTCTCATCCTTTTTTCTGAAGTCCTTGAGGCAAGGTGTTTCCAAATGCAAAACTTAACAGACTTGGGAAACAAATGCAAAGCATTTAAATTATCCTCTGTAATGCTCTGTTGGGGCTCTAGTGCACCGTGACATGAAGAAACACGTGGGTATTTCTGTCACAAAACAACAAAGACAACTTGTTCTTTAGATTGTGAGGGTACTAGATAACATCATGTCAGTTTAGTCAACTACAGAGACTTCAGCTACAATTTCAGAAATTTTGGATTTCAAGAATTACAGTCCCAGATTATGACACTGCCCGTCATTACCTGTGGGACACAAGCTAGAAAGCCGTGCTTCCACGTGACTGTGAGGTTGCTAAGAGAGGATCATTAATCTTGCTTTCACACTTGAGAGACCGCACACAGTGAAACCACTGAAGGAAGTATATTAAAAAGAACCAAATAGCCGGGTAGTGGTGGCGCACGCCTTTAATCCCAGCACTCCAGAGGCAGAGACAGGCGGATCTCTGTGAGTTTGAGGCCAGCCTGGTCTACAGAATGAGTTCCAGGACAGCCAATGTGACAAAAAACCCTGTCTTGAAAAACCAAAAATAATAAATAGTAATAAAAATCATAAATAAATAAAATAAAAACAGCCAAAGAGCAAGTATGTACAGAAACTTTACTCATAATTGCAAAACCTAGAAGCAAGCAAGGTTGTCCAGACAATGGGATGATGTTCAGTATATAAATAAGCTACAAAAGGACAAGGAGCAAACTTAAGTAAATATTGCTAAGTGAAAGAAGCAAATATTGTATGATTCCAGCTATTTGGTATCTTGAGAAAGGTAAAACCTTGGAGCCAGTGAAAAGACAATATTGCCCAATGAGACAGATGAAGAGAGAAAGCAGAGGACTTTGAGGCTAGTGAAACAAGTGTGAATCTAATGGTGAATTCACGTCTTTATAGCTGCATCTTAACTCATAGCATGGACACTGCTAAGAGTGGATGCTGAGGGAAACTGTAGACTGGGTGATAGTGCCCCGTGAGTGCATGTGTGTAGTACCGGAAGCTGTGTGTGAATGACAGCAGGGGGCATATGGGAATTCTCTGTTCAGTTGTCGTGAAAATGAAGTACTCCTTAGAAAGTGAAGTCTATTGAAAAAAAAAAAATCAGAGCTGAAGTCTCTGTAGCTGACTCCAATTAGCTACTGCCTACTTAATGGCACCCATGTGAAACATTACTGCAAGTTCTATATAATCACACCAACTCCAACAGATTAACATTTACTGATACCCAGTTTTATAAAGCAAAGTGAGTTTTTCATAATGTAAGCTTCGAAAAACTATCCTTTAATTTGGAAAATGTTGGTCTGGGAATGTGGCTAAGTGGTAAATTATATGCATAACATACTAAAGATTTATATATGGGTCCAAACCTTAGCATTTAAAAAAAGAGTATGTATGTGTGTGAGTGTGTACATCTCCAGCGGCCCTTACTTCTCTAGTTACCTTTTGCATATGTGTCATAATAGTACTGTTAAATGTTTGTTCCTTTGTATGGGTGTGGCTATGTTTATACAATTGGAAAGTAACGGTTTGGGTTTCATTTAGGTGTGCGGATGTCGACTTTTTCCAATGAAGATGACAAGAAGCACCAACAAAGGAGCATCATTGGCTTCTTACAAGCTGGACAGCAGGCTTTGTCATCTCCTGGGTGTGTTCTAGACAAAACCGACAAAACTGAGTTTGTAAAGCCTTTGGAAATGTCTCATAAGAAGAGTTTTTTTGATAAAAAGCGATCAGAAAGGAATTTGAGCCATCAAGACGCACCCAGATGTGAAATTGTGGATCAGCAAGCTGTACAGATCTCACAACCATTCCAGGCTTTAAAGAAGACGAGCGAGAGTTTGGAAACATCAAAGAATTCCAATAACTGTCAGACATTTACGTGTCCAGTTTGCTTTAGGGAGCAAGAAGGTATCAGTCTGGAAGCCTTTAATGAACATGTAGACGCGTGTCTGGATGAACCGTCGACCAGTGAGAACTCTGATTCCCATGCTTCCTCGACAGCTATTGGTCAGAAGGAAGATGCACACCTTTCTATTCCACTATGTGAGAAGCGGGATGATGAAGTTGCCGAGATCACTTCAGCGGATGGTGTAGATCTGGCAGAAACTGAAGACAACTCATTGGAAGCAGCAAGTATGGACACTTTAGGGAGTAATCACAGCAAAGCGGAATGTTCTGATATTCCAAACCAGTCTTGTCCTGTTTCACTGGCGAATGAAACTGTCAGAATATTAAGTAGGCAAGAGTCCATCCAGCCCTGTACAGATGAGGTGGTAACAGGACGAGCTCTAGTTTGTCCTGTTTGTAACCTAGAACAGAAGACTTCCGATCTTACCCTCTTCAATGTGCACGTGGATATTTGCTTAAATAAAGGCATTATCCAAGAACTGAGAAACAATGAAGTTAATTCAGCTAACCAACCCAAAGGGAGCTCCAGAAATACTGGTAAGCATATAGCTGTGAAGAGGAATGCAGCGCGGGGTGGAGACCGACCAGCAGTCCTTGCTAGTCTTGCATAGGACCCGGGGTTGGTCCCCAGAACCCACATGGTGGCTCACAGCCATCTGTAACTCCAGTTCCAGGGGATCCAGTGCCATCTTTTGGTCTCAACAGGCACATATACAGTACACAGACATACATGTAGGCAAATACACTTAATACCAATACACTTAAAATTAAATTAAAAAATAAGAGGAATGTGATTTTCTAGGGATATGTCTTCCTAAACTTACTGAAAGTGTTAAATTTGAAATAGAGACTATTAAAGGGGTGGCTTGTGCTTGCTCTCATTGAGGAAATAATAGTTCTGCCTTACCATGGCGAGAAATAATTCAGACTGAGCTATTGAATTGAGGGCAAACTCAAGTTTAGTTTTGATTTAATATAGAATGAAGTTAAAGCCGGGCGGTGGTGGCGCACGCCTTTAATCCCAGCACTTGGGAGGCAGAGGTAGGCGGATCTCTGTGAGTTCGAGACCAGCCTGGTCTACAAGAGCTAGTTCCAGGACAGGCTCCAAAGCCACAGAGAAACCCTGTCTCGGAAAAAAAAAAAAAAAAAAAGAATGAAGTTAAAAGTGAAAGGATCTGAGTGATCTAAACAAAATAGAAATTCCCTGGGGAGCAACTGTTGGTGCGCAGTGACAGACTAGCTGCATTCAGAGAGCCAGGAAGCCTGGCACTTGTCTGTCTGTTGTGCTGATATAGCAAGGTTGCAGAACTTAAGCTTAATGCCAGGAGAACTAGTAAAGTTAAGATTAGCCTTGTGAGACTGGCCATGTGGCTCGAGGGTGTAGGTGCTGGATAACAAGCCTTTCAATCTGATTTTGATCTCTGGACCACATGATGGGAGGAAAGAACCTACTTCCCATAGTCGTCCATTCACCTCCAAACGTGTACACGCACATGGAAGCGCTAGTTTAATTAATGTAATACAATAGTCTTAAAAGTTAGTTTGGAGTATGTATAATATTATCTTTAGTCTGGCAGTTTTATCTCTTTAATGTTTGTGAAGCTTTTTCAATTGTTTTATCTTTTTCCTAATGGAATTTCTTGGTTATTCTTTGCCCTGTAGACAGACTTCGGAAGGCAGCAGGAAGGACAAAAAGGTATGACTGAGAGCCACAAACTCATGTTTTATTCTTGAGATTTTAGGGGCTAAACTTTGCTTTTATAACTAACCAAGTAACTTTTTTTTTTTTTTTTTTTTTTTTTTGGTTTTTCGAGACAGGGTTTCTCTGTGGCTTTGGTGCCTGTCCTGGAACTAGCTCTGTAGACCAGGCTGGTCTCGAACTCACAGAGATCCGCCTGCCTCTGCCTCCCGAGTGCTAGGATTAAAGGCGTGCGCCACCATGGCCCAGCACCAAGTAACATTTTCAGAACTATTTTTTGCAGGCTGGGAGGTGGTGGTGCACTCCTTTAATCCCAGCACTCGGGAGACAGAGGCAGGTGGATCTCTGTGAGTTCAAGGCCAGCCTGGTCTAAAGAGCTAGTTTCAGGACAGGCTCCAAAGCCACAGAGAAACCCTGTCTCGAAAAACTGAAAAACAAAACAAAACTGTTTTTGCAAAATTATTTTCACATATTTCCTTCTACATAGAAATTGTGTATTCTTTCTCATTCCAGGCCAGGACTGAAGACAAAGAGCTCCACATCAAGGAAAACAAAAGCCCAAAGTTCCAGACAGACCCTTGATATATTTTTCAAATGAACTTTGAACATTTTTATTGAAATTTTAGTTTTATAATCAATGTATTTGTTCCTCCTCATTTTAAATTTATTACTTAGGGAAGACAAGTATAATAATACCTCCCCACATGGCCTTTTTAAAGAATTTAGACTATATATTAACTTATTTCTTTATATTTTCTTTAATAACCGTAAGAATCTCATTCCCAGTATATATCAGTTGGAAATCAGTCTTGTTAGAGATAACTTTAAAACAAAAGTAAAAGGGGCAGTCAGAAGATGACATGCTATTTTATAATGAATATAAAATACTTATAAGGACTCTGAGTCATGTGCTCTTGTTTCTGCACGGGCATCTTAGTGCCTAGCTGCCGGGTCAGCACGGGCATCTTAGTGCCTAGCCACCGGGTCAGCACGGGCATCTTAGTGCCTAGCCGCCGGGTCAGCACGGGCATCTTAGTGCCTAGCCACCAGCTCAGCATGGGCGTCTTAGAGCCTCGCTGCTGGGTCAGCACGGGCATCTTAGTGCCTAGCCTCCGGTCAGCACGGGCATCTTAGTGCCTAGCCGCCGGGTCAGCACGGGCATCTTAGTGCCTAGCTGCCAGGTCAGCACGGGCATCTTAGTGCCTAGCCTCCGGTCAGCACGGGCATCTTAGTGCCTAGCCTCCAGTAAAGAAATATTTAGTTTATAACTCAAAATTGTTTGTTTTTTTAACTCAGTACTTTAAATGGCAGTATTTCGTTTCTTGGTAATTACGTTTGGCTCCCTACAAATCTGTAGTAAACAAGATGAGTTGTGAAGTCACTTGATTTTCTTCCTCCTCGCTAAGAGAAAATGTGCAGCTTAGAAGATGAACGCCTGGTGAAGTTCTGCCCTTCCCTCAGCTAACGTTCCCGCGTCTCTGTTGCTATTTGTGAAAGGAGAAAGATTCGCAGCAGTTGAGGAGTTGTTCCAAGCATGGTGCCACCCACACGCTCTTATCAAAAAACGCTTTTTGCTACTGCTTTAAGAACTGAATCTTGCACACGCCTTTAATCCCAACACTCAGAAGGAAGAGGCAGGTGGATCTCTGAGTTCAAGGCCAGCCAGGTCTACAGAGAGTGTTCTAGGGCAGCCGGAGCTACACAGAGAAACTGTGTCTCAGAAAACAAAAAAGGAGAAAGAGAACTGAATCTTTTTTCTTATGGTTTTGGTCTTTGAATATTTTAGTTCATTTAGAGTAGACAGGGAAATATTTGAGGAATAGCTAACATCCTTAGGGCTTTTCAAACCTTTGCCACAGTCACAACCTGACTTTTAATTACTGGCCTCATTAAAGATGGACTGAAAGCTTGCTGATGTGCTAGCCCCCAACCTATACACCTGACTTATACACCATGGACAGTCCCAAGCTGTGGTGTTTCGGTTATTGATTGTGATTTACTTATGTAAATTATTTATAAAATTAAGTTCAGTGAAACTGATTTAATGTATTGAAAAGTAGATATTACTGTATTTATTGTTTTTCTCCATCTAAATTTATTTTTACTGTTTTCCACATTAAATAATAAATTATTTTCATTTAGATGCCCCATTTAATTGAATGCCATAATATATAACATTTAATAATTTAAAATAAAAATTTAAAACCTTTGAGAATCTCTTACATGTGTAATTATTTACATTATTTTCTTCTCTTACTCTTTGTCTTTCAGCTTCTCCCATGTTCCCCTCAATCTCTCTCAAATTCATGACCTCTTTTTAAATTACTATTGTTACATATAGGTGTGTGTGTGTGTGTGTGTGCATGCACGCACACACTGTTACTTGTATGTAACCTGCTGAGTCCATTTAGTACAGCTCTATGTCTGTGTGTCTAGGGCTGACTACATGGGGCTGAGTAACGTACCCGTGATTGGCCCTGGAGCAGACGGACTCTCCCACTTTCAACTGTCGTTAATTACTTGTAGCTCTTCATCTAGGATGGAGCCTTGAGAGTTTTCCCCATCCGTGTTGGCATGTTTAACTAGTATTGCCTTTGTGTAGATCTTGTTTAAGTGACTGTATTGTTGAGATTTTGTTGGTGTAGCTTCCTCGTCATACATAGAAGACATTGTCAGCAGACTTCCTGGTCCTCTGGCTCTTACAGTCTTTCCACCCATCCTCCACAGTTCCCTGAGCCTTAGGTGCAAGAGCGGTGGTGCAGGTGCCTCAGTCAGGGTGGCATATTCCCCTCTCAGCAGGAGAAACCAGGGCTTCCTAGAGAAATGACTACCTCCTCACCAGAAGGCTCCTAAGCAGAAAGCTTTGTCTTGGCCTCTCCAACCCAACGCAATTCCATGTCTCTCTCATTCCTTTGTGTGTCGTCCCAGCTTTGAGTCATACCTCAAATCTGTTTCACCATCCCGACTATCCCCAACCATCCCATCCCCATCCATAGGCCGTTTGCCACCTGGTTGTTGATAGACTGAGTCCTCTTCACTTCCGGATCACAGTTCATCTTCAAGGGAAGACAGGGCAAGAAGCCAAGGGCAGCACTGTAGAGGAACACTGTGGTTGACTTGAGGTCCGCTTGCTCTATGCCCAGATTCCTCTACGTGCCTGATCTTCTCCAATAGCTTCATCTTTGTTTTCTATCTGGACTTCTCCCACATTCTTTATTATCTGTTTTATCTTGCGTATCCAGCACATTTTTTAAGTTCTTGAAGAATTGTTAGAAAGCATAACGAAACTTAGAAGGGATAATAAGTGAGGACCCATAAACTTAGAAAGTCAAATCATGGGAAAGCATGTTTGCAACACATGTATGTAGTATTGGTGAGGGGGAGGGGCTAGAATCTGGAATATTAATTTGATTGTTAATTGAGACTCGGGAAGAACAATAGCCGGTAGAACGTGACACAAAGGACTTTAAATGCACTTCACATGGAAGAAAATCTGAATGGCCAAGAGCCGTCAAGACGGTCTTAGCCATACTAGTCACCCGGACAGGGACAGTTAAGCTACAAAGAGTATTACAGCATTTCCACTGTGTTAGAAGAAGAAACAATTCGGTGCTTCTAGGTTTTAGAAATGATTTGACAAACTGTCTGACACAATTTGAGCTTGCTAAAGCAAGAAAGTCTAACCTATTCCGGTGTTCTCTTCCTCGTGAGACAAGCCGTTATATAGGCTCAAACAATATTAAAAAAAAAAAAAAAGAAAGAAATGATTTGAATCCTCACTTTGAGAATAGTCACTTCTGAAAACAATTTGGTTTTTAGTCAGTTTAGCAGATGAAATGAGTAAAAGGTAGAAACAAGTAAAAATGAAACTTCATATGGTCAGCGTGTTTGCCGACGTTATTTTAAGAGAAAGTTTATTTTTAACTCACTTGCCTGCTTTTTAAATAAATCTACTTTTTTCAGAGTTCAGTAAAATTTTGTCTGTAAAATCAATACTATTCCTATAAATCTGCTATAAACAATTAGAAAATAGAATAAAAATAATCTTGTGTATCATGGGGATCTGAGAGGTACCTCAGAAGGAAAAATGTTCAAGGATTTGGGAACAGATGAAAAGTACAAGTGAATCAATGAAATAATCTTATTCACGAACAGGAAGAATGGCTATATAAAACTACCCCTACCCTGGTGTTAGTTATATATTGTTAAGTAAATAATAGTCAAACCCCCTTAGAAATTGATAGATAGAGCCAGGCATGGTGGCACACACTTTTAATGCCAGAATTCAGGAGCCAGAGGCAAGAAGATCTCAAGTTCAAGACCAGCCTGGTTTATATACTGAGACCCTGTCTCAAGAAGAGAAAGAGAGATGAGTAGCTACTAAATTTTAGGTAGCAATTAATAAAGTATTAACAGTAGCATTGGTAATGGGAGGGGTATTTTAAATAACCAAGTGTGAACGTGTTGGCTATTAAATAAATGGTTAATAACTTATAAAGAAAACTTTAACTTAATTGCACCCTAACTGTGCTGGGAGTCCATGGGCTCCCCTCAGGTCTGATTATTTGCTAGAAGGACTAACAGAACTCAGGAAAACTGAAGAGCCCAAGATTACAGTTTGTAAAAAGATATAAATCAAAATAAGCAAAGGAACTAGATAAGACTCAGAGGTAGAATGGTTTCCTGTATATACAAGACCCTCTGTGTGATACGCAGTACGGTATGGGGGTGAGGCCGGCAAAGCCTCATGCTCCCAGGGGAAGCATATGAAGCATATACAATTCTCCCACAAGTACTGTATGCCAGCACATACAAAATATCACCAAGACACCCTGCTCAACCCTCAGTCACCCAGACTTTTTCCTGGAAAGTCTGCGGCAGGCATTCCTGTCATCCCAACTGACCTTAGCTTTAAACCTTCCAGAGAGCTTACTGGCCCAAGGTCTCAGTCTTCAGAAAGCAAGCATTCAGCTTCTGCTAGTTGGCAATGTAAGCTATCTCTTCAAACGAATACAATGTGGCCGCAAGCTGTGGAGAGGAAACATTCTTATCAGACTGGTAAAGGCCAGGGGCTCCAAGGCTGGTTCCAGAGAAAGGAGTCTTTCTTTGCAAAACATAGGAAGGAGTTGAGCAACCTGAACCTGCCAAGGTGACCCTTACAGTTTGCTTGCAAAATAAATGTCAATCAGAACTGTATTTGAATAAAGAATAAAAAGATAAGTATCTTAGGGTGACTTTTTTTCCTCCCTTTTTTAATGCAGAAAAAAGTCTCCAATTTTTAACATGTTGAGGGCGTCTCTGATACGGAGCCTGGCCTGCTTGTTTATGGCATTATCATTAGTATGTCCTACAGGTAGCATAAACAGTCCTAGTGATTGCGTGTCAGTACAACCGTCTCTTCGACAATGTCCTGTTGTTGGGGTAATTTGTGGCTAGACATCTTACTTCTGTCCTCTGGGACAACAGAAAAGCAGCATTCTGGGAACGTATTTGTACACACAGACCATTCTCTCAAAAGTGCTTTGGATCCAAGCTTAGCACGGAATTGGAAGGTTCAGGAGCCTACTGAAGGGCGATCTTCAAGAGACAGAGCACCCACGCTGACACGGTAGGAACTGTGCTGCTGAGATAAAGAAGGAGCTTCATGCCCAGAGAAGGTAGGCAGTGCCCAGCGTAAGAACACAGGAGGTAAAATCAAGAGAAGGCTAGCAATCGACACCTGCTGCTCTCATGTTAAATGTCGCTGTTCATCGTGGGCTATGTGTGACCTCATCCCCCCTATTTCTGCCTCTACTTCTGTCAACCCCAAACATATTAGCCAATTCCAGTTGCCCTTCTAGAGCCCTCTGGAAAGATCCATCTCTCTCCTTCTATGAAGCTCTACTAGTTGCCCACATGCTGACACCCCAACTGCACAGATTCCTCAGCTTCCCCTGTCAACTCGAGTGCCTTTCCAAAGATTGGCCATAAAAAGTGTTTTCAAAATATCATGTTGAGTTGTTTTTTCTTCAAAAGCTGTTAACTCTGCAAGTTTGAGAGGAATGGTAAGGGAGGAGTTAGTGATTCTCTGTGTGTGTGTAAACTATGGTACAAGTATTCCCACCTTGGCACAAACTATATAATGTTAGCCAGTCAAAATTCCGGAAATGTGATAGCGTTTGATAACAAATATAAGGTACCTGCCTTGTAAGGTCAGTCATGCTCTCCTAATACTAGCCTACAATCTGGTAAGCAGAGAGCCACACAGAAAAGCACAGCAAATATTCTTCAGGGGCTTCATGAAGAAAGGGGAACTTGAAGCGGTTATTAGTCCCACACAGAAGGGCATCCTTTCCTGAAGGGGCCTTTGCGCCTATTGAAAAAGCATTCCCACGTGATGGGGGAGGGTCAGCGGGCCTTAGGAAGCATTCTAGACACCCAGCAACAGAGCACACACCAGAAGGAGAACTCTTGGTCGCTAAGGTGACTGCTGACCAGTCACTGCTCTGTGATTGCAGGCTGGCAGAAATAGGCTGTTTCTCCTCTGATTCCCAAGTGTGATGGCCTGGCACAGCACCAACGGCCTTTTGTTAGCGAGCAGAAGCAAATGTCTGGCGTCTCAAAGGCATTCCCTGAGTCCATCAGAGCAGTTCGCGTTCTTACTCTTGCAACACAAGCCCTTGCAGCAAGGGCTAGGTGCATGACTGAAGGTTAGCCAGTGGGCTGTGTGAAGAAGCCTTGTGCAGTATGCTAGAACCTTCTTCTTGTGGAAGCTCTAGTGTCCTCTTTAACTCCCTGGTTCTCCCCTCCTGCCCCTCTTCCTGGAAGCAGACACAGCTATTTTGTACCTGAGTTGGGGGTACCCATGGAAACAGCAGAGTAACAGGCTAGAGAGCCTGGCTCGGAAGAACTTGGTAGAAAAGAGTTTGTTTGGGTGGAAGTGTCACTCCACCCCATATACCCAAAGAGTCTGGAATGTTTGGTTGAAAGTTCCATCCCAAGCCTCTTCCCCTGGGAGTTGCCTCAGCCCAGACTCCATCTCTGAGAAAGCCCGCCAAATGGTGACCCCTCCCCAGAGATGCTAAAGAACACTCCCACAGGCTATTTAAACTACCCCCTCCCCAGAACAAACACGTGGTTTTCCGGTCTTCTTTTCCCATCTCCTCTCTGAGGGCCTGGAAGGCCACTCGAGATCGCTAGTATCCATTAGACCTGGGCTTTTTCTAATTTGGTTTAATTTGGTCTGATTTGGATTACTGTGTCGGCGGAGAGATTTATTGGTACACAAAAACTTTTCAGAGTTATCATGGCACCCTGGCCTACAAGCTTCTAGAACTTCTTAAAACATTTTACTCACAAGAAGGAAGAAGAATCAACCTCAGGCAACAGTTTTTCCTCAGTGAGGGCAAGATTCTTAAGAGGTAACTATGTGAAGTGGGACTCTAGGGGACAGCTTCTGACCAGAGAATAAAGGAACGAATAAATAATGCTACCTCCTCCATTTTCCTCTTTCTCCTCTTCTTCTTCTTCTTCTTCTTCTTCTTCTTCTTCTTCTTCTTCTTCTTCTTCTTCTTCTTCTTCTTCTTCTTCTTCTTCTTCTCCTTCTCCTTCTCCTTCTCCTTCTCCTTCTCCTTCTCCTTCTTCTTCTTCTTTTCTTCTCGTTCTACAAATTTAAACATACCCAGGCATGTCCCAGCCTTTTGAGATAGAAACACGATGTTAGCTTCAAAGTGCACACTTAAGAATCTTGCAATCAGGGGCTCCCTGCAGGGACTCTACTCCCCGCATACTGCCTCTCTCTTCCTATCCCACCCAGCTTGCATCCAGAACCCTCCTCCCTTCTGCCCCCTTCCCTCTTTGGGCACATAACACCACCCTGCTCAGCCTGTCTGGGCGCTGGGGGGCGAATCCTCAGGGCAAGCAGGTGGGCGGGAGTTCCTTTGTTTCACTGGCCTGCCTGCACCAAGCAAGGTAGGCGCTTTGTTTACCAACTACCCAACCAGCACGGAGATCTGATCTCGGCACCAGGAGAGCCATCATTGGGAACCTTCATCTAGCGATGGATGGAGATAGAGATAGAGACCCACACTGGAGCACCGGACTGAGCTCCCAATGTCCTTATGAGGAGCAGAAGGAGGGAGAACATGAACAAGGAAGTCAGGACCACGAGGGGTGCACCCACCCACTGAGACAGTGGGGCTGATCTATTGGGAGCTCACCAAGGCCAGCTGGACTGTGACTGAAAAAGCATGGGATAAAACCTGACTCTCTGAATATGGCGGACAATGAGAGCTGACAAGAGGCCAAGGACAATGGCACGGGGTTTTGATCCTACTTCATGTTCTGGCTTTGTGGGAGCCTAGACAGTTTGGATGTTCACCTTCCTAGACCTGGATGGAGGGGGGAGGACCTTGGACTTTCCACAGGGCAGGGAACCCTGACTGCTCTTGGAACTGGAGAGGGAGGAGAAGAGGAGTGGGGGGAGGGGGAGAGGGGCAGGAGGAGGGGGAGGGAAATGGGAGGCGGGGAGGAAGCGGAAAATTTTTTTTTCAATAAAAAAATGTTAAAAAAAAAAGAATCTTGCAATCAGGGCTGAGAAGATACGTTAACGGTTAAAGTGTTTGCAAGAAAAGTGTGCAAACTGGCATTTGGTCCCCAGAATGCATGTCAATGCCAAGTCGGCCTGGTGGCCCTGCCTATGATTCCAGCCTCCGGGGTCAGACACAGGAGCTCCCCTGAGCAAACTGACTAGCAAGTCTAGCCGTATCCTGTGAGCCCAGGATTTGAGAGACCTGCCTCAATAAGGCAAGAAAGCAATCCAGGATAATTCCTGACATAACTGCAGCCTCCACATGCACCTAACAGGTGAAAAACTTGCATACATGAATACACACCACACACTTGAAAGTGGAAAAAAGTCTGTCAATATTGTTTTAAATTTCAAAACATTTTAAGTGTGTTTGTGGTTGAGGCTAGGACACATTCGTTCATAGCTGTTCTAGCCACGTGTAGCCTTCCTAGCCAACCTTCTGTTGGGAGGGAAATGAAAGCTTTCAGAACTGAACACTGGCAGCTGTTCCCTGGTAGAACTGTTTTCGTATTTATTTGACAAGCTGGTCTCAAGCCTGGAAGTACTGTAAGGCACTGGAGGTACAGCAAGGGAGAAAGCCTGAGAAACCTCCTGCCTTGGTGATGTTTAATGTTAGATACATGCTAAATAATATCTGTTCTGTCTGACAACTACCATAAACGAAAGAGCAGCTAAAGGAAATGAAAGAGAGAAGGGGTGGTGCTCATAATATTTTAGAATCAAGTGATTAGAGTACCTTCTTTGAAAGAAATTACAGCCTGAGCTTTAATTATATGAAAGTTGAAATCATTGAATAAAAGCATTGAAAAGGGTGGCGAAGAGAGTTAGGTCTGGAGAGAGAGTTAGAAACCGAATGCTGTGCAGCAGAAGATACCAGAGGAGCAACCGGAAGGGGAAGAGCTTCCCTGGCAAGGTAACCTGTTGGGAAATATTATTTTATGATGTGTTGCATTTGTTTATGCTGTGGACTATATGTTTAATGATGTGAGGATGTGTTGCATTCGTGTATGCTGCACTTGTTTAACTATGTGAAACGGTGTTACTTTCCCTGCCTAGAATACATGATTGGTCTAACAAAGAACTAAACATCCAGTAGCTAAGCAGGAGAAAGGAAAGGCGGGGCTTCCAGGCAGAGAATAAATAGAAGAGGAACTCTGGGAAGAGGGAATAGAAGAACAAGAGGAGGAGGGTGGACTCCAGGGACCAGACTACTACAAACCATGGAGCAAGAAGTAAAGAAAGGTAGGCAGGATAATTTAAGAAAAGCTGGCGAGAAAGGAGCCAAGCTAAGGCCAGGCATTTATAAGGAAGAATGTGTGATTTATTTGGGAGCTGGATGGAGGCCCTCCGAAGAGTCAGAAAGATAAAAACAAAATCCAGCCACACATCAGCACACTGAGATAATTCATTTGCTGTTTGAGAAAGACAGCATCACGTGGTACTTCATAGCTTGCATCTTTTCCAAGCTCTCAGGAGAATCAAGAAGAAAAGCTGCCTCCATGTATTGCTTCCGGTCAGCATTGTGACCCATGCTGGAGGAGGGTCAGCCTTTCGGCATTTCTAGAAGGGTGTAGAGCAAAAAAATCAGTGCTTTCAGTTTGTTTGTTTTTTGAGACAGGTTTTCTTAGTGTAGCCCTGACTGTGGCACTCTTTCTGTAGAGCAGGCTGGCCTCAAACTCACAGAGATCCACCTGCCTCTCCCTCTCCAGTGCTGGGATTAAAAACTGCCCAGCAACTTTTATTTTTTCTTGTTGAGAGCATTAACAGAATGACAGAGACGAGGTGTGAGCCACTCAGAGTTAGTGCTAGAAGTGAAACTCTAGTCCTCTGAAGAGCAATAAGAGCTCTTAACCACTGAACCGTCTTTTCAGCCTTAATATTATATAATTTACATTAAAATGAAATATCTCATAAGTTCATAATAGAAAACTAAAGTCGTATTGCCTCTTTTATTTGAAGTTTATTTGGTGAGTCAGGGTTTGTTGGACTTGGTTCTGTATTGTTTCAGTTTTTAACAGAGTCAGCCAGGAAAGCAGATAATTTCATGATTACCAAATGAGAAATTGGGTCATTTTTTTTTTCAGGAGGAAATTTTGGAAACCCAGTTAGGAAATATTTAATACTGAATTTCCAGTAGTGAGTGAGCACTGACTATAAATCAAAGCCAGACATTTTTAAATGGTACAAAGAAGTGATGGAGTATGAACTCGGAGTTTCTGAGGGCTTGCAGATTTCTAGAACTGTTTCCTTTTGTGGACAGCCAAACCTAGTACCTGACATGCCACACCTAAGGGTGGCCTCCGCAGACCAATCCAAGCCAGGGCAGGGCTGGAGAACCAAGGCCTGTGCCTAGCCACCCGCCCCAAGAGAGCAATCTCAACCCAGCTTCTGCAGGGTGCATTTTCAGTCCAGCCCGGCACCCTGGTGAAGTTTTCACAGCTAAGGTGGCCATGAACCCCGAGAACAGCCGGGGCCATGGGGCAAGGGAGCTGATGCTCCAGGCGGCCAGGACCCTGAGGGCTGACCTGAGGGGCGCGGCCACGGGGCCCTGGAGGAATCTGGCCAGGGTGCCAAAGCCTGAGGGGACGGACGAGGAGACTACAGCTGCAGGACATGAAAGCTGTGAGTTCTGAGACAGGTCTCCTGGTGGGCAGAGGGTGGGCTCAGGCTGAGGAACTAGAGGAGTAATCACTGCCACCTGGAAGGAAACAGGCCAGCAATCTGCCCTGACGACCCTCAGGATGTCCCCCGACACTGCCTTACCACGCCCCCATCCCCATCCCCGAGTGTTTATTCATGCTGCACCCTGTACTGTGGACAGGGGAATCGCCTTTCCAAGCTGAAGAGGAGACTGTTTAAAGAAATGAGTAAGCCCTTTGCAAATAGAATTCCTTGTGCTCTTATCTTAAATCATGATTTACGTGCAGATTTATTGTGTGACTTTAAGTCACGTACAGTTGTTGCTAGGTTTCTAAAGCATGGGGAATAGATCAGCCATGCCTTGGCAATGATAGCAGTAACTGAGGAGGCCCCAATGAGGAGGTCATCGGGAGTTGAAAAGGGAACAAGAGCTACAAAGGTAGCTCACTTTCTGCTGTGGTGGAAGTTAGTGGACCATGAGGAAGTAAACCCGTGTGACCATTTGAGGGAAAGGTCTGAGAGCGCTGTGGAGACCGTGAAACAACGTGACACGGGTGGGACCAGGGCACTGGCAGACTTTAGGACAGATACCCAAATGAAAGGAAACAACCAGCCACGGGAAGTTCAGGTAGAAACCATGGCAAGCAAGAGTGAGCAGATGCAGACATGAAATGCCTGTTTAAAAGGAGGAAGATGCCAGGTGAATGAAGCTGAGAGCTGCTGAGGTCGGAGAGGGTTAGACTGTAGGTGGTGACATCTCCTAGTTCAGTAGGCAGGGCTTACTGAAAGGACGTTTTCATGTTACTGAGGGGGCAACCCCAAGGAGAATATCAGGGCAAAGTCTATCCACTGTGCAGCTGCAGTTCAAAACAACGCCCACGTAGCCATGGAATGAAACCTCTGAAACTCTGAGTCAAAATGAACTTTTTCTCATTCCACGTCGATTGTCTCAGGCATTTTGCTAACACAGGACAGTAGGTAGAATGAGTTCATTCACAAACATGGGACTGTATTTTTTCCTCAACTTTAGACATCTAAATAGATGCACACTGTTATCTCATTGGTGGTCTTAGTTTGAGTTTCCCTCTCTATAGTGGTGACAAATTTCATTTCTTTGGTTCCTCTCTGTTCTTCTGAAGTCTTTTCTCTGTACTTAAATTGGGTTGTTGAATATTGAGAGCTAAATATTCTGGATGTATTTAATTTGTCAGAAATATTATTTGAGAATATAAAAACATACGTTGTAGTGTGTCATTCTGGTTTTTTGTTTGTTTGTTTGTTTTCTGGGTTTTTTTTGGTTTTTGTTGTTTGTTTGTTTGTTTGTTTTTTCTAGTCGGGGTTTCTCTGTGTAGCTCCAGCTATACTAGATCTCACTCTATAGACCAGGCTGACCTCAAACTCATAGAAAGACCCACCTACTTCTGCCTCCCAAGTACTGGGATTAAAGGCGTGCACCATCACTGCCCGGCTGGCTCATATGTTTTATTCTTTAATGGTGTCTTTCATAAGAGTGGATGGGTTACATTTTGATGAAGTTTAGTTTATCAGTTTTCTTTTCTTTCATATCACTGTTATGCATGTGTAAGAAATCTTCCTGAACCACAGACTATGAAGTTTTTCCCATGCATTTTCTTCTAAAAGTTTATAGTTTTGTGGTTTTCATTTACATATACAAGCCATTTGGAATTCATTTCTGTATAACATATAAAGTTTATATCAAGATTCAGTATGGTGTCCAAATATTTAAATGCCAGTTGTTGAGATGATTATCCACCCTCTGTTGTCAAAACTTGCAAACCTTTGTCAAAAAATAACTGACCTATTTGTCTGAGTTGATTTTCAGACTGTATATTTAATTCTATTGGTGGATGTATCCTCTCTATGTCAAATGCCCTACATCACCCTGTTCTTGCACATTCCTGTGCAATTGTGATACACTCCAGTTTACTAATGTGACTCTCCCAGCATTGCTTTTTCAAAACTGATTTGCTCTTTCAAGATTGTTCTTTGCCTTTCTACATAAGTTTTATATGAACCTGTCAGTAGCTGCAATATATTTGTGTAACATTTTATTGAAAATCCATTATATCAATAGACAGCTTTTGGGACATTAACAGTTTATGATGTTCACTCTTCCAACCCGAAGGACTTGATATATCTTCCCATTATTTAGTCTTTGAGCTCTTTTGCTCACAGTCGTTTTTTAACATTTAGTTTATTATTTTATGTGTGTCTTGCCTGCATGTACGTTATGTGTGTCATGTATGTGCCTAGCCCTTGAAGGTCAGAAGAAGGTTTTGGATCTGAGACTGGAGTTAGAGATGGTTACAAGCTGCCTTATAGGTGCTGGGAATTGAACCTGGGTCTTCTGAAAAAACAAGTGCTCTTAATCTCTGAGCCAACTCTCTGTACCAACCCCAATATTTCTTTGGTACAGAAAAGCTGTGTGTTTTGTTGCCTTTATATGCAAATAGTTTGGCTTTTGATCAATTGTAAATAGTGCTTTGTAAATTTCAGTTTTTATTTATTGCCAATACGTAAAAATATGACTAATAGTTATATATTAATCTTGTATTCAACAAACTTGCTAAACTCAGTTACTGGTTCTAGAGCTGCTTTGTGTATTCTTTGAGATTCTATACATAAGTAACCAAGTTGTCTGAAGCCAGACTAGGCAGTTTCTCCTCCTACTGTGTGCCTCTTCACTTATGTACCACTTTATTGTTCTAGTTAGAACTCTCAGCACAGTCCATAAACAGAGAGGTAAGGGTGAAAAATCTCTTCTCATTCTTGATCTTTAGAAAAAAAAAGCTCAGATTTTAAAAATCAAGTATGTTGTTGCTTGTCAGATTTTGTAGATGTCCTTTCAAAATAAGGAACTTCTTTTTCTATTTCCAGTTAACCAAGAGAGGTGTTTTGTGTTTTTGTTTTGTTTCTTTGGGGAAGGGAGAAGAAAGCCGTTTGTTCTTTGTTTTCATTTCTTTTATAAATGTAATTTAGTGTGTGTGTGTGTGCGTGTGTGCGTGTGTTTGTGTGTGTGATGTATGGTGTGAGGATGGTGCATGCATCCTACAGTGTGCATGTGGAGGTCAGAGGGAGCTCTGTGGAGTCAGCTCTCTTCTTTGACCTTTATATCCTTTCTGGGGTTAGAGTTCAGGTCGCCAGGCTTGCTTTTTCCCGCTGAGTCATCTTGCTGACCCCTAAAAAAGGTTTTTATAGACTCTGTTGGTCTTTAAATGCTTCGTAAAGTTCATTAAAAAATATTTTCAAGCATAAAGATTTCTTTTTTGGCATAGTTTTAGCTATGAATCTAATTTCTTTGCTAGTCAGAGTTATCCATGATAATTATATAATCTTGCATGAATTGTGGTAGCCTATGGTTTTCTAGAAAACACGACATTATATCTTAGTTGATAAATTTATATCGATGGAATTGTTCATAATATTCCCTTATCTTTTCTTGTTTGTTGTTGTTTTTGAAACAGTCTTTCTAAGTATCTCAGAATGGTCTTGAACTCACAATTCGCCTGCCTCCTCCTTCTGATCCTTTTTGATGTCTGGTAGGGTCTATAAAAATATGTTTTCTTTCATTTATGATACTGATCTTTTTTTTTTTTTTTTTTTTGGATTTTCGAGACAGGGTTTCTCCATAGCTTTTTGGTTCCTGTCCTGGAACTAGCTCTTGTAGACCAGGCTGGCCTCGAACTCACAGAGCTCTGCCTGCCTCTGCCTCCCGAGTGCTGGGATTAAAGGCGTGTGCCACCACCGCCCGGCGATACTGATCTTTTTATGTCATCTGGCTGGGCAATATTTTTTGGTTCATTGATGTTTTTAGATAACCAGCTATCGTTTTCATTGATTTTTGTTTTATGATTTTTCTGTTTGAAATTTCATTGATCACCACCTTTATCTTGATATTTTTCTTCTGTTTACTTTTTTCTCTTCTCCCTTTAAAAAACATTGTTTTTATTTCATGTGCATATATATTTTCCTGCATGTGTGAGTATGCACCATGTGTGAGCCTGGTGCCTGTGGAGGTCAGAAGAGGGTGTCCAGTCCCCTAGAAATGGAGTTACAGATGATTGTGAGCCACCATGTGAGTACTGGAAACCAAACTCATGTTCTCGACAGGAACAGTCAGCGCTCTTAACTGCTGAGCCATTCCTCCAACCATGCTCTCTTCCTTTTCATTCAGTTCAAAATATTTTGTCAAACATCTGCTTTCAATTCTTAACCTCAATTTTTATTTTATCCCCCATGATTTGTACTGTCTCTTGAGAACTCTCTGACTCTCTTGAATCTTCTCTATGCTAGTTAATAAAGCTTGTCACATGTATGTATGAGAGAGAGGGGTGGAGTGGGGGATGTCACGGTCACAGTAGGTGTGAATCCAATTTTATGTCCTTTCTTATAAATGATAATAAAACATGTTAATCTTCTTAACTTTTATCTGGGTTTCTACAGTGGACTCATTAAAAGTTTTGCTTCCTCCAGGTCTGGCACTGAATTTGAGTTCTGCAGATAGAAAGAAGTTTTAGCTTTGTAAGAAGCACGTTCCTCCCAGTCTTATCCCCTATTGACGTCTCACAAACAAGGTGCCCTGGGAGGTCACTCTGCTGTGGCCCTCTGACCTGCTAAGCTGATAGCAGGTAGTACAACTTCAGGGTGGCCTTCTTGAGCAACGCTTTGTTTGAGATCAGGGACATTTTGAGGGTATAAAAACAAAAACACTTGCAATATGAGGAGAAGATGGAATTGTGGCATTCTGGCTTTGGAAAATATTTAAGCAAATATGCCGTGTCCTCAACAGCCAAGCACGAAAGTCTCAAGGTTGCAGTTCCAGCTTTTTAGAGTACAAGGCTGCCACATGAAATGTGACAGAGAACTGTGGCCTCCTTTGCTCCTCTGGGTCATGTTCTCTTTCTTTCTTTCAGTACTGCCAATTGAGAGAAGCTTTCAGAACGCTGCTAAAAGCAATAATTTGGCTCTTATGGAGAAGCTGTTTGAAAAGAAGGTTAACATTAATGCTGTGAACACCGTGAGTAGAAGTCACAGACATGACAAGTGACGATTCCATGTGGTGGCTTGGGAGCACATAGGTCAGCTGAAATAATAGCAACAATCGAAGAAACTTGGCTGGCTGAGATGTGGGGGCTCTAATGTGGGTGTTAGAATCTAAAGATGGAATTACATAGCATAACAGATCAGAGAGTTTGGGGAGAGAAGTGTGCACGTCTTATGCAGAGTCTGTGAGGAGACAAGCAAGCCCACCATGGGGATTGTGGGCCTGGACTTGGCCCTAGATTGTATCCTGTGGATGGATCGGTTCAGTCTACCCCATTCTGGAAAGCCAGGGCATGACTTGCTGTAACATCTGGGCCCCTTTTCTCTCTGTGATGTCCTCTATGGTTGGGTTTTCCCAGATGTAAAAGCCAAAGAAGTATGTGGATTTTCATCTTACTGTTTTTGAACTAGAAAGCATCCACATGCCAGGCAACAAATCTGGCTTTTGTTCTTCCAGTACCTAGGCTTTGGGGGAGCACTCCACTGCCAGAAACATGGATCTCCTGTTGCTTGGCTTGGTGGGGAGTTCCTTCAAAGCAGGGTTTATCAGCATGAGATGGTTAACCGGTAAGACTTTCTTAGGGTGAACTGTGGGGTGCTTTGAAGTCAGAACACAGAGGTGGGTTTAATGCTAAATAAAGCCTAAGCCTCAGAGGCCCCTTCCAAGGCTCCGGGAGGGCTCTAGCAATGCTGCCCATGACTATATGATCTTTTTTTTTTAATATTTATTTATTTATTATGTATACAATATTCTGTCTGTGTGTATGTCTGCAGGCCAGAAGAGGGCACAAGACCTCATTACAGATGGTTGTGAGCCACCATGTGGTTGCCGGGAATTGAACTCAGGACCTTTGGAAGAGCAGGCAATGTTCCTAACCACAGAGCCATCTCTCTAGCCCGACTATATGATCTTCATAAGACCTAAGAAAAAAAATTAAAAAAAAAAGACCTAAGAAGACACTGTAGCTGCAACAAATTATACCTCTCTAATTTTGGCTTTAAAGAAAAAGCTCTGTCAATAAAGTTCTGGTCACACATCATGAAGACCCAGTCCTAGCACCCAGAGAAAAAGCCCGGCGTGGTGGCACATGTTTGTATCCCAGTGCTGAGGACGTGGAGACTGCAGCTCCCTAACTAGCCAGTATAGCCTGATTGCAAGCTCAGGTCCCGCTGAAAGAATATCTCAAACATAAAGATGGCTTCTGAAAATCAACATCTGGGCTGACTTCTAACCTCCACACACGCTTTCACAACTCTAACCCTACTGCACCCACAGAAGCATTCCTAATAGTCTGATCTCAGGTTTCTTAAAATATGTAGCTATTCCAGGCAGGAAAGTCACAGAAACAAAACTGCACAGTCTAAGTCATGCTGCACATGCAGCAGAAGAATGATCTTTAGTAGTTGCATATGTGTGCATGGAATGCATGTGATGGGGTATGTGCTCAGGCATGCACTTATGTGAATTTAGGTATCCGTATATGCACTTGTATTATGTGCACTGTGCATTTTTTATGTATTATGGATACATTTATATATATGTGTATAGCACATATTATATACAGATATGTACACACAACCACATATATGTTTCATACATATGTTTAAATACTATATGCATGTAGTATACATACACATGTGTATATTATTCCTATATTCATATATATGGATATGTATACACATATAAATAGAAAATCAGAAAAAAATTTATAGCACAACAATTCTAGGAACAAAAAATAGGGAAGGGGAATTGATGTGGGATTCCCTTCTGTATACTGTGAATACCATTGGTTAATGAATAAGGCTGCTTTGGGCCTATTGCAGCACAGAACAGGGCACGGTGGGAATTCCAAGCAGGTAGATGAGGAGAAAGAAGGCAAAGTAAAAGAGAAGCCATGTAGCCACAGGAAACAGATGTTGGATACCAGATGGAACCTTACCAGTAAGCCACCACCATGTGGCGATACACAGATTAATAGAAACAGGTTAATTTAAGATGTAAGAGCTAGCTAGGAATATACTAGAGTCCCTAGTATAATATAGCTTCTGTGTGATTATTTCGGGTCCAGGCGGCTAGGAAACAAATGAGCAGCATCCAACTATGATGAATAAAAGAAGGGAGGATAGGAGGAGGGAAGAAAAGACAATAACTGGTTGGGACTGTAGAGAAGGTTCAGCCGTTGAGAGCACTGGCTGCTTTTACAGAGGAAAGGGTTCAATTCCCTGCACCCACGTGTCAATAACCCGCTGTAACTCCAGTTCCTGGAAATCCAACGCCCTCTTCTGGCTTCTGCGAACATGCATGGAGGCAGACGCAGAGGGATCTCTGCGAATTTGAGGCCAATCTGGTCTACATAGTGAGTTACAGGTCAGCTAGGGCTTTAAAAAGGAGAAGAAAACTAAAGAAAAGAAGCAGGCAGGATTTTAAAAAAAAAACCTGTGAAAATAGTTATTTTCTAAAACACAGGTATTTATCTTTAAAATTATTCTAAGCATAGGGATTTCTTTTTGAGTAAGTAAAATAGCAGTAATTTTTTTCTAACTAGCAGGAAGTACAGCCTCTACAAGTCTAAAACAACTTCAAATTTTCTGCACAAAGCAGCTGCAGGTACGCTACTGGTGTTTGACCTATAGTCTCACACATGCTAGGCAGCCTACCACTGATCTAATTCCCCAGACAACTGTGTGTTTGTTTGTGTGTGGTTCATGGATATGCATTCATACCCGTGTGTGAGCAGGTGTTCACGTGGGTGGCTATGTGTGTATGGAAGCCAGAGGACATCCTTGGGCGTCAACCCTCTCTGTCTTCCTTCTTCCTCCCTCTCTCCCTCATTCTACAGAAGCAAGGCACGGGGTCTTTAGAACATCTCAAAGCCTGTGGGTGGACTGGAAAGTCCACCATCACAGTTACAAGCCTGGGCTTGGTCCCAGATTGTAGCCTGGGGACTAAGACTAAGTACAGGGCCTCACACATACTAGGCAAATGCCTATCACTGAACTACCACACACACACACACACACTTTCTAATGACAGCTATTTAATCTTGTTTATAGCAACTTGCCATGGTTAGTTGCAGGGTTCCTGAAAATCTGTGATGATACATATTTTTTTAAAGATTTATTTATTTATTATGTATACAGTGTTCTGGTGCCTACAGGCCAGAAGAGGGCACAGATGGTTGGGAGCCACCATGTGGTTGCTGGGAACTGAACTCAGGTCCTCTGGAAGAGCAGCCAGCGCTCTTAACCACTGAGCCATCTCACCAGCCCGATGATGCATATTTTTTAAGTGCAAGTGGACTTATTACATTCTTGTACAAATAAAGTTTATGGGGAAGCTGATAGCCCCAAGCTGACTCGATAGAATAAACTCTATATTACAGACAATGTCAAGATGACTTGTGTTTTGTAAACATTACCAGTTTAGCAAGCAAGAAAAGAAAATATTCATCTTCACCCATTCTCTTATTTCTGTCATTACTTGTGTGAAACAAGAGTAGTCTGTTCATGCCCAGACATCTTTTGGGGGAGCTAAAACAGTACTTAGAATATGGCAAATGTGGCATGAATATTTCTGAGAAGCAAAAACGTACATTGTGGGAAGAGAGGTAAATTGTCTGTGGGCTTCCTGGGAGCAAAATGTGGCTTTTCCTCGGAAGATTTCAATCGCTTGCTTTCTCTCCCTCTCCCCCATCCTCTAGCTTCCCCCTCTCTCCTTCCCTCCTTCCTTCCTCTCTTCTTCTAGCCTTGCGTCTTCTCCTCTTTCTTTCCCTTTTTTTCCTCCTTTCCTTTTTTCCTTTCTTCTACCCTCCCTCCCTTCCTTTTCTTCCTCTCTCCCTCCCTCTTTCCTTCTTCACTTCCTTCCAAACCAGTTTATTTGCTTCTGTGCAAATGGCAGGCTTTTAATTATAGAAGAGAGGTGCTGGGGAGAGGCACAACGATTAAGAGCAGCTGTTGCCCTTACAAAGAACTCAGTTCGTTCCCCAGCCCTGACATGGTGGTACACAATCATTGTGACTCCAGTTCCAGGGCATCCTGTATCCTCTTCTGGCCTTTTGGGCACACATGTTGCTTATATATTCATGCAAGCAAAACACTCATACACATACAATTTAAACTATTTAGAAAATACATAGAAGAAAGGAACAAACTGAAACATTTAGGAAATTTTGCTGTGAATGATCAATATATTCTATTTTGATTTAAATCCTAAGTATCTCCAAAAGCCATCTTGAAGGCTTGGTTGCCGCACAGTAGAAGTTGTGAGAGGTTTAAGAGATGGGGCCTAGCACACAAGGACAGGTCCTTGGAGTCTACTCTTGAAGGGGTCTCTGGTACCCCAGCCTCTCCCTTTCTCTTCTCCTGGCTTATTCGAGGTGAGCAGCTTTGCTCCCTGCCATCCTTCCTGCCAGTCACAGCTGAGACTATGACACTCTGAGCCAAAATATGGCTTCCTTCTTATGAATCGCTCATCTCAGTTATTTTGTAACAGAAACGGGACATCGGCTAACATATATTGTGAGGGGAAAATACCATTATTAATGATTGCATACGAGGAAAGATACAGCTTTTACTGTGTGAATGACTTTTATGATATCACTGTATGGCAGGTTCTACAGGGCATCGGTCTGGGCGCCTTCAGTAGATGGCCAGATTCTCAGGTGACTTCTGACAACACTTAGGGTATGATTCGGCTGCACATAGTTCTTACCACTTTCAAAGGGAAAAGCAAAAAGTGTGACCAAATAATCAGAATACTGAGAGTCAATATGAAAGTCCTGGCTGTATGAGAGACGGGAGACCCAGCTGAACATGGTGGCTCAAGCCTGTGATCCCAGCATTCAGGAGGCGGGCACAGGAAGATCACAAGTTAGAGGCCAGTCTAGGTGACACTGGCAGACTCGGTCTCGTAAAAAAAGCGAAAAACAAAACAACCGAAGGAGACAGGGGTGCTAAGAGGGTTAAGTGATGACCAGATAACCAAAGATACAAATTCTGTTTCCTCAGATGAACCGCACGGCCCTGCACTTTGCGGTGGCGAGGAGTAATTTATCAGCGGTAGAGTTCTTACTGAGTCACAAAGCCCGGGTTGATGTTGCTGACAAGGTAAGCTCACCTTCAGTGGGTAGACTGAACTGGCACACGGCCTGCACTCAGGAGAATTGACAACTGCAGACGTCTTCCTCTCGTGGGCACACTTCCATCAGCAGGCCGCATTACTGGAATGGGCCTCTTAGGAGAAGACACACACTGTGTGCTCTCTGTACTTGGTAACTAAACTGTTCACCCATTAAGACTTGGGATTCTACTCATTTTTCCTATCAACCTTACGACCCTAGCTCTCACCCACAAAAGTAGTATGATTGTCCACAGTGCGGTCAGATTCATGACAGACAGATGCGAATTAGCTCCAGGGACTTTACATCTTGACTTTGCCCTGTGGACTCTGATCCTAAATAAACTTATCAAATGCATGTTTTGTGCCAGGTACAGGTATCAGGGTGGGTATTTAATGTCATTTCCCTTCTAATCCTATGGAAAATATTAGTAGAATATACTCAATTTACAGATAAGGAGACTTGGATATAGAGAGGTTATAGATCCCGTTCCTCAAAGTTACATTTTGGAAGGATGGGAGGGATGTTTAAACTGAACTTTTCTGGTTTCAGAGACTATTCTATTAGCCACAAGCCAGCTTCTGTCTGTCAAGAGAGCAAAACCCATCTCAAGGACTTTTCATCCACTTTCCCACCTCCATTTAGTACTTCATGGCACAAGGAAGCTAGTCGGAAAGCCCCCAGATCATGCTTCTCATCTCTGTGGCAGAAGACAATGGCAGCTATGCTTGTTATAAAACTCTTGAGTTCATAACAGGTTGTGGCTCTTTTTTTATTACTTTTATTTATAATGGGCGTGCATGTGTGGTGGGTGAGTGCAGGCATGTGTGTGCCCGGGCACACATGTGGAAGTCAGGAACTGGTCACCTCTTCCGCTGTGGGACCCTAGTCCATGGTTCTCGACTTTACTCCACCTAGAGACACTCAGAGTCTTTGTGTTCTCTCTAGTCTGTGCATCCTGGGAGGGCAGGTTCAGCACTGTTTTCTCTTCACCTCTCCCAGGGCCTGGAGCAAATATTTGGATAGTAAAAGGCTTCTGCTCACACCTGTGAGTCATCTCGCGGGCTTCGCTGGTAATCCTAGAGAACATGAAGGTTTGATAGCGCTGGGATTTCCCTTTGTGTCACCAGTGAGGCACGAAGCTCTCTCGATTATTGCCATGGCACTGGTGAGCCAGTAGATTGTTATGTAATAACCCAGAGATAAAAATTACCGCCGGCTGCCCACTCACCCTCTGAGTGTGATTAATTGTGTCACAGCCATGGTTTTGAGGTGCAGGGGCATGGCTGCTGGCTGAACCCAGGACTTTGCATATGTTAAGTAAGCATGCATCACTGAGCAATCCCAACCTAAGAAACTAAACAGATGAACAACAAAACACAAACAGAAAACCAAAGCAACTTCATTTTGAGACAAGATACCATTAGGTGTCTCAGATTGACCTTAAACTCACTGTGTAATCCAGGCAGGCCTTGAATTTACAATCTCAGACATCCAAATAGCTGGTTTTACGGGCCTGCCACATTCTTATCATGACTGTGGCAATTAAGGGGCATGTTTTTTAGGTCTGTAAACTCTGGTTTGGTTATTTTGCCTATTAGTTAGCCTGTAAAAGATAAATTGGCAAGAGACATGATTATCCAGATATATTTATATTTTGTCATTGGAAACGTCATACAGTATCTTTGTGTTTTATTTTAATCCCAACATATTGCCCAATTAGCTTTCTTCTTAAAGTACAGTACTGATTTTTGACAGGTATGCAGTTTTATATAACTACCATTACTTAAAAAATGTAGAGCAGGGCTTTGGAGTATAGCTTAGGGGTAGTGTGTTTAGGATGCATAAGGCTCTGTGTTCATCCCCATCAAAAAAAAAAGAAAAAAAAGAGGAAAAAACACACACAACCAAATAAACAAACAAAAAACAAACACTAAAACTAACAAAACTTAACAAGCAGAACAGAGGCACCACCCCAATTTTTCTGTTGTCTCTGCATTCTAAGCTGTCCCACTCCTTGAGACTGTCACCTATGCAATGGCAAATGACATAGACATTTGAGGCTGAATCTTTCACTCAGCAAAGCTCTGCTGATGTTCACCCACATCCTTTCCCCTTTTAAACCCAACAATATTTTGTTTATGGATGGAGCCTACTTTATCTCTTTACCACGTGAAGGACGTGAGGATGACTTTCCATTTGTTATTGTGAGTAAAGTTACTGGTGCTGGCGAGATGGCTCGGTGGATATGGTATCTACCGCACAATCATGGGAACCTGAATTTCAATGCCCAGCACCCACACAAGAAGCCAGGCGTGGCTGCACACATCTCCAACAACAGTGCTGGGTACAGGAGTCATACAGATGGGTGGATCCTGCGCCTCCCTGTCCTCCAACATAGCCAAAATGGTGAGCTTCAGGTCACTGAGAGACTTGTTTAAAAAAATAATGTGCAGAGCAATACATGAAAATATCAATAACCCACCTCAACCTCCACGTGTGTGTGTTTATGCACAAACACTAAGTAAGGCATTGTGGACATTCTTGCATGTTTTTGCAGGTGTAGATTTTCCTCTCTTTGGTATAAGAGACAGTTGGGCCATAGGCGTATGTGCGTAACTGGGCATGAGCTGTACATCTGTATGGGCTGTTTTCGTCCTCACCAGCAATGCAGGAGGTCAGTTTTGCTTTGGACTGCATGGTCGCCTGCTGTTGATGGTGTTTCCTCATTCGGTTCTGGCGATTCTATTCAGAATGTAGGCATCTCACTGTGGTTTGAACTGTGCTTCTCCACTAGCCGGTGACATTAAATATCTTTTTACCTGTTAGTTACCATTTATTTCTCATCCTTAGTGGCATCTGCTGAGATGTGTGTGTGCGTGCGTGTGTGTGTGTGTGTGTGTTGGAGATGGGAATCAGGGCTTTCCACATATCAACTGAACCTTCTACCACCAATGTGTATACCTAACCAGACCTTTTGACTATATCTAAAAAGCGAGTTTGATTTTTCTTTTATTTTCTTTTAAATTATTCTTTCATTGTGAAGTTTTGATATTTCATCATAAACCCTGAGCATAGATCCAATGTTAGGTGCATATTTTGTATTATTCTCATATCCTCAGACTGTCTTCACAGTGTTCACAGAGCAGAAGTTTTTCATTTTGATGAAATAAAAATTTTGATGTCTGTTTTGTTTGAGACAGGGTCTCATCATATGACACCAGCTGACCTGGAACTCACTATGTAGACCAGGCCAGCCTTGACCCAGAGATGCTCCTACCTCTGCTTCTTGAGTGCTGGTATTAAAAACATACGTCATCATGCCTGGCTTAATGTTCCTCTTTTTTTTTTTTTTTTTTTTTGGTTTTTTGAGACAGGGTTTCTCTGTGGTTTTGGAGCCTGTCCTGGAACTAGCTCTGTAGACCAGGCTGGTCTCGAACTCACAGAGATCCGCCTGCCTCTGCCTCCCAAGTGCTGGGATTAAAGGCGTGCGCCACCACTGCCCGGCTAATGTTCCTCTTTTTAAAAATGAGTCCTGATACTGATAATGCGTACATGTAGAGATGATTTGCCTAATCACGGCATTTTTTTCATATTTTTCTTCTAAATATTTTATAGTCTTATGTTAGTTCTGGTGTTGCTATGGTTTCAACATGTCCCCCATAATTCATGTGGCAGATGTCTGGGGCCGCTGCACTGAGTGAGGAGACCTTTAAGAGCTGAATAGTTCATAGTGCCCTCATGAATAGATTAGTGCTGTTTTCTCAGGGGAGAGTTCCTAATAAGGCCACCTCTTCTCCCCCTCCATGTTGTGATGCAGTTCACCAAGGAAGCCTCTTCAGCTTGGACCGCTAAGCCTCCAGAGTCACGAGCCAAGCCTATTTTTTCTCATCGTTAATTACCAGGCTGTTATTACAGTTTGTTACAGCCTCTGAAAACAGATTAAGGCAGTGGTTCATCTCAAGTTGGTTTTAGTTCAGAGCAGAAACGGTTTGCGATGGTTTTGTCGCACAAGGATGACTAGGTTTTTATAAGTCCCTCCAGTTTCTAAAAGTTTTATAATGCAGCTCAGGTCTGTCCCCAGAGTCAGTCTTGGACCATAGTCTTTACCAGAGTTCAGTTCCCCAAACTCTTCGTCACAGGGTTAGGAGTCGGTCCCGTTATGGCTCAGGACATAGTCAGGAGTATACGTGTGAACTCCTTCTTGTCCACAATTAACCCCTCTTACACACATACCATAACCCAGGTCCCCTAAGCTGTCATGGACAGAAGAGAACAATGAGGCATAGATTCTGTCACCCTCTCTTCCTCAGGGGCTTCCTCCTGTCTCTTTTTTGTCCAGGTCCAGTTCTAGAACGAGAACTGCCTTTGTGTCTCTAAGAAAACAGTGAAAACATCAACACTCTCAGTTTGTAACCCTCCCCATCTGCCTATTTCCATTCGTTTTGTAGAGGCTTTTGGTGGGAGAGACAGAGGGGAGGACACTTGCTCTACCTTAGCTGGAAGTTTACCCTACATAACAGGACTGCATGGTGAGACTCTGACAATAAATAAATACATAAATAACAAAACTAAGGTGGAAAACAACTGAGGAAGATCCGGACTCTACTTGAAACACACACACACACACACTCATCCCAAACAAACAAAATCAGTGATTTGAAAACATTCCAGATGATTATATTTGAAATGAGTATGACATGAGACAGTCCTGGTCTTAAGGACCCTGCTGTCAAACTGGGAAGCAAAGGGAAATACTATAATAAACTAGTGCCATTCAAGGCATTGAGACTCAGGGGCAGATGCCTGGCTCTAAGGATGAAGGTGGCTGGCGTCCATGAGCTTTGAGATGAGCTAAATAAAAGGAGGGTCTTAATTCAGGGTGAACAAAGCTCCCAGACATAAACAAAGCTCAGAGATAGACCTGCTTTTCTGTGACGTTCCTCACCTATGACCAGACTGGTTTTGGGGACCAGACTGGTTATCAGTGAGTGTCACCCATGTCATGGGCTCCAGCTTGCCTACTTTGTGGCATGGAGGATGCTCTGGGGGAGATGTTCATCTGTACACTGTGATTCATTGCCTCTGAGGAACAATGGCTCTAGTAAAAATTTGTGGTTGCAGAAACCAAGTTGCTTGCTGCTTTGATTCCCAGAGTTTAGATTTTGCAGTCAGCGCTAGGAGTTTATAAAGATTGTTCACTTCAAAATTAGGAGTGATCTCTTAGGGGAAAGAGGGTTTGTCACTCTGTGATTTGAGCCTGTCCCAAATATCTGCAGCCAGATTTAGACACTGAATATGGAGCAGCGAGAGTAGGGGAGCCTGAATGAAGAGGGAGAATTATGGCTAATGCTGCTCAGGGAACCTCGATTAATCATGATGGGCCATTGCTCCTTGTAAAAGGAAGCCTGCAGAACCCACTGAGCTTTCCGTACACTGGGAATACACCATGACGTCTGGGACCAACATTCCTTTTGCGGGACAGCCTTGTGTGTTGTGGAGTGCGCAGCAACATGCCTGGCCTTTGCCCTTTGGGTACCAATATCATCCCTGAGTCATGACTATCAGAAATACCCCAAGATATTTCTAGGTGTCCCCTGGAAACAAATTGGCCCCTCGTCAATAGGTACTGGCTTAGAATTATACAGTAATAAGCTGGGACTTGCTAGTTCACTCCCAACCCAAACTCTCTAAATACACTGCCTGGAGCAGCCATAGGAATGCCAAGGGACTTATCCACGGCACTAATGGGAAAGGTCTACACACCCATATTTCTTCATTATTTACTTGGTTATGCTCAGCTAAAAAGTCTGTGTACCAGATCAAAACCATCGTTATTTGAGGCACAGATGATGCTGTGGGAAGGCTGTGCAGAAGACATGGGTTGTTTTTTTGAAAGGGATAAAGGAAACAGGAAAGAATACGTGTGACCTTAGCGATAAGGAACAGGACAGCTGAGCATGGTTGGAGGACATCCGTGATTCCAGGATTTGGGAGGCTGAGGCAGGAGTGTGGCAAACTTAAAGCCAGCCTGCTCTTTATAGTGAGACTGTCTCAGAAACAAAGCAAAACAAAACAAAATGGTCTGGACTGTGAAGCTGCAGCTGAGCCTAATTAAGACGAGCAATATGACAGTACCTGGCAGTGGTGGAACCAAGCCAAGTCTGAGCTGGTGTTGACTGCCCCTAAAGACCACCTATGGATTGTGTGCCTACATCCCCCTCCCCCTGCTCCTTCCCGGACCGGCCAGGGTTAACTGCTGCGTGTGGTTTCCTTCCACATTTCTCTCTGCAAGTTCAGTGCATGATTTAAGAATTCAGCCTACAACCAGGCAGTGGTGGCGCACGCCTTTAATCCCAGCACTTGGGAAGCAGAGGCAGGCGGATCTCTGTGAGTCTGAGGCCAGCCTGGTCTACAGAGCTAGTTCCAGGACAGGCTCCAAAACTACAGAAAAATCCAGTCTCCTAGAAACAAAAACAAAAACAAAAAAAAAGAGAAAGAAAGAAAGAAAGAAAGAAAGAAAGAAAGAAAGAAAGAAAGAAAGAAAGATTTCTGCATACAGCTTTCTACAGGTCATGAAGTTCTGAAATGAATCTTTCAGTCTGACTACTTTATGCACACATATGCACAACTCATACCATCTTTTGAGCTATCTTAAACCCCCATTACTTCCTTTATTGTTTGTTTTTTGTTTGGTTTTTGTGGTTTTTGTTGTTGTTGTTATTGCTGTTTTGTGTTTTTTTTTTTTTTTTTTTTTTTTTTTTTTTTTTTTTTTTTAATTTGGAGACAGTGTTTCTCCAAGTAACCTCTGCGTAGACCAGGTTGGTCTCGAACTCATAGAGATCTGCCTGTCTGTGCCTCCCGAGTGCTGGGGTTAAACACATGTGCCACCATTGCCCGGCGCATATTTTGATTTTAAGTGGAACTGCCAGTTGGTTTAGACATGACACTTTTTATTTTTTCTAGTGCTCTAGGAAACCCTGTCTGCCCACACGCTCTTCTGTGGTTTGTCTTTTGTTGTTGATGATGCTTTGTAAGAAGATTCCATAGATTGGCGATCCATTTATCTTTACTAGTGATAAGCTTTGAAAGCATCATTTGTTTAAGGTTTATGTTCTATTTTTCTTTTTAACATTCTAAATCAAGAGAGTGCACATTGTAGTCTAGTTCAAAACTAGTCCTTGTTTGTGTTGCTTGTGCTATTGTGTGTATTCTAATTTTTAGTACACTGCAGGGCAACATTTCATTTCCTTCAGCTGGAGACCCACGTGTGCCTGTATTACTTACATGACCCCTATAGGATTACAATATCACTTCTGTTGCATACTTGTTTCTTATTTTTCCAGGACTCTAAGATCACCTAGACTTTTGTTGCCCAAGACAGAATGTGGTAGTTCATTACTTAATGGGTTCTCCTCTTCTCTCTTCTTGGGGAAGCACGGCTTGACAGTAATTCACCTTGCAGCCTGGTCTGGAAGCTTCGAGATCATGCTCATGCTAGTTAAAGCTGGAGCAGACCAGAGAGCCAAGAGCCAGGTAGGTGTGCAGGTCCCTCGGGGAGGGGGGTGGTGTGAGCGCTCACCTCGCCAGTGCTGGGGCAGGAGTTCTGGGGTTCTGAGGTAAGCCCTTACTTCTTCACCCTGGCTCTCTTCAGGAAGGAATGAACGCTCTCCACTTCGCAGCTCAGAACAATAACCTGCACATCGTGGATTACCTCATTCAAGACTTGCACCTGCAGGACCTGAACCAACCCAATGAGGTGTGCCCGCACACTCCCTCAAAGTTCTGCTTCTTCAAGCTTGGGTGGGGCTGCGAGAGCAGGCTTGGCCCTATAGCCAGTACCTCGCCTCTCTGGCTGACCACAGAGCCAGAAGGGAAGTGTTGCTGGTGGCAGTGGCCCAGACTTCTGCCTGTGGGGAGGACAGGAAGAGCAGAGAAAGCCAGACTCCACCACTCCCTCTTCCCAGCTGGGGGCTGGACACTATCCGCCTCCATTAGTATTCAAAATGTGTGCTTGAGTTTTGTTTTACAGTGCCTGACCTTCTTTGGATATATTTTACCCAAAGCAGAAATCAGTCACGGGCTGTAATGCTCTTACTGTATTTGCCATGGTGCCTTGAGATTAAGAAGACCAATTTTACCTCATGACTGTGTCTTAATGTGTTAGGCACAGAGGAAAGCAACTTATGTGCTTTTTTTTCAGGGACAGACCTAAGGCCCAGAACACAGCAGACTCCTTACTCATTTTGTGGAGACAGTGGTGTGTAGGAAGGAGAGGCAGGCTGATGGGGTCAGGGACAGAAGCAGGCTTAATAAGAGCCACCTCTTCCTCTTACTTATTTTTTCGAGATAAGAGCTTTCTCTATAGCCCAGCCTGCCCCTGAACCTGTGATCCTCCTGCCTCAGCCTCCAGAGCACTGGAATCAGACGTGCACCACCACACCCAGCGCTCCCTACTTCCGGGATTCTTGCTTTTCGAGTCTATTGACCTGTGCTGTACTTCCTCCTCCTCCTCTGGCCATGAGCTGAGGTAAAGACTGAGGAGCTCAGTGCTGGGTAGAGCTACACAGCCACCGAGAGGCCGTAGGATAATGCAGGTTCAGAGACTACAAGAGAATGAGTCCAGGGGCTTCACTAGGGGGTGTAGCGAGAGCCTCTTTCAAAGTTGATTTTTATTACTATAATGAACCTGGATTAGTGGAACAGACAAATAAGATACACTCTTTTTATAAGATATTAGAAAGGAATGTCTTAGAAGTCCAGTAGCTTGCTAAGGGCGGGGGCAGAGTAGGGTTGGGGAAGGCAGTTGTTGTTCACTGGGTGGCAGTGGTGGCGCACGCCTTTAATCCCAGCACTCGGGAGGCAGAGGCAGGCGGATCTCTGTGAGTTCGAGACCAGCCTGGTCTACAAGAGCTAGTTCCAGGACAGGCTCCAAAACCACAGAGAAACCCTGTCTCGAAAAATCAAAAAAAAAAAAAAAAAGAATTTCAATTCTGAAAGACGGAAAGGGCTATGAACATGTACGATGGTGATGCTTACATAATGATATAAGTGTACCTGGTTCAGAGCTGGTGAGAAGCACTTGCCACCACGCCTGGTAACAAGCCTGATAATCTGATCCTTGGAGCCCACATGGTGGAAGTAGAAAACCATCTCCCACAAGTCCTCTGATCTCCGTGCCTCGTATACTCCCTCCCCACCCCCCCACCCCCCCACCCCGGCCACAAAATGATAAACAACCAGACCTATGCATTGAACTATGCATTTAATAATGACTAGAGCAGTAAACTTTATGTTATGACTATTTTACCATAGCTTTTAAAAAAGTGGTAGAAGAAGCCAGTTTGGAGCTAGGATCAGGAAGTGATGGCTATTGACTCACCGTTTGTATAAAGGTTGGGGATTTCACAAAACCCATTGTGCAAGAAGGATTACTCTGTCTCACAGTGTCACCCTCTTGCCCAGACTCTTCTCATCAGAAAGAGCTGTTCATCTAATAGGGTTAGTGAAATCCTTCTCATTGGCTCGAAGGGAATTCTAGGCTCTGGCAAGAGAAGCTTTTCTCAGAAGCGATCTTTAAGACAAAACGAATTTAACCAGGCCTAAGAGAATTTGGACAGAGTTCAGGACATGCCGACATTGGGAAATCTGGACAGTCCCCTAGTCACACAGCCCTACAAATCGCTGTGCTATTACCAGAGGAGAGAGATTAGAGCCAGGAGTTTGAGGCTAAGTAGTCTAAATGTTTTGAATCTATATGTCGACCTCTATCTGTGACCAAAACTAAAGAAGAGACACTGGGGTTGGGGGAGTAGAAGGGAAGCTGCAAAGGCCATTTGAATATTGGTTGAAAACACACACGTGTTTGGTTATGTGTCTGTCAGCTGTGTGTGTTGAGAACATCTACTGGCCTAACAGAATCGGAGCTGGAAAGCCTTGTAGGTCAAATGCAGCATCTTTGAGGGGAGGGGTAATAGTAAAGAGTGTAAGGGGAATTGAGAAGACATCTGTTTTTACATTCAGGCATCCCTCAGTATCCAGAAGGGATTGGTTCCAGAACTCCTCTTGGATGCTAAAACAGGCAAAAATTCAAGTCCGCATATAAAATTGTTTAGTGTTTATGTAACCTACGCAGAGCCCCCTGAGCCTTCTAAAGCATCCCTTGATTGCTGTTTTAATATCTGTTTCAGCGATAATGCTGTGTGGTCTATTAAAGCCTGCAGTGGGGCGAATGACAAAGAAAGCAGCTACATGCTCGGTAGAAGAAGGCTTTGTTCCCCCCCCCCCGAATATTTTGGATTTTGAGTAGTTTTATTCACCCATGGATGCTTGGACCAAGTGTATCTGAGGTGGCGTTCAGCCAAAGCCATCACTGTACTGTGAAAGGAGAACGCAGCCTGTGTGTGACCCCACCTCCCTGCCTGTGTACTGTATCTCCAGCTCTGAGCACACACGACCTTCCTGCGTTCTTTCCTGGACTGTTTCGTTACTCTGTTTTCTCCTTATGTTGTGTTCTGCTTCCCATAAAGGGAAATGTTGTGGGGGTGTGGATGGATATACACAAAAAAACCAAGGAGCTGTGTCTCAAGGATCCCTATGATAAAGAACGAATGGGTCAGGTGGGACTTTGGGTACCTGCTTATTGAAACATAAAATAATTTATTATGGAACATTTTGATGCGTCAAACTTGTTTACAAGCAAAAAAAATTTAAACGCATCACGTTAAAACATAGATGGTTAAAAAATATAACAAAGGAAACACAAAAAGGAACAAGAACCTTGGACACTGTTTATTCTTGTTAAATAAAGGCTCAGGATCCTGGGCTAGGAGGCAAGGGGATCTGCTCCAGGCGTGAAGCTGGGGCTCAGACCCTCTTCTTGGATATGGCTGGGAAGTTTTCCTGCCTTCCAAATATAGGGAATCCCTTGAGACTGCACTGGCTAGAAGCCCACTAGAACATAATTCAGATGGGTTGTGTTGTTTCAAAAAAAGAAAGAACGAAAGAAAGAAAGAAACAACATGGTATGAAACTTTATTTTCAAAAACATGTATGGCTTTGAAATTTCTACTGATATTTTTGCCCCGTGTACCTAGACAAGAAAAAAGATTTCTACCCTATTATTTACATCTTACTATTGCTTCATCTTTGAAGTATTTTAAAGAGCAAGATTATGTTAAATGCCCTACTCTGCCTAACTTGGCTTTTCCATTTATCTTTCTTGGTAACATCTATAAAGGGCATCCAAAGTTCACAGACTTAGCTCTTCTTTTGCAAAGCAAGACGCTTCATCTGTGATAACTCAGTCTTTCTTAATCTCTCTTTGGGTGTGGGTCCTCTGTCACTTCGTGTAGCGATACAAAAATGTAAAGCTTCGCAGCAACTCAGGGTACAAAGGGACAGGCTATTTTAAACCCAAACAGACCTCTAATCCTTTTAGAGAAACATTCGCCCTTGTCATGGCTTACAGGTGATTAGTTGCTTCAAACTCTTACAGGGAGTTTAACCCCCAGAGTCTTATGGTAAGGACATTAAGCCAACCCTGGTCCTGGGAAGTGGGACCTCTGGGAAGGGGTCAGGATTAGAAGCGATCACCAGGATGGAAACTTGTGATTGAAACCTGATGACTTTATAATGAGAGGAAAAGACACACTCCCTCTCTCTCTTGCTTTGTGACTCTTGCAACTTTTCAGCCAGCAAGAAGGCCTTTCCCAGATATGGGCCTAGACCTCACCCTCCTAGAACCATGAGCCAAACAAACTTCTTTATCTTTATAAAGTAGCCTGCCTTTGGTATTGTAGTTATGAAAAAAAAAACACAGATCGATACATATATTTTATATAATATATACACATATTAGAATTATAGACCCCAAACTGTTAAATATATATCAGAATTTTTTCTGTTATAAGTAACAAAACCATCTTAATCTGTGCTGAAAAATAAAGATGATTTGCTAACTTATAAATGAGGTCTTTGTGGGAGTATCTTGCCGATTTCAGACATGGTGGGTCCAGCATTTTTTTTTTCTTTCTGTAACCATTGACTGTCACTTCACTGGTGCTAGTCCTCCCTATGCATGGTGGGAGGAGGTCTGTTCACAGCTTCCGGTTTGTAATCATACAGATTTTGACCCAAAGACAAGAGTTCTTTCATGTCAAAGTTCATATATGAGTGTCACAAGCAATTCTGTTTGGTCCTGATTGAACCACATGCTCAATTCTGAGTCAATCACCACGACCATATAACATGAGTTATCTGATCACTTCCCATGGCAGGAGAAAGTCAGGTGAAGCCTAGCATGTGGCAGTGCTACACGCAATAAATGGTGTAATATAGAAAGGCATGACCAGCGGCAAGCTGTGGTTCCTATATCTAAGTGGATCAGTGCCAAATGTGACCTATGATAACATTATGGGCCAGAAACCTAAGAAGATCCCCTAATGGGCATTGAAGCCAATTGCATAATTGTATGATATTGGATCAGTTGCTTTAAAGAAACCCCTGGGCCTGGGGATAAAGTTCTTGTTGGTAGAGACTTTTCTAACGTGCATGAGCCCCACGGTTCAGTCTCCAGCGCTGGACAAATAAAGGCCACTAACCAAAGGCACTGGGAATTACAACCTTCATTGTCAACCTGATTAGATACAGAGATGCCTAGGCAAGCAGGCAGGTACACATCTGGTCCTGTCTGAGACGGCATGTCTAGAAATGGTTAGATGGTGAAGACTTTGGCTTGTTCCATGATTTGATCTGTTGACTCTGGATCAGAGTTTGAATAGACTGTTGGGAGATGGTGGGACTGTGGGAAGTGGGGATTACTTAGGGCAGGTGGGTGGGTTGGGGTGTTCCTTTGAAGGGTATATCTTGGTTCTGAATCCTTCCTGGTCTTTACCTGATTGCCACAGGTGTCTTGCCTGTATCATACACGTCTTCCCTGATGCTTCTGTCTTGTCAGAGTCCAAAGGCCACAGAGCTACTCAATGGTGGACTGAAACTTCTGTCCCCATGAGCCAAAATAAACCTTTCCTTGTTAAAAAAAATTTCCACCAAATAGCTATCACAGTACTTTTAAAAGAGGGGCATTTATTTGTCACATGCAGATACTAGTGGCTTCAGTTATGTGTGGATCCAAGACTCGCAAGTACTGGTATCAACACTCCATCTCTTTTCACTCTTTGGTTCTACTTTCCATTGTTCTGGCGTCATTCATAGCCACAGTCTACTTATCAAGTGGCAAGGAGGGCTGACGACATCTCAGCTGATGACTCTAGACTAAATAAAGACTGTGTCAGGGGCAAAAACCCATGGCTAACCCTGGCTGGCCTGCTGTGATGTGTGGCCAACTCGGGCAGGTAGTCCTTGGTGAACATAATGGGAGTCATAGAGTTAAAGGTTGCATCAACATGGGCTAAGGGCCATGTTCCAGAGGAAAAGATTACGGGCAGAGATTGGGCAAAAGGTGTTTTTAATCTCCGGGGACAGCCACCTTCATAGTCAGCTTTGTGTCTCCTCTTGCTGTTTTCCTTCCTGTCCACACACAATCATGCTAAGTGGTACTCCACCCTGTCACCAGCTCTTGATGCCCTTCTATTTGAATGTGTGCCTCTGTGCCTCTCTACTCAGAAGGAGCCCTCTCTACTGCTCCTCTTGGCTACTCTATTGATAGCACAATATCTGCATGTATGCATACTCAGTAAAATCATTGAATACATGAATTATGCGGAATGTATAGTATATGTGATGGTTTGAATAAGAATGGCCCCGTAGGCTCATGCGCTTGAATGCTTGGTCACCAGGGAGTGGCCAGTAGGAGCTGTGGCCTTGTTGGAGGAAGTATGTCACTGGGGGTGGGCTACTGCTCCCATGAGGACTGTCCTCTGGCAGCTCAGAAGTTGAGGGGGAGCCAGGGGAGTCAACAGACATCACTCAGCTTGACTTTTCTAGCTGAGGGAGTAAAACTTAATTCTCTGTTCTTTATTTCTTTCCTTAACTCTAGCTAGATGTATCCATCCTATCTCTCTTGATGTCTGTCTTCTAACTTTATTTATTCCTTTATAGCTTATACATCCCAGCAGAATCTTTCAAGTGTATAAAAATTATAATGTGGTTTTATATATATATATATATATATTTTTTTTTTTTTTGAGTTTTTAGAGACAGGGTTTCTCCGTAGTTTTTGGTTCCTGTCCTGGAACTAGCTCTTGTAGACCAGGCTGGCCTCGAACTCACAGAGATCCACCTGCCTCTGCCTCCCGAGTGCTGGGATTAAAGGCATGCACCACCACTGCCCGGCTCTATTCTATATTCTATTTTTCAACTGGATGATACAATGAATGCGAGTAAAAAATATGTTTCTCATTTCCCTTACATGATTAAACATCTTATGTATTATAGATGAAAAACAAATTATTCCAAGAATGCACATATATTCCTACCCAAGCAACTTGTTATAGATGAAGAGAGTGTAAGCCAACAAGGTGTTTTTCTCAGTTCTCTTACTGACAGCTGTATTTTGTCATTACAAAGAAAGAATCAATCACTTTATTATTTATCTCAAAAGGTAATCTTATAAGAAATCTTAAACAAGTCATAAACCTAAACTTTTATGATTCAAAAACTATCAGTCTTCTCTGATTTAAATCCTCAGTGTGCATAATTTGTCAACAGTTTTTTTTCTTTTTTTTTAATGAGGAAGCTGAAGGCAGAAATAGATACTAGGAATTAATCATCATTTTGATTACCAACCAATCACAAAAGGCACATCCAGGGGCTGGAGAGATGGCTCAGAGGTTAAGAGCATTGCCTGCTCTTCCAAAGGTCCTGAGTTCAATTCCCAGCGACCACATGGTGGCTCACAACCATCTGTAATGAGGTCTGGTGCCCTCTTCTGGCCTGCAGGCATACACACAGACAGAATATTGTATACATAATAAATAAATAAATAAATAAATAAATAGGCACATCAGCTAATTATAATTGGGATGCATAGATGTATAGAATTTGTGCTTTAATAAATAAAGCTTGCCTGAAGATCAGAAAAGCAAAGCAGCCAGCCACTGGCTTTTATATTTACCTCAGACTGAAATGGATGATCGTGCCTCCACGACTCCTCAGACTGAGAGTGAGAGTGAGAGCTGTCTCCTCCCGTCTAATATTCCTCTCTAGTGCTGGGATTAAAGGTGTGCACCACCACTGTCCAGCCTCTATGGCTACCTAGTGTGGCTGCTGGGATTAAAGGTGTGTGCCACCACTACCTGACCTGTATTGCTGACTAGTGTGGTTGTTTTACATTCTACTCTGCAGGCAAGCTTTCTTTATTAAAACACAAATCCCACACCACTCTAAGGCTGCTTTATTCTTGTTCCCTGACCTTAACAAGTCCCTCACTCAGCTATGTGTGTTTCTAACCTTTCCCAGGTTTTTCAACTTGAAGCCATTAACAAAAACATGTTAATCTACCCTTCAGTCATATTTAAAGCTTTGTTTCAGCTATGATGCACACCCAAACCTGTGACCACGTCTCCCAACATTAAGATTAAAAGAACTTGAGTGCTCTTAGTTTTGGGGACTCAGTTGTTTTACTTACTCGTTAACCTAAGCCACAGTCTATGTGGCTTTTCAGGAGGAACTAGCTGTGTGACATTTCCTTGTTCTTATTTTCGATCCTCTGCGGCCCATGCTTTATCAGGGAAAGGGGCAACACCATACCTTGCTTTTACCTATGATAGTTTCTCCACTAAGCTTACCTCTATTGCAATTCTGTATTTACTAAAGACCCTCAATCATCAAATTCTATTTAAACTAACATTATATTGTATAAAATCATTGCTTCAGCTAAACAGCACATTTTAGGAGGAAATCATCTTCATATAACCCACCAGTAAAAATGCCCAGTAGAATGGGATATTTTCATGAGATAATCATACCACATTAAAGACAGTGGAGATCTCTCTACACCCATGCCAGATACCAGAGGAAAATAGCAGCGACAAACATGTAAAGACACGGCAGCAGCAAGAGCCATTTGGGGGTTGAGGCTCTGGGGCCTTGCCCATCCGAGATTCACCCATCAGCACCTTGCATGCCAGTGGGCTGATGCCCTGAAGTCAATTGCCACCTGCTGCTCTCCTGACATGGCCCCTGGCAATGGGCTTTGGGGCTTCAAATACTCAAGCCAGGCCCAGTGTCTGGCTCTTCCCGCTGCCTACCTATCCAGATGTAGAACCTGCAGCTGCTCTCTAGCACCAGGTCAGGGTTGCCTTTGTCCAACCATGATGGCAAAGCCTCTAAAACTGTAAACCAGCCCCAATTAAATGCTTTCTTTTATAAGAGTTGCTGTGGCCATGGTGTCTCTTATGTTCATCTAGTATATAAGCAGTGCCTGTTGTTCCCGGTTTCATGATTTAGGTGTTACTCAGACTTGCTCTCCCTGGGACACACATACCCAAGAGAACAGTTCCGAGGATAGACACATCATTGCTCAGTATTACAGAGATTTTATTTGTCACAACAGGAAGCGTGTGGCAGAGAGCACAGCAGCTTCCACCCTGGTGGCCAGGAAGCAGAGCTGAGCTCAGTAGGACAGAGCGAGCACAGGACAGGCCCCAGAACAGGTCCTCGGTGACCAACATCCCCCAGCCAGGCCCATCTTCCACAGTTCTGTCACCCCCAATAATCTATTCAAAAGCTGAGTCCATAAGTGGAACAAACCATTCATTAGGTCAAAGCCTTCAACCTCAAGTCCTGTGGAGATGCCCTCCCAGACATGCCTGGGGGTGCTTTACTAATGTCCTAGCTGGCTCATAATCCAATCAAGTTGATAAATAAGATGAATCACCACGAGCTGTTTATATGATTTTTCATCTGTTTTTGTCCTTTGAGGATATTTGTGTTAAATCACGTACAGTAACTATCCATCTGTCATTTTCAAATGGACTAGATTTTATCCTTCAACCATAGCCCAACTTGTAGGCAGGAGACTGTGGCTCTAACCTATCTGTTCCTTCCCTTTATCCTTTGGTGACTTCCTGGAAATAAGGAAGTCAGGGAAGCCTCAAACTTTGAAGGACTGAAATGGAGGCTCTCATTGACAATATATGTAGCCTAAGAACAATGAACTGCATGAACTTCTTGGTGCTGGTTTGTTTCTCTGGCTTCTATACATCCACGGTGCCAGATCTCCACAGAGCTGATCTTAGCAGATGTTTTCCACTTTGTCCAATAGGCACTGGGCTATTTTAGCCACTTCCTCTTCCTTTTTCCTCCCTTATAAGCAAAGAGTGGCATGATCTTTTTGTTAAACATAGCTAGCAAGCGATTAGCTGGCAGATTCAGAACCCTATTTATAGACTGTTGCGTCCTCTTTACATTAAAGGCATCTTGGTAAGCTCTCAGTTAACACACAAAGCCGTGCTGAATTTTCCTCCTTTTCAGTTGAAGAAGATTCGTCGCTGTTTTGTCATTCAGCTTCCTTTTTCTTTTTTAAAAATAGCTCAAGTTTAAAGATTCATTTTTGTGCATCTTTTCACTTGTCTTCATGACATTTTGGGTATTGCAAAGGCAGTCTCCGTTACCAACAGGAAAACTTGGAGAAATTACCATTATTCAAGAATTCTATATTTGAGGAACCAGCTACAAACACTTCTCTTCACTGGAGTTTCTGGATGTCAACGCTTTGGTTCTCCTTTCCATTTCAAACAGGTCTACACAACAGCCTGTGAATACGGCCTCAAATTGGATTGAGCGGGCAGGGGAGGTTGGAAAGAAGGTTCAGTGGTTAAGAGCACTTACTGTTCTTTCGGAGGACTCAGGTTCAATTCTTAGTCCCAACATGGAGGCTCACAATGTAAGTTTTTAGCTCCAGTTCCAGGTGACCCTGAAGGGCTCTAGGCCCAAGCATAGCAAACAAGGCACACACAAGTTTTGCTTTCCCCCCCTTGCTAAAAACCATTAGATTACATTCCTAAAGCTAGCCCCTGAGGTCCATTCTTTTATTTGACCATAGACTTATTACTGAGACAGAACACAATCAATTATTTGGCTAACAGGTTCGATCAGGTTACCAACTCACCCTACCTAGCACAGACTCCCCCTTAAAACCCTACTCCAGAAAAAAAAAAGCTTGCTGCTGCTTACTGACTGTCTTTGTGGCTCCTCCACCCCCCCATCCCTCCCGGGTAATAAACCTTCTTGGTGCTGAGAATTTGGTGTCAGAATGTGTCCTGTACACCAACTCTGATGGGAGTGTTCTCCCTTATTGACCCAATGCTCTCTTCTGGCCTCTGAGGGGATCATGCATGCACACGATACACATACATACACTCAAGGTCTACGTGTACACATTAAATAAATACATCTTTAAAAATAAAACAAAATGCAGTTTTATCTGACCAAATGTTGTATCTAGATGAGCTTCACATGTGTTAAATGCTAAAGAATTTCTGTCTCGTGTGTTTTTATCAGGAAGATTTAGGATGTTGCTGAGGAGCTTCAAGCAGGATCTGGCACTAGCTCATGTCTTTGGAGGTAGCAGAGCGGGAGAACAGTTGATGCAGTCAGGCAATCTTGCTGCATTTGAAATGGCATCTCATCACTAGGCTGTGGCATTTGAACTGGCATCTGATCACTAGGTTTTGGCTATTGAGATGGCATCTCTTCACTAGGCTGTGCTACAGTCCTTCTCTGGGACTTCAGAGAACCTTTTCTGAGTGCTTCTCTCATTACCATGAAATGGACTTGCTGTTGTTTTGGGGTTTCCACAGTTCTGATGACAACGATGACAACCCAGAACTGAATCTGGCTTCACTTTAGAGGAATTATCATCGCCCTCCCATGAGAAGGGCCTAGAACTGATATGCCCACGAAGGTCCATCTTTGCTGCCTCTTTACCGTTCAAAAGCTACCCACTCCTTGTCAGGTACTCCAATTGTTTGCTGAATGTGAAATAAATGTAGAATTTGTGATTGATTTCAGAGAGGAAGAAAACCATTTCTTTTGGCAGCTGAGAGGGGCCATGTTGAAATGATTGAAAAGCTTATCTTCCTTCATCTGCAGACTTCAGAAAAGGACAAGGTGAGTTGGACTTACTGGTCTGTTGTTGTTGTTGTTTTTTTTTTTTTTTTTTTTTTTTTTTTTTTTTTTTTGGTTTTTCGAGACAGGGTTTCTCTGTGGTTTTGGAGTCTGTCCTGGAACTAGCTCTTGTAGACCAGGCTGGTCTCGAACTCACAGCGATCCGCCTGCCTCTGCCTCCCGAGTGCTGGGATTAAAGGCGTGCACCACCACCGCCCGGCTCTGTTGTTGTTTTTAAACTGAGAACAAAGAGCAGTAACAATTGGTGTGGGGATTAACAATCAGTGTGCAGATTGCATGACGTTCAATCTACTGTTTAAGAACAGTAGAGTTCTTAAATTGTTACTGCTGAGAGAATCATGGACTTTGCAGATAAAAATCCATCCACCTTTGCTGTAGGTTGTCATAATTGGTAGGTGTTTGTTGTTGTTGTTGTTGTTTTTGAGACTGATCTCTTATGTAATCCTGGATGTCCTGGAGCTTAACATGTAGGCTAGGCTACATATAAAGAATTTACAGAAATCCACCGGCTTCTGCCTCCTGAGATTAAAGGCATGTGCCATCAGGCCTGGCTATAATTGGTAGTTTTTGCTCTGTACACATTTTAAAAAATTTTTCGAGACAGGGTTTGACTGTGTAGACCTGACTATTCTGGAACTCACACTGTAAACCAGGCTGGCTTTGAACTCACAGAGATCTGCCTGCCTCTGCCTCCAGAGTGCTGGAATTAAAGGTGTGCGCCACCACCAACACCCATCCCTAAGTGTTTTGGAGTTAGTTTACGTCATGGATTTTTCTGCTTCATGTTGAGTTTGGCTCTTCTAAATGAGAAGTTTGATGAACTTGGCCTCCAAGTTGTTTGTGATGCATTGTTTCATAAACGAAGGACCCACTCCTGGGGAGTCCCAGCCTTCTCCAGTCCTTCCTTGAGGACTCCTTTGGACTTGGTCCCACATTACTTGTGAAGGGAAAACCCGCATGGTAATCATCCGCATGGACATCTTTGATGATTCCTTAAGATAAATTCCCAGATGAGAAATTAAAAGTCTAGGAGTTTTGCACCATATATCTTTTGATATGTGTTACTAAGATGGCTGCTCAGGTTGATTTTATCAGGGTGCCCTAACATAGGCAGGACCAATTATTTTTGTTGTTCTTTATTCTTTTTTTTTTTTTTAAAATAGTACCAAATTTAAGCAAGAATGATTTTTTTCCTCCTACTGTATTAAATAGCCAAGGTTTTCATTTAAAACTTAAAAATTGATAAGCCTTACTTAAAACTAGATAATGTCTATATTTTGCTTTAACCAAAGAAAAAGTTTCCAGAAATCACCCTGTAGCCTGGTGTTGGAAGGTTTGTTCCGGCACAGGCAATTTCACCAGGAATGAATTTCTGTTACAGGAGGGGAACACTGCCTTGCACCTGGCTGCCATGCATGGCCACAGCCCAGCAGTGCAGGCGCTACTAACTCAGTGGCTGGAAGTAAATGAGACCAACGAGGTAGGTGGACATACAGGGTCCTGCTGTGTTCTTCAAGTGTCCTCCTCTGGGGAAGCTGCTAATTTACTCGAAAGCCATTTGAATTTACCTCGAGGGAGCTCACCAGAGACACTGTCTTCCAGACACAGCAGAGACCGTGGCTGCAGGCACAGAGCCTGCACAGGTTCAAGCCCAGTGAGGTCCCAACACTGATGGGGGAAGCGGAAGCAAGCTTCCAGCTCTAAGGAGCTGTCCGCAATTAACAACTGCCTGCAAAGGAAAACTTAGTTTCCTCCCATGGAATCTCACCAGATATACAATCCGCACTCACAGAGGCTCTGTGCCCAGCTGAAGATGCCAACAGAAAATGAATCAATGGTGTTTTGTAGACTTTTTGTTTCATGTTGCTTTGTTTTGATTTTTTTTTTGTCTGATTGGTTTTTGCATGTCTATTACGGTTTTGGATTTTGTAGTTTTATGGGTTTTGTTTGTGTGTGTTTCTTGTGGATGTATGTTTATTCTGTTTTGTTTGTTTGTTTGTTTGCCCAATTGTTTTCTAAAGAGAAAGAGAGAAAGAAAGGGCCTGGAGTTGGGTGAGTGGGGAGATGGGTGGGTGGGTGGGAACCTGGAAGGAATTGAGGGAAGAGAACCTGTAATCAGAATATATTGAATGAAAACAACTATTTCCAATAATGATGATGATAAGAAGAGGAAGAGAAAGGAGTCATTTGTTTTCAGAATAAGTATGTGTTTTTACACTGGGGCCCTACAGGGCAAGAAAATCATGGGGAAAACATATGATTATAGCTGTATACACAATATGCCATGAGAATCTATTTCCGAAACCACAGCCTTCACATAGGAGGTAACATGTCATCTCTGTTTTGCCATTCCAGTGGTCTTTGATGGAAAGAGTTGGCTTCTTTGTTGTTGTCATTGTTGTTTTCCTGGGGTGTGTGTGTTCATGTGCACACATGCATGTCCATAAAAGACATGGTGTGTCCTGGGACTGACCAGGTCAGCGAGACAGAAATTGAGAATAGCTGGACTGAGTAGGCTAGAACAGGTAGATGATGGAAGCTCTGATCACCAGCTGTTTGGTTTTCTTGCCTATAAAATGAGTATAAAATGAAGCCTGCCCTTCTAGGATTATCATATGATTTGACTGTACCAAGTGTATGGTCTTGGCAGTATATGTTGGCACATATATACTAACAACAGCAAAAGAATCATGCATAAAAGATATTAGAAGCGTGCTCTTTCTCAAAGTACTTTTATCGCATGCCAAGGGGAAATTAATTTTAACTTCTTTTTCTTTGTGTCAGAATGGAGAAACTCCATTCATGTTGGCCATTGAAGGAGGCCATGAGGAATGCAGTCGAGTGCTCTTGGCAGGAGGAAGTGATGTCAACATTCCAAACAAAGTATGCAACTTGGGTTGTGATCAGCCATGTGGTGGGAGGATGGCTTAGAATATTCTTTGGAACTCTGGTCCTTAATTGATGGTTTACTGGGTTTTTATAGAATTAAAATTTTTTACATAAGAATGATTTACCACAGATAGTCTCTTCAAAAGCAATGTCATTTTTCCAGTTCATTTGGGGAATGACAGAAAAGGAGACAAAAGGAGCAAGGGCCTGTCACAGCAAGGTGGCAGATACTCTACACCGCTTTGTTGATAGCAGACACTAAAGGAGAAAAAAGTTTGCTGTGTGAAAGCTCGGTGGGTCATCCTGGCCCTGAAGAATGCACGATGCTGCCTGCCTCTAAATATAAAATACGTTTACATAGTCATGGCACTGACAGACTTTGAAACTCTCAATACTTATGTCTTAGTTACCATCCTATTGCTGTGAAGAGAGACCATGAATGGGGCAGCTTACAAAAGAAAGCATTTAACTGGGGACTGGCTTACTGTTTCAGAGGGTGAGTCCATGACCATAATGATGGAGGGCAGCATACAGGCACGATGGTGCTGGAGCAGTAGCTAAGAGCTTACATCCTCATCCATAGACAGCAGGCAAAGAGTAAGAATGGGCGTCGTGTGATTTTTGAAACCTCAGAGCCCATACCCACTTGCTCACCTTCTCCAGTAAGGACACACCTACTCTAGTAAGGCTAATCCTTCCTAAATAGTCCACCAACTGGGAACCAAACACTCTAATATAAGGGCTTATAGAGGCCATTCTTATTCAAACCACTACAACTACATTACTAGCTTCCCTTTTTTTAGATTAAAAAAAAAATCCCTATAACCTAGAATGAGCAAGAAACTAATCCAGGGTCATACTGTAATGGTGTAATGGTGTAATGCGAAGATTCAAACTCATGCTGGTGGCTCTGTCTTCAGACAGGTTTCTGTGATTTTCTGATTAGTATTAAATTGCAATGAAAATAAGTCATGACGGAAAATCCAAATGGTACCTAAAAGAATATATGATTTAAAAAGTGACTATCTCCAACTCTACATTTCAGTTCCGTTCTTCAGAACTGTCTCTGGAGTTCACTTAGTCCCCCAGGAAGTTTCCATGCATTCACAAGGAAAGTGAGACTGGATTGGACATTCATCTGCACAGTAGCACACTGTAATTTATGTTACACTGCACCTTGCTGTTGCCTTTGTATTATCACAATGTGTTGTTGGAGGAGACCACTCATTTGTTCCCAGCTGTCCAGAAACAAATAATCACTCAGAAACTATATTATACTGTTTGGCCAATAGCTTAAGCATATTTCTGGCTAACTCTTATATCATAAATTAACCCATTTCTATTAATCTGTATATTGCCATGGGGCTGTGGCTTGCCAGAAAGGTTCTGGTGCATCTGTCTCCTGTGGGCAGCCACATGGCTTCTCTCTAACTCTGCATACTGTATATATATATATATATATATATATATATATATATATATATATATATTCCAGGCTAGCTCTAGTCTGTTAAGCCATTGGCTGAAAGCAGCTTCTTTATTAACAAATAAAAGCAACACATATACAGAAGGACTTTCCACATCAAAGTGTAGGCAGAGTTTTCCTGTGCTGGTGGCCTCTCCCAATTAATTACTCAGAAGCAATATTAAATGTCAATGCTTGGCCAATAGCTCAGACTTATTACTAGCTAACTCTTACATTTAAATTAGCCCATATTTTTTAATCTATGCTTTGCCACATGGCTTGGTACTCTTTCTCAGTATGGCAGCCCATCTTGATTCTCTGTGTGTCTGCTTGTGACTCCATACTCTGTCCTTTTTCTCTCCCAGCATTCCCAGTTTGGATCTCCAACCTAAACTTATTCTGTTCAGCTATTGGCTATTCAGCTTCTTCATTCAACCAACAACAATAAAGTATATCCACACAATGCAAAGGAATATTCCACATTATCCCTCTCTGAGTAGAAAGGAACCAGAAATCTCTGTGGGTCTGGGTGTGAGTAGGCTTGAGCCAGAGACCTTTGGATGACCAACCCCAAGCCAGGGACCTCCACAGGAGTGGATCCAGATCAGAAACATTTACAGAAAGAGGTCTGAGCTGGCAATCTAAGTCAGAGCAGGTCTGAGCAAACTCCACATGATTGGAGCAAACCCTGAGAGCATTAAGCAACCTTCAGGAACATGGAGTGACCAACAGAGTAACTGGAACCATGACACTGACTGCACCATGAGGAGAAACCATCGGAGCCTTGGATCCAGTGGCACATGGAAGATTAATTACCAGAGTCACAGACAGCCCCAACTACATCAATTAGAGGAAAAGATAGGTAGACAAGGTAAGAACACATGCAATACCACAAAAAGCAACATGATACCAGTAAAATCTAGTGACCCTACAACAGAAAGACTTGAACAACCAAATATAGATGAAGCAGAAGAAAATGATCTAAAAATTAACTTCAGGAGAATGTTTGAGGCTCTGAAAGATGAAATAAGAAATTTCCTCAAGGAAATGGATGAAAAGACAAACAAAAAATTGGAAGACATCAAGAAATCCCTTAAAGAAAACTAAGAAAAAGCAATCAAACATATGAAAGAAACTATTCAAGACTTGAAAACTGAAATAGAGACAATAAAGAAAACACAAGCCAAGGGAATTAAAGAAACAGAAATTATGCTGGGTGATGGTGGTGCATGCCTTTAATCCCAGCCCTCAGGAGGCAGAGGCAGGCAGATCTTTGTGAGTTCGAGGCCAGCCTGGTCTACAAGAGCTAGTTCCAGGACAGGTTCCAAAGCTACAGAGAAAAAAAAACAACAAACAAACAAACAAACAAAAACAAAAAAAAGAAAGAAAGAAAAGAAAAAAGAAAAAGAAAGAAAGAAAAAAGAAATTATGAGAAAACTATCAAGAACCACAAATGCAAGCATAAACAGAAGAATAGAAGAGATAGAAGCGAGAATCTCAAGTGCATAAGATACAATAGAGGAAATAGACTCATCGGTCAAAGAAAATGTTAAATCTAACAAATGATTAACACAAAATATCCAGGAAATATGGGACACCATGAAAAGACCAAACCTAAGAATAATAGGGACAGAAGAAGGAAAAGAAATCAAACTCAAAAACAAAGAAAATATATTCAAAAAAATTATAGAAGAAAACTTTCCCAACCTAAAGAAAGATATGGCTATGAAGATACAAGAAGCTTATAGAACACCAAATAGACTGGATCAAAAAAAGTCCCCTGAACACACAATAATCAAAACACTAAACATACAGAATAAAGAAAAAATATTAAGAGCTGCAAAGGAAAAAAGCCAAGTAAGATATAAAGGCAGACCTACAGAATTACATCTGACTTCTCAATGGAGACAATGAAAGCCAGAAGGTCCTAGTCAAGTGTTATGCAGACAGTAAGAGACCACGGATGCCAGCCCAGACTACTATACCCAGCAACACTTTCAATCACCATAGAAGGACAAAACAAGATATTCCACAAAAAACCAGATTTAACCAATACCTAGCCACAAACGCAGCCCTACACAAAGAACTAGAAGGAAATCTCCAACCCAAGGAAATTGACTACATCAACAAAAACACAGACAATTGATGATCTCAAAACAGCAAATCCCAAAGAAGGGGAAAATACACACTAACATCAGCAACAATGAAAACTAAAATAGTAGGAGCTAGCAATCACTGGTCATTTGTATCCCTTAATATAAATGGACTCAACTCACCTATAAAAAGACACAGGCTAACAGATTGGATACAAAAACAGAATCCATTCTTCTGCTGCATACAAAAAACACATCTCAACTTCAAAAACAGATATTTCCTCAGAGAAAAGAGTTGGGAAAATTTTTTTTCAATCAAGTGGACCTAAGAAGCAAGCTGGTGTAGCTATCCTTATAGCTAACAAAATAAACTTCAAACTAAAATCAATCAAAAGAGACAAAGAAGGACATTTCATATTAGTCACAGGAAAAATCCATCAAGAGGAAATCTCAATACTGAACATCAAAGTCCCAAATACAAGGGCACCCTCATATGTAAAAGAAATACTTCTAAAGCTTAAATAACACATTAAACCCCACACACTAATAGTGGGAGACTTCAACACTCCATTCTCACCACTGGACATGTCTGCCAGACAGAAAATTAACAGAGAAATAAGGGAACTAACAGATGTTATGACTCAAATGGACTTAACAGACATCTACAGAACATTCCATACAAACATAATACCTTCTTCTCAGCACCTCATAGAACCTCTCAAAAACTGATCACACACTAGGTAATAAAACAAATCTCAACATATACAAAAAATTGGAATAACCCCATATATCTTATTGGATCACGATGGCTTAAAACTAGAATTCAACAGCAACACTAACAAACACATGGAAATTAAACAATGCTCACGTGAATCATCAATGGGTCAATGAAGAAATAAAGGGAAAAATTAAAGACTTCCTAAAATTCAATGAAAATGACCATACCACATACCCAAATTTATGGGGTACAATGAAAGCAGTGTTAAGAGGAAAGTTCATAGCACTAAATGCCTACCTAAAGAAACTGGAAAAATCCCACACCAGTGAGTAAACAGAACATTTGGAAACTCTAGAACAAAATGAAGCAAAGTCACCCAGGGAGACTAGACAGCAGAAATAATCAAATTGAGAGCTGAAATCAACAAAATAGAAACAACAAAAAAATACAATGAGTCAATGAGACAAAGAGTTGGTTCTTTGGGAAAATCAACATAATAGACAAGCCTTTTCAAAACTAACCAAAAGACAGAGAGAGAATATCCAAATTAACAAAATCAGAAATGAAAAGGGGGACACAACAACAGACACAGAGGAAATACAGAGAATCATCAGGTCATATTTTGAAAACCTGTACTCCACAAAATTGGAAAACTTAAAGGAAATGGACAACTTTCTAGATAAATATCACCAAAATTAAATTAAGACCAGATAAGCAAATTAAATAGACCTATAAGTGCTTAAGAAATAGAAACTATCATCAAAAGTCTCTCGACCCAAAAAAGTCCAAGACCAGATGATTTCAGCACAGAATTTATAATATTTTCAAAGAATAACTAATATCAATACTTGTCAAATTGTTCCACATAGTAGAAACAGAAGGAGCATTGCTAAACTATTTATATGAGACTACAATCACCCTGATACCCAAACCACACAAAGACTTTACTAAGAAAGAGAATTACAGACCAAGATATTAATCCACCCATTTACAAACACCTGATTTTTGACAAAGAAGCAGGAAATATAAAATGGAAAAAAGAAAATGTATTGAACAAATGGTACTGGCATAAGTGGATATCAACACGTAGAAGAATGAAGACAGATCCATAGCTATTTTCATGCACAAAACTCAAGTTCAAATGAATCAAAGACCTCAACATAAAGCCAACCAAACTGTACATCATAGAAGAGAAAGTGAGAAGAACACTTGAGCACACTGGACAGGAGACCACTTCCTAAATATAACACCAGCAGCACAGACACTGAGAGAAATGATTAATAAATGGGACCTCCTGAAACTGAAAAGCAAAAACCACAATCAACAGAATAAGAAAAGATCTTCACTAATCCCACATTGGACAGAGGGCTGATCTCCAAAACATGCAAAGAACTAAAAACATTGGTCATCAAAGGAACGAACAAACCAATAAAAAAAAAGTGGGGTATAGACCTAGACAGAGAATTCTCAACAAAAGAATCTAAAATGGCTGAAAGACACTTAAGGAACATTCTTAGACATCAGAGAAATGCAAATCAAAACAACTCTCAGTTTCCATCTTACACCTGTAAGAATGGCCAAGATCAAAAACACTGGGGTAACAGGAACACTCCTCCATTGCTGGTGAAAGTGCAAGCTGGTACAACCCCTTTGGATATCAGTATGGCGATTTCTCAGAAAGTTAGGAAACAACCTTCCTTAAGATCCAGTAATACCACTTTTGGGTTTATATCCAAAGGATGCTCAATCATGCCACAAGAACATGTGCTCAGCTATGTTCATAGTAGATTTGTTTGTCATAGCCAGAACCTGGAAACAACCTAAATACCTCTCAATCAAAGAATGGATAAGGCAAATGTGGTACATTTACACAATGGAGTACTACACAGCAGAAAAAAATAATGAAATCTTGAAATCTGCAAGCAAATGGATGGATCTAGTAAACATCATATCGAGTGACATAACTCAGACCCAGAAGACAAATATCATTTGTGCTCACTCATAAGTGGCTTTTAGACATAAAATATAGAAAAACCAGCGTACAATTCACAATCCCAGAGAACCTAGACAACAAAGAGGACCTTAAGAGAGACATACATGGATCTAATCTACATGGGAAGTAGAAAAAGACAAGATCTCCTGAGTAAATTGGGAGCATGGGGATCATGGGAGAGGGAAGAAGAGGAGGGGAGAGGAAGGGTGGGGAGCAAAGAAAAGTATATAGCTCAATAAAAACAATAAATACACCTACATTTCTAATACATATCACTACTGTTACTCTAAACAGAGCTTTTATTTTTATAATTACTTGGCTGCAGTGAACTAATTTATAAGTGATTGATTTGTTTAGAAATTAGAACACTGTATATATACTTGGGAATTTTCAGGAGGTTAAAAAATGAAAACTCTAAGTCATTTATAAATTAATGAATATTTTATGATATTACATTTAACAATCAATGAAGTAGGAAGGTGTCAATTAAATATTTATTCACTTCAATTTCGTGGCTTTCTTTTGGTATCTTGGAACCAGTAATTATTATTTTTTTCTTGAGTTTCAGAGGTAGCTTAGTGGTTAAGAGCACTAGCTGCTCTTCCAGAGGAATGGGGTTCGATTCCCAGCACCCAGATGGTGGCTTACCACTGTCTGTAACTCCAGCTCCAGGGTACCTGTAGTGGTAAAGAAAACAAATAGAGGCGGTTACACTGTTTTTATAGATGGAGACAAAGAGGCCTGCACTCAGAAGCCTTCTAAGCCAGTCACACAAGTGTTCAGCATCAACCCAAGCTGGCTTTCAGTTGGCTGGTCAGCTATCTATTCCTTCATAATCAACAAGCAAAGCTCTGGGGCTTAAACCAGTGTATTATCTCTTATGGTGTGTAAATCTCACACAAAAAAGAGTCTCTAAAGAGTAAATTGATGTTCTGCATAACATTGTAATGGGATATGGGTACGGCCTGTAAGCTGGTTCAAGGGCAGTGTGGCCAAGGGACATTCTTAAAGTCAAAACTGAGGAGGATTGCTTAAGGCGTTTGAAATGAAAATTGTGGACTATCTGGATGAATATCCTGCAGTTCAAGATCAAGCAGGAGGTTTCTACGTAGATAGACATCCTGGCAGGAATATTACTTTTTTAAGTTTTATTTTTAACTTTTGAATGCATGTGTATGTTTATGTTTGGCAAGATATGTGCACATAAGTGCAATTGCACAAGGATATTAAAAGAGGGTGTCAGATCTCCGGAGCTGGAACTACAGGCGGTTGTGAGCCACATGCATAGGTGCTGGGAACTGAACTCAAGTCCTCTGCATGGGTAGTGCATGCTCTTAAGTGCTGAGCCATTTTCCCAGCCTCCAGGAGTATTTTTGCTCCAGAGTCTCAGAACCTTGTGGGCAGTCTTTTGAGAATAGTTCTTGTGGTGGTTTGAATGAGAATGGTCCCTGTAGGTTCATATGTTGGAAATGTTTGGCAAGGATTAGGAGGTTGTGGGTGGTATGTCATTAAGGGTCGCTTTGAAGTTTCAAAAGCCCATACTATTCCAAGTTAGCGCTCTTTCTCTCTGTCTCATGGTTGTTGACTCAACGTGTAAGCTCTCAGCTCGTGCCTCAGTGTCACGTCTGCCTATCTGCTGCCATGTTCCTTGATACGGTCATGGACTCGCCTTCTAAACCATAAGCCAATAAACTCTTTCTCTTAGAAGTTACCTTGTATAGGTATAGAAAAGCAACTTGGTAACAGCAATAGAAAAGTAACTAGGACTGGTCTCATCAGTAGGTATACGTATACCAGATCCCTCTTTTATAACCTCTTGGTATTATTTATTTGTTTATTTGGACTGAATAAAAGGAAACATGTTTTGATCCCGAAAACTTTCCCAGTAAGTTGACTGGAACCATCTTCGATAATCTTTCTTGGAGTCTGTTTACATGATTGTAGTCAGAGGGTGGCCAGGATTTTAGTCATGTAATGTTTTATCTGAACTAGATATCCAAGATGGTTCATTCACTTATCTGGAAGATGTTGCCAGCTGTCAGTTGGGAGGTCAACTGCAGTAGCAACAAGTGCCTACTATGTGGGGTTACCCTTGGATAGCTTAGCAACTGGCCACAAGAGGAAGTGAGTGCTACAGGAATCATTGGTACAAAAGGAAGGGGGTGAGCCTGGTGGTGGTGGTGCATGCCTTTAATCCCAGCACTCATGGGAGGCAGAGTCAGGCGGATACCCGTGAGTTCGAGGCCAGCCGAGTGAGTTCCAGGACAGGCTCCAAAAGCTATATAGAGAAACTCTGTCTCAAAAAACCAAACCAAACCAAACCAAACCAAACCAAACCAAAACAAAACAAAACAAAAAAAAAAAGGCAGGGGGGTGGAAGCTGCCAGGATAGTTAGGGACCTTGCCTGAAACTGGTTTCTTTATCACTTCTGATCTACCTATTGGTTAAAAAAGTTGCAGGTCTACCTAGATCCAAGGCAGTAAAGAAATGAATGCTAGCTGCTGACGGAGGAGTGGAGAGCAGGTCAGGGGATCTCAGCACAGCTGCTTCAGGGAAAGCAGTTCTCTGCAATACTCTTATATTGAGGATCTGAATATATTTTACGGCAATCTTATAATCAACCCTAACTAATTCATTGGCTTGCATTGCTGCCAGACTGGAGGCTAACCACGAGTAGTCCACGATTTTGAGCTGAGTACCATTTAGCTCAGGTGCTAAGCAAAGATACTTGGGCACAGGAGGGTGGCACGAGGCCATGGAAGAGAGAGAATGAGAGCTGTGAAAGGAACCAGGTGACAGGACCAAGAAGCAGCACTTCACACGGGTGGAAATCTTGCTAAGCTTTGAAGTCATTCCTGGCACAGAGGAGAGCTGGGAATAAACAGAGGCGGAGAGCCAGAAACCACTGAGGTCGTTTTTGAGGCCAATGCCAACCACCTATTTTAACTCAAGGAAAGGCTTTGTTGGGACTACAGGGGTAAGCTTGATTCTGGAAATAGGGATTTAGCTCCCATGCACCTGAGTCACAGTGTCTCAGTGTCTTAGGTCAGGCTGTTAAAAAATTAGTAATAAGAAAACTGGGTGACTTAAGCAGCAAGCATTTACTTCTCATAGCTGGAGACTGGAAAGTCGAGCCTGGGCACTAACAGTGTCGGGTTCTGGTAAAGATGCCTTTCCGGCTTCACTGGCAGCCATTTATTGGGTCCTCCCATGGCTGAAAGAGGAGCAGCTGGCCCTCCGGCCTTTCTTATCAGAGCAGGGACACCATCATGAGGACTCTACTCACCTAACATTACCCCTTCCTCATGTCTCCTCTTCCATATCTCCTCTCATTAGCATTAGGAATTTTGGAGACCCAGTCAGGTCGTGGGGTCGTATGACGAGGTAACAGAAGACCCTTGGAAGTGACAGACCCTAGAATAATCAGAAACACACTGGAGCTCCTTTTCAAAATAGTTGTACTATTCCCTTGTATAAATTAATCACCGTGTCCTGAGCACCAGGCTGCACGGGGATAGTGATGGATGGAATTCCCCCTGACCCTCCCTCTCCATCTTTTCTTTGCAGCTCCACATCAGTGCGTTGCAGGCAGCCACCCGGAAGGGCCACACATCCCTCGTCAACTTTCTTCTCCATGAGAACGTTGGTTTGCAACAGCAGAAGGAAGTGAGTCCAGGACAGTCAATACAGGTTTGGAGGCGGTGCCGCGCAGCTGGCTGTGCAAATGCCCCTGGATGAGACGTTTCACGAGGCAGGGATTCTTTTTAGGGAACACTGGCTTGTTTTGTTTTGCATTTTTAATCTTCATCGTGAGAAATAAGATCCAAGGGGTGAATTTCAGAAAGCCATTGAAGTTGCTGCACAAAACAAACTCTTTGTGTTTAAGATCTGTTCGCTACAGTAAGTCTCGGGTGTCTAGAGGTGCCCCAACTCTTGTAGGGATCTCACCAGCCTGGGAAATGCCGCCGCCACAGCTGTTGTGGCTGTGGAGAAAATGGATCATTTCCCCATCTCTGAATGATCTTGTGGTTTTTCAAAGTCAGTCTTTTATTTCTGATTGAAGTTTTTCTGAAGTTTGGATCGACTCCAGCAGAACAAACAAATGCCGTCTGTGCTGGAATCAGACAAGAAACACTATTCTATCCCCACTGTATTCTCCTCTCTCCCGTGAATATTATTTCCTCTGGTGTGCTGGCCCGTTTCTGTTTACGGCACTGCCTTGAAAGGAGGGACGTGATCTGAACCATGTCCGATAATTTTTAGAGCGTGGAGTTAGAGGAACTGGCTCTGATTTACCTATCTCAGGCCAAGGAGGGTTCCTCATTCTCAGGAGATGCTGGGTCCCAGCAAAGTGGGTGGCCTTGGCCAAAATACTGACCACTTCCATGAGATGAAGGATGCGGTCTCTTTGTTCTTGCTTCATGCTTCTAGGGAAAGGCTTACTTCCAAGCAGAGGAGACCTTCACCATCTCTGGCGACCCCCATGCATGCCCCAGTGTCCCCTTGTCCCCTGGCTCACCCCCAAACAATCTTTCACTCAGCCGTACAGCCTTCCGTGTTCCTCAGCTCTGCTCCACTGAACTGTCTCCACCATGCAGATAGAGAACTCTGGAAGGCCTGTGCTCAAGTCCTGTCTTTGCCTCCTCCTTGTTCCTGGAGAGTTACCAATCCGTGTGTAAGGTAGGGGATACAAGGTCAAACTCCTAGGGTTGGCATAGCTTTTAAGAACAGTTTTTTTTTTTTTTTAACCTAGTCTTGTTTTTCCTTTTTGTTTGTTTGTTTGCTTTTCAAGACAGGGTTTCTCTGTGTAACAGTCCTGGCTGTCCTGGGACTCACTCTGCAGACCAGGCTGGCCTCGAAGTCACAGAGATTCACCTGCCTCTGCCTCCAGAGTGCTGGGATTAAAGGTGTGTGCCACCACCAGCAGCTTTTCCTCATGTTTTGGAGCCAGGGTCTTATTGTGTAACCCAAACTAGCAGGTTATTGTGTAACCCTATAAAACCTAGACTGAGCTGACACTTGAGATCCTGCAGCCCCTGTCTGCCCCATGAGTGCTGAGATTGGCAAGTCCCGTGCCACTACGCCTGCTTGATTTAGTGTTTAAAACAGGATGAGCGTGGCGGGTAATGAGTGTGTAGTAATGACCCTTGTGCGTCCCACAGTGGGTGGGAGACAGACAGATAAGTAGTCATGCAGAGAAAGCTTGGGTATGGAGAGTTTATTTAGTGGGTATAGGGACGGTATAAGGGTAGGTAGTATGGGGGCAGAGAGAGAGAGGGAGGAGGAAGTGGGGAGGAAGGAGGCAGAGGCTGCCTCCTCAGATGAAGAGCTGGACAGAGAAGGAGAGACAGAGAGAGAGAGAGAGAGAGAGAGAGAGAGAGAGAGAGAGAGAGAGAGAGAGAGAGAGAGAGAACACTAACTTGCCTAGTGGGGGAGGGGAGATTGGGAGTGGGCGGAGTTTTCTCTTAAAGGGACAGGATACCCAGGTGACAGGGCAGGCCAGCATAATTATAGTTTTAACAAGTACAGGAGAGGATGCGTTGAGTGTGCTTGATTGTGACACTGCAGGCTACCCTAACCACCCGCCTCCCTCTCCTCTGTGTCCCCTTCTCTACTCTGTTGCCAGCACCTCTGCTACCACCTTCGGGCTGCAGTCTCACTGCAACCTACTGCCTCTCAGGCCAGTGCTCTCATGCTGGCCAGAGCTCCCTTCCTCCCCTCCTCCTCTCCCTCCACTCTGCACGTCCCTCAACTTACTCATTCCATGCCTTAACTGCTTTTGCACCTCTGTTCAATACTTCTTCCTCAGTCCTTAGCAGCCTTTTCTCCTCCCAGTGTGGCTGGGTGGAGGGGAAGGTAGCAGGGACTTTTGAGACAGCCTGTGGTGATGGACTTTGTGTCCTGTGGGCTGAGCAGGAGAGGGGAGGAAAGGAAGGAGTGAGAGGGGTCGGGAGATCCAGGTGGGGTGATGTAAAGAAGACAGGTTGTGAAAGGAGGAGATGAAGGAGCAGGCCGCTGAGACGCTCACAGCCCACCGCGGGTAGCCTCTGTGGAGGAGGAGGCAGACACCAGCCAGGGATCAAGGGAACTGAGTGTGGCTTGCATCTGGTCAGGAAATGTTGACCGCGTGTGCATTTCCGCCTTTGCGGCCACTCCTTTTGTCCTTTGGCTCTTGAAGACTTGGAGAAGTCCTTAGCGGAGCCTTCCTAAGACTTTCTTGTCCAGTTCTTCAAGGAAGCCTCTTCTAACTCCCAGAGGGTCGCCCTCCTCTGCTCCTCTTACCACTTCAGCGCGTTTGACATTTCCTCTAAGTCACTTAAACTTTGAAACTAAATAGCTGTGTGACTGAATTAAAAGAAAGGAAGGGAGGGAGGGAGGGAGGGAGGGAAGGAGGGAGGGAGGGAGGAAAGAAAGAAAGAAAGAAAGAAAGAAAGAAAGAAAGAAAGAAAGAAAGAAAGAAAGAAACGGACCGTTCAGGTGTGATAAAGGAGTAAGTTTATTATAGTTATGTGGAAGAGCATAACCAGAGGCAGAGACATCTGGGAGAGTCCAGAGTAGATATGACCAGACTGAGCTGGGCTATGTGAGGGGAGGAGGAGAGGAAGGGAGAGGGAAGAGGGGAGAACCTGGTGCAGCAGTCAGGAGGCCCAAAGATACAAAAGGGACAGGTGACCAGGTAACCAAAATGCCTGTATTATATAGAGAAGAGCAGCCCAGCCCCTTGGATTGGAGAGTTCAGGGTAGGGGTGGAGTATACCAGCCAGGAGGGCCCTGTAAATGTGGGTACTGAGGGCTGCTGGGACAACTGGGTGGCCAGTGTCTTCTTTGATATGTTAAATAGGCATCTCAGCTGTTTGTCCCAGGTTTGAAACCTCACAATGACTTCATTAAAAAGATAAATCTCTAACTCCTGGAGAGCCGGGCCTATAGTAAGTGCTTGCTTGTTATATATGCCCAGAATGACCAACACCCTGGGGATGGTAAGGATTGCTGAAGGCTTCCTGTGGGTCCCACACTGCGATGGACAATTTTAATTCTCAGAGATCGTCGGTGATGGCTAAAATGGATTGCTTCAGGACTTGAATACCAAAGCTGGATGTTTTTGGATTTGCATTTTTTCTTCTTTTCTGCAGCCTCAGAAGTCCCCTCTTCACTTAGCAGTTATCAACAACCACCCTACAGTTGTAAACAGCTTATTAAGAGCTCAGCACGATGTTAACGTCTTGGATCAGGTAAGCTGAGCAGGCCGGAGCCTGGACACTCTGTTCTCTTGCATTTCAGCCCGGAATTGCCAGGTTTCAACAGGGAGTTCTGCTTAGATTAAAGGTGCCTAAAAAACTTCTAAGAGGGAACGTATTCATCCTTTTTCATCACACTTCTTCTTAACCAGCACCCTGTCCCCACACTTCCGCTTTCTGCAGAGGCAAAAACCCGGATTCTGCGGGTGTGTAATCAAGGCGTTCATTTTTAAGAGGCGTAGCCAGGGCTTTGGATAAACAGTACCAAGGCAAATTGCCAGAAGCTCTTTAAATCAAAAGCTACTCCTACAATGTGAAATGTTGTCCTTGGCCTAAAGCTGGTCTCCCGTAAGAAGGAAGCTTTGTTTCCACGCTAAGTATCTTCTATGCCAGAAGGCAAAAAAGACTCTTAGAATTAAAACAAACAAATAAAAAGATCACCAGGTATTCAGTGAACTGGGGCAGAATCAAATAACCCATAAAAGTCACCCGTGGCCTGCTGGAGTGGGAATCCAGTGGAGCAGCAAACAATGAGCTCCTGTTGCCTCTGCGAGCTGCTCCCTTCCAGGGGATGCAGGCAGGAGGAGGAAGCCTGGCTAGGGGGCGGAGCCACGCGGAGCCTCCTTTTCCACACAATCTCCACCTGCGCTCTCTAGGTTAGGGGGAAGCCATCACGTGAGGCACACCTGTCGGCATTTCCTCACCTACTGAATCAGCAGGACTTGAACCCTTCAGGTCTCAGCCACCTCCGGTCTCTTAGTTAATTTTTCACCTGAGCAGAAGGGACCCTTCGCTGCCCTCCCTCCGTCCCTCGCTCCCTCCCTTTGGAGTGCCTCCCTCTTTTGTATTGCATTAGCCTACAAGCTGGGGCCAGAACTCCCTGTTTATTAAATGTATTTGCAGATTCACACTTGTTTCAAATCTTTCCTAAAGTGAAAAGCTTTTGCTAAATAGACTATGCCGTCTTGCCTTCATGGGTGATTTTGGCTTCTACAGAACTGGCTTGATCCTCCTCTAGGTAAGGAGTGTTTGTCATGCCTGCCGATCCGATACACAACTAGACTTTATCAGTTCAAACTTTTTGTTACATCAGTAATAAACGTACAAAATAAAAAATATATATTTCACATAAAGTATATAGAATCAGAATGTATAAATATGGTCTAAAATGGTAATTGTTCTTTGGCCCCAGTAAATAAAGTTAATGCTTGTTTTGGTGTTTCCTGTGTCCCGGACCTAGAGCAGTATTGTCAAAGCATGTTCTGTTGAAATAGCACACTTGGACCTGTGTCCCGTCGTACCTTCGATAGGTTTTTCAGTTGGCCTGTTGGGTGATGAGCGCCCCAGAGAGGCACACTGCCATCTGCTGGTGGTGGTTACTAGTTCACCAACCTGGCGTTGCCTTTTTTGGTAGGAAGAGAACTTGTGCTTCAGGCTCCTGTGTAGTACTTGCCTGGGGAAGTGGCTTTCTCAGCCTGGTGGAGGAGTGGGTCGATTACATCCAGGTTCCTGTCTGCCTAGATGTCCTCACATCATTCCTTTCTATAGGAGGTCAGGGTGGTGATCTTTTGTTTACATGGGTTACACGTTTATCTTCTTGGTAGAAAGTGGTCACTCCATTAGGAAGTTAGTAATCTTTCACTCCTTCATACACACTGATGTAGAAGTGGGGAAGAGCATCAAAAGGCAGTAAAATAACCTTTAGTCTCCATCTAGATGTCACTATTTTTAACATTATCAATGATTTTTTTCTCATTTTCTGTGCATTTATAGATTAACCTTAGCCAGATATCATGTCTTTTCTCCTAAAGCTTTTTTTAAAGGATTTGTTTTTATTTTATGTGTATTGGTGTTTTGCCTGCATGTCTGTCTGTGTGAGGGTGTTGGACCTCCTGGAACTGGAGTCACAGACAGCGTGAGCTTCCATGTGGGTGCTGGGAATTGAACCCAGGTCCTCTGGATAAACAGCTGGTGCTCTTAATCACTGAGCCATCTCTCCAGGTCCCCCCTAATGCTTTTATTATTATGTCATAGTTTTCCTTTTATATGAATCTCTGAAGCCATTTTATTACAGTAAAGTGTATGCCATTAGTTACCATTTGAAGTATTTTTAAGTGTGCGTTTCTGTTACATCACAGAACTTCCCCTTTCCCATTCCCCAGCCTCTGGAAACCACCATCCTTCCTGTCCTTATGAGTTTGGCAACTCTATGTACCTTGTTCTGAAAAAAAAAATGGGCCTCAAACTCCCTCCTGCATTAGCCACCCACACAGCTCTGACTACAGCTCCATGACCACACACTGAGGTTGATTTAAAAGTTGCCAAATATTCCTATATGTTTATATATATTGTTTGTATAACGTCTCATTACCAAACATGTAACTGCACGAGATGGGGTGCAGTAAAGAAACCGCTGACGTGACAACACCGTTACTGGGGAAGGTTTTTATTGTGAATAAGAGTGAGAGGGAACAGCCGGAGGCATCTGGGAGAGTCCAGAGCATAGAGTGAAGAAAGCAGACTGGGCATGGCCAGGGCTGTCCGCTAGAGGGCTTGGGAGAGCATAGTCGGGAATAGTGCAGATAGCCAGAGAGAATCGCAAGAGATAGAGAATAGCTAGAGAACAAGGGGATAGCAAGGGAGACAGGTGGGAGAGCAATAGAGAGAGAATGAGTAGGGTGGGCAAGCCGTGTGGGTTATAAGGGGGACAAACAAGGGTGGGGGGGACGGTGGGAAGGGCTGGGAAATGTGTTACAGGTACTTGTGATACTGAGGGAGCCTGGAGGCCAGCAGGGGTTTTGATAAGCTGATAGGCCCCAGAGGTGGCCCTTTGTCCCTTCTGCCAGAGATAAGGGAAATGACTCCTTTTGACAAAGGGGAACCTGTTTCACCAGTTCCTGAGGACTGCTGGCTTGTCTAACCTCCAGAAATCCTTCTATAGTCCAGCTTGAGCTCATTTGTGGAGGTTTGGACTGCCTGCGACCTAATGGGATCTTCCTCTTGTCTTTCAATAATTTAAATGCTGCTGCGACAACTGTGTCCTATGTCCACATGAGGATACATGCTTTTACCCATCCCCCGCCACCGCCCTGCCCCGTAAGCCTGCAGGGCATGTGCATGGCATGCTCTCCTGCATGTGCCTCCATGACAGTTTCACATCTCTTATGGCAGAGGCAGCAGACCCCTCTGCACATTGCTGCTGATCTTGGAAATGTGGAGCTGGTGGACACCCTGCTGAAGGCCGGCTGTGACCTGAAAATCACCGACAAGGTAATGGCTCTGTGTTCACTCTTTCCGGAGATGGAGTGGTGACCTCTCTATTGGCTGCCATGGAAACAGGAACATGGAGGCCAGTGGTTATTTATCTATTTGTTTGTTTGTGTGTGGGTAGCACATGGAAGCTAGTGATTATTTATTAGTTCGTGTGTGTGTGTGTGTGTAGCACATGGAGGACAGTGGTCAATGTTAGGATTGCTCTCTACCCTATTTTTTAAGACAGGATTTCTCATTGAAACTGGAGTTTGCAATTTAGTTAGACTGGTTGGCCAGCAAGCCCCAGGAATCTACTGTCTCCATCTCCCCAGTCCTGGGGTTATAGCGGCAAGCCTTTTTACATTGGTGCTTGCGTGGCAAGCACTTCACTAATTGAGCCACCTTCCCAGCCCTACATTTCAATTGTTTTTGATGATAACCCTTTTAAATGCTATTTTTGTAATATTTTATTAATTCTTTGAGAATTTCATTCAATGTTATAGGCAGAATTTTTCTGTCCTGTCAGCCTGCTCCCCACTAACCACAAAGAAGCTTAATATTAATCTTAGATGCTCAACCAATAGCTCAGGCTTTTTACTAGCTAACTCTTGCATTTTAAATTAACCCATTTCTATTCATCTACATTCTTCCATGTGGTGTTACCTCTCTTTCATCTCGCACCTCCTGTTTCCCTTCAGTGTCTGGCTGGTGACTCCTCTGACTCCACCCTTCATCTTCCCAGTGTCCTTAGTCTGGTTCTCCTGCCTAACCTTGATCAGTCCAGCTATTGGCCAGTCAGCTTCTTTATGAAACCAATCACAGCGACATATATACACACGGTTTAAGGAATATTCTACACAATGTCTTTTGAATTGTGTGTTCTACCTATGAATTTAGGAATATATATTACAGGTGGGCAGTGATGGCACATGCCTTTAATCCCAGTACTTAGAAAGGAGAGGCAGGCAGATCTCTGAATTGAGGCCAGCCTGGTCAAGTTCAGAGGGAGGAAAAGGAAGGGAAGAAATGACATACATCTCAATTTTGACTGAGATCTGTCTATAAGAATTATTATTCAAAGCCAGGCAGTAGTGGCACACACCTTTAATCCCAGCACTGTGGGGGGGGGGGGTGTTAGAGGCCAGAGGATCTCTGTGAGTTTGAGGCCAGCCTGGTCTACAAGAGCTAGTTCCAAGAACAGGCTCCAAAGCAACAGAGGAACCCTGTCTTGAAAAACCAAAAAGAAAAATAAAATAATAATAATAGTGGTGGCGCACGCCTTTAATCCCAGCACTCGGGAGGCAGAGGCAGGCGGATCTCTGTGAGTTCGAGACCAGCCTGGTCTACAAGAGCTAGTTCCAGGACAGGCTCCAAAACCACAGAGAAACCCTGTCTCGAAAAACCAAAAAAAAAAAAAAAAAAAAAAAAAAGAATTATTATTTAAATGACAAAAATATCTGTCTTTAGGATTCTGGGTCTGGGTCTGGGTGTGTATGAGTGTTTGTGTATTGGCCTGAGATGATGTGAGGAATCTTCCTATACACTTCTTCCTTAGTCTTTGAGGCTAGGCCTGTCAATCAAAGCCAGAGACCTAGATCCCTGATACTGCCAATCTTATTAGTCACTTAGCTCTGGGGATCCTCCATCTCTGCTTTCTGAGGCCAGCATTACACATGAGTTGTCATGCCTGCATGGCATTTACTGGGGTTCTGGCGATCTTCGGTCCTCTTGCTTTTAAAGCCACTGAGCCATCCCCCAAGCTGTGTAGCCTAGACTGGCTTGAACTGGAGATTTCCCTGTCTCAGTAGTTAGGTTCACCGTATTTACCACACACCTGGCCATTCTTCTGTCTTCTGAAGACAGCAGTGACTTACCGGTGTGCATACCCTTCTGCACTGAGCTCTCTCGAGCAGGGGTCGTCTTTAAGGGTCAGCACATGGAGAGGTGTTTGGCAAGCTCTCCTTAAAGGTGTGCTTGAGTCTCAGCGAATAACTCACTTGTCTAACCTCACTGTTTATGTTTTTCACATCTCTCTCTCTCTCTTTCTCTCTCTCTCTCTCTCTCTCTCTCTCTCTCTCTCTCTGTGTGTGTGTGTGTGTGTGTGACGCACACGGTCTCAACCATGGCACTAAGCACATGATGTCAGTGCTTCTCTTGTATCCTTTGTGTCCTCCCATTATTCTGTGGACTCAGGGGCTCAGGCACTTCTAAAAAGCCTGAATCAAGTTGGTCTCTCCTGGTCCTCCTCCAGGGGCATCTGGGCTGGAAGAGTTGGTTCAGAACAAATAAACAGTTAATAGTATGTGCTTGCTAAACTAGTAACGTGTGCATGCCAGTTCCTTTTACAGTACAGAGCACCAAAGCGCCTTTATCAAACACAGTACAGCCCTTCCAGTCCTGGGGATAGAACCCAGGGCCCTGCCCTTGTTAGGCAATTGCTCCACCACTGAGCTATATCCCCAGCCCAAAGCCGGCCATTTTCTTTTCTGGTTCTGGAGGTTGGCACATGTATGATTTGAGGTCATGGTGTTATTTTACTTTTCTCTGTCAGGATTTTTCTTTCAATCATAAGAGTAACACAAGCAGTGGAGAATGTGGTAAACATTGAACAACATAGGAAACATGGGCTTTGGCTTGGGCGGAATGCCGTTCGGTCCCCAGATGTAGCTGCTTGGCTACATTAGCATTCAGCCATGGTATTTTCCCATTCAATCTTTCAGAGTAACTTATCCCGTACACACTCCTTTCCTCCAGGACAGTTTGGTGGGTGGAGGCTCTGAAGGAATTCTTGTGGGACCCCTGGTACTCCTGGGCTGACTAGTCCAATTGTCAAGGTCAACACTCCCAAAAGCCTAGGGTTGCTAGCCCTTGGGAGACGGTCTTCCCCACTCTCTCTTCTCCTTTGCTCCTTTATTCTGAGGGTCTGGCCTAAGGCAGGCACGGGTACACCGTTAACTAATGGACAAGCACTGCCCTTTCTAGCTGCTCCCAAAAGAAAGTGTTTCTCCTACTGCGTTAAGGATTGGATGGGTAGCTAGGCATGGTGACACAGGCCTTTGATCTCAGCACTCTGGAGTAAGAGGGAGACTGGTCTCTGGGAGTTTGTGGCCAGCCTGGTCTACCTAACAAATTCTAGAGTTTCAGGCTAATGAGGCTTGCATAATGAGATGCTAGAGAGAGGGGTGGGGAGAACGGTGGGGGGGGTCATAAAGGAGCCAAAAGAGAGGCTTGATGGAAGTCTAACTTGGGGGTCGTAAAGCTCTTGGCCTCCATCTGCCTCGCTGTCAAGGGCAGATGGCACCTCCACTCCAGCTTAAGAGAATTTCCTTAAGAGAAATTTCTCCAGCTTGAACGTTCCGACTTTTAGAATACTGCCTTCCCAAAATAGGCTGATTACGGTGCTTCAAATGGCTTTACGAGGCAGAATGCAGACAGTATGCAATTAGAGCCTCGCTAAATGCCTGCAAAATGCAATTCTTCCTAATTTCATTACCAGTTCTGCTCACAGGCTGATTGTGTTCAGCCCCGACTTCCCAACTCACCCAGCAGGTCTTAGCGCCGGTCCTGAAAACCTTGTCACTTGTGTTGGTGGGGAACTGACTGTACTTGTTGCCGTTATCCAGACATGCAAGAGTTATTGAGAGACGTTTTTGGATCTTCAGGGTTAGAAACACAAGTTTCTAACACTACAATTTTTTTTGGAGTTTTTTCTGGCTATTAATTTATCTTTAGAGTCCCTGAGTGACTGTACCTTGGGTCATTTGAAATGCAAATAAGGGGCTCAGAGAGATATCTTGGTAAGCAGAGTGGCTGTCTTGAAAGCTTGATGACCTGAGTTTCCTCACTGGTATCCACACACACGTGACAATGCTGGGCATGGTGTCATGCATTTATAAGCCCAGTGTGGTGAGAGAGAGACAAGGGGCATCCCTGGGGCTTGTTGGCCAGCCAGTCTAGTCTTAATGGGTAAACCCCAGGCCAATAAGAGATCCTGTCTCAAAGGAGGTGCTACGTGTTTCCAAAGATAAGACTAGGTTGTCTTCTGGCTTCTGCATGAACGCTCATACATGCACATGGGCACACATATGCACTTAAAAAAAAACTTTTTAAAATGTGCATTGGTGTTTTGCCGTGGGTGTTGGGTTCCCTGGAATTGGAGTTACAGTTAGTGGTGAGCTACCATGTGGTTGCTGGGAGTTGAACCCGGGTTCTCTGGAAGAACAGCCAAGGCTCATAATCGCTGAGCCATCTCTCCAGCCCCTATCCATGCATTTGCTGTAACAAATGCAAACCAGCCTCCTTTGTCAAGAAAGCATGTGTGGATGCAGAAATAGAAACTGCGTACTGCATAAAATCAAGGGGGCGCAGCTTGTGAAGACGCTCTCTCTGGCTGCTGAGACAGCCATCACAAGCAAGGCTCACCTCTTGCTATTCGTGTAAGATGAGACTCAGGCTTCCGGCAGCATACATCCCAAGTTATGTCCAGATCAGTCCTTTCTTACTTGTCCAGTTTGGCTAAATTGGAATACTTCAACGTTGGTTAGAGGCAGTATGTTATGAAAGACAGCACTCCTTGCTGGCAGCCTGTGAGCTGAATATTCTACAATGAACTGTGTTGTCATTATTGACATTGTTCTTGGATCCAGCCCTTTTCTGTCTCATTACATCATCCTCTCCAAATGAGGCTTCCATTTCCTGATGGAAAGTGGCTGCCCGGATTCCCGCTGTCAGCATTCCCCTTGGGAATGGGAGGAACGAAAATCTTTCCCAGGAAAAGAATGTGCCTTTACATCTACATACCGTCGGCCAGAATGCAGGCCTCCACCCTGACCGCCACAAGGCTAGGAAATGTTCGGAGTGGCACACTCGAAGGGGTCTATTGGTGCTCCTGGGGACACCTGGGTGTAATTGCAGAGACCCTTCAGCAACTAAGGACTGGTCCTTAGTTCACTAGCAGGCGGCAGAGCTGGGATCTGGGTGCAGGCCTTTGTCGAGAAGCTGGAGCTCCTGTCTAACAGGCAATATCAACTCCCCGCCCCCTCTTTTCAATCTAGCAAGGGAAGACTGCCCTGGCTGTGGCTGCCAGGAGCCACCACAGCCTCGTGGTGGACATGCTCATTAAAGCCGAGAGGTACCATGCCTGGAGAGAGGTAAGAAAAGCCAGTTCCAGCCAAATCGGGGGCTCTTTTGGAAACCCTTGCTCAGTACAACCATGACTGTCCCTATTTATGGGATGGACAGTGTGTCTGTCCTCTTTCCCTCTTTCTCTATGGGCATCGACAGTCAGACCTGAGGATGTGGGCGGGGCAGCCTCATCCATGGCGGTTTTGCTGGCCTAGCATGCCAGCCTCTGATGCCTGACTCTACTGTGATCTCTGTCTCATGGTCTCTGGCCATGACCTGTCACAAGCTCCAATGAGTGGTGTACATGGGAAATATTTGGAGCTCTCCTGGCTCTGCCAGTTTTGCTGTAGCCCTATGCTGGCTTTCTGGCACTCAAATATTCCTAGACAACACACAACTTTGAACACACAAATTTTATATCTAAGTGAGTTTTTATTTTTATCTTTCTTGCCTGTCAGTCACACATCTTAGTAGAATGTCCTTCTCTCCAAGATTCAGGTCTGTGCCTTCAGGCAAGATGCTCAGACCCAAAACACCAGCCCCAACTTCTAAACCTATGCTGTTTCCCAGTTTCCCTCCTGGGGACATGGCTTCTCCTGGGCCCATGTGTCATGCTGGCATACATGTCTACACAGCTTGGGTATCTACTGTAGAGAGGTTACAAACCCGGATTGCTGTTATTGGCCAATCCTGGAATAGTCCTTTTTAAATCCATAAAGCAAGAATGTTTACTGTCTCTTTCCCCCTCATAAGCCAGCTTGGTAGTCTAAATAGAGAGTCAAATGTCAGTCAATGACAAGGAAACTTGAGACGCGTCATCAGGCAATGTGATCATTGTGTCAATACCACTGAGCACTCTTACATAGGCCACACACAAGCTGTGTAGCTCATGACTGAGAATGGAGTCTTCCAATGGCTACACAGCTTCCCTGCAACTGCTCTTGCATATAGAACGGTAAAGTCTGTTTCACCTACAAAACAACAATTTCTTATATACAAGTGGAATTCTGCTTAATCTTCCTCCTCTGACTTATTTTTATTGTCCCTCTTTTGTCTTCTTGCTTCTTTATCCTTCTCTTCATTTTCTTAATCATCTTTATGCTACTAAAGAGTCAGGTTGGCTTTCTCTTGTTCTTTAAGTGGTTTTCTACACTCACTTTGAAAACTCATGCTCTTTTTTCTTTTTTCTTTTCTTTTCTTTTTTTTTTTTTTTTTTGGTTTTTTCGAGACAGGGTTTCTCTGTATAGAGTCTGTCCTGGAACTCACTCATGTAGACCAAGCTGGCCTTGAACTCACAGAGATCCACCTGCCTCCATCTCCTGAGTGCTGGGATTAAAGGCGTGAGCTACTACCAATTCATTTATTCTTTTTTTTTTTAATATTTATTTATTTATTATGTATACAATGTTCTGTATGTGTGTATGCCTGCAGGCCAGAAGAGGGCACCAGACCTCATTACAGATGGTTGTGAGCCACCATGTGGTTGCTGGGAATTGAACTCAGGACCTTTGGAAGAGCAGGCAGTGCTCTCAACCACTGAGCCATCTCTCCAGCCCCTCCATTTATTCTTTAATGCGTGTTAGCAGCCTCATATTCTTTTGGCGAGATGACGACCAATAATTTTTGCACCAAATGGACCTTCTTTTCTTGAGGTTTGTAGTACTGGGAAAACTTACTTTTAACTAAGTAGCATTAATTTCTTTTTCTCTTTTTAAAGCTTACCAAATTTTATTATTTTATTTTTTAAAAATATTTTTTCATTAATCAAATAACTTTATGTCCAGATTTAGTACAAAATAATCACCAATACAAAGTTTGAAGAGATAATTTCAACTTTTCTTTTATATCTACTTACACATGTTATGTGTACGCACATCCCATTTAAATTAGATATTGTGTCTATTTATACATGTGCATACTTAACCATGTGTACATGCCATTTAAATTACCTATCTGTTGTATCCACGTGCACATTTAACTGTCATCCATCCTTATGTTCAGTGTCAGAGGCAAAGGCGTGGCCTCTGCTGTTGTTTCTGTCGAGCTTGGATACCTCAGGCTGCTACCGGGAGCTTAAGTGATTCCTTTCCTCCTCTCCCTCCCTGGGGTCCTGGGGTTACAGATGAGCACCAGGGCAAGCAGCTTTCTAAAGTGGGCTCCAGGGATCAAACTCAAGTTGTCACGCTTGTGCAGCCCTCACTTTTAGTGGCTGGGCCATCTTGACAGCCCTGTTTTATGCTTTTTACTCTCCACCACTTCTGGCGCACCACCAGCTGGGTCACCGGGGCTTTCCCAGTCCCCTGCTCTTGCCTACAGTTGCCTGAATGTCCACCCTGCCCCATGGTAGAATGCAAATGCAAGATTCTCTAAGAAATAAAAAAGCATAGAGTGAAGGTGAATGCAGAGTCGGTCTGCGCTTTTCTCTACTTACGCTATTTGATGTTTTGATCTCACTGGGTGTGTCGTTTTATGAAAAGGATTGGGGAGAAAGAGTCTTAGGATTCCTGGCAGCAGACATTGTGATAGCAAAGCCAGGGAGCTCTGGAGAGGACTGCGTTTTTAAGTCTTGGGAACAGTTGTGGGTACCTCACACCTCCCATTCCCATCCCGGTTTCTGCACCAAGGCCCAACACCAGCAGAAGGCCTTTCCCTGCTCCTTGGCTGAGATCCCCAGGGGTGTGCACAGGTTTCTGGCGGTGGTGAGGGCTGAGTGCAGGCCTACTAAGTTCTCAATACTCTTTGCCCATTTCCTCGCCTGGCATTAGCTCCCATCCTGTTTTTAGAGTATCTTTCATTAAAACTCACTTTTATTTAACTGGGAGACTAAAATAGAAGTCATTCCACATGAAAAAGGAGGCGAGATAGGACGTCTTAACTAAACCTTTTGGTGAGTCCTGTCTTCCTTTCCCTTACCAGAGCTGTAATCTTCTGCCGTCCTTACAGCGCATGTGTGGTGTGTGGCTGCTTTTCCCTCCGACACTCTTTCCGACTCAACCTCTCTAAAGCATTAGAGGAAAGAGTTTCTGTATTCGTGAAACATATTGTTAATGTTTTTAAGCAGAACAAAAGCATATATGTAATGATGATAAATCTATGTCAGGATTAACGTCATAACGCAGATAGTGGTGGTATTATGGGCTTTTGTCCTTTCTAAGCCGTTCTGTCTCCTTGGTGGGAGGTGCCACGGTCTTTCCTCTAATGCTTTAGAGAGGTTGAGTCGGAAAGACCGTGGCACCTCCCACCAAGGAGACAGAACCGGCTTAGAAAGGATAAAAGCCCAAGAGAGCAGTCTAGGTGCAGTGCTGTTGGGCTTAGCATGGCGAAATGACAGCCACTTTGTTCTGGTCACCACCCTGCCTCTCTACTCCCTGCCCTACCCCACTTTACCTTACCTGACTTTACTACCCTACCCTAGCCTGCTCTACCCTGCCCTACCCTACCCTACACTACCCTACCCTACCTTATCTGACTTTACTATCCTACCCTACCCTACCCTGCCCTACCTTACCCAACTTTACTACCTTACCCTACCCTGCCCTACCCTATCTTACCTGACTTTACTACCCTGCCCTACACTGCCCTGCCCTACCCTACCCTACACTACCCTACCTTATCTGACTTTACTATCTTACCCTACCCTACCCTGCCCTACCTTACCCAACTTTACTACCTTACCCTACACTGCCCTAACCTGTCTTACCTGACTTTACTACCCTGCCCTACACTGCCCTGCCCTACCCTACCCTACACTACCCTACCCTACCTTATCTGACTTTACTATCTTACCCTATTCTACCCTGCCCTACTTTACCGAACTTTACTACCCTACCCTGCCCTACCCTATCTTACCCTACTTTACTACCCTGCCCTACACTGCCCTGCCCTACCCTGCCCTATCCTACACTGCCCTACCCTACCTTACCTGACTTTACTACCCTGCCCTACCCTACCCTGTCCTGCCCTCCCCTACCTTCCCTACCCTACCCTACATTATTTTACCCTACCCTACCCTTCCCTACCCTACACTGCCCTACCCTATCCTATACTGTCCTATCCTACCCTGCCCTGCCCTACCCTACCCTGTCTTGCCCTGCCCTGCCTTACCCTGCCCTACACTGCCCTACCCTGCCCTACACTATCCTACCCTACCCTGCCCTACGCTATCCTATACTGTCCTACCCTACCCTACCCTGAGTTAAGCTTCCAGTCTCTCATACTTAGAATGAGCAGAAAGAAGAGCCATGAGGTTTTTATTAAGGATGTATGCAATCTTAATTCCACTGAGGTGTCAATGAGAAAATCAAATACATCGAAGACTAAAGAGGGCCCAGTGTTGAGAGTGAGGTCATTAGAGCTGTGGGTTTGTAATGTTTCACTTGCCAGCATGTCCCCCCTGTTCTTGTTGGAAGTGGGCAAACGCCAGTCAGCAACACAGACACAACACTGAGAAATCCCTCACATTCGCCGTTTCAGACACAGAACTCATGCTTTTTATTCCAGACATTTCTGTCCAATTTGGATGACAAAAGATGATCTAGGACAGATTAGAGAGTCTCAGCTACTGCTTGCCCAAATACTCGGGACAGACGGTAGCAAGCGAGCAAGCTGTAAATAACCGGCTACAGCGCGTTTCCATTTAGGCGCACCCTGAGAGCATCCAGGGCTCGGCAGGATGCTCTACACTGACATTTAAGCAGGACCACAGTGTGGAGACCACGCACATCCGCACGCTCCTCTGGAACCTGGCCTACCGACAGCTGAAGGAGAAGGACTGGCAGCAGCTGGCCCGCTTGTGGAACTTTTCAGAGGACCAGATCAGAGCCATTGAGCAGCAGTGGTCAGGTGAGTGGGGACCAGGGGACATGGACAGAAAGGCATTCAGAGTTAGGGGCAGCAGCCCTCCCTTCATTTCAAGTAAGTGCCCAGTGCACACAACAGACTGAGTCTAGGGATCATGGTAATAACGGAAGTTAACTTGGCTAAGTCTGCAACGGTGGTTGGCAATTTGGCAGAAAGCTAAACTCCCAAGAATCTGCAGTCAGCTGCCCTGGCAAAGGTTGACTACTCTGGCCTAAAAAAGAAATGAAGGCTTCACAACTGAGTGGGAACCAAAGAGGTGAGGCTACATACAATCCCTGGTATCCCTGTGGAATACCAGTCTGGCTTCCCACCAAAATCTGCAGCTTGTCCTGCCATAGAAAAGGTCATTGCTGAAGCTTCTGCCCAAAAAGAAGCCCTCTACCATGTTGGGGGAAGGGTGGGGAGGACATCAGCTGTACACACACACACACACACACACACACACACACACGCACAATCTCACCAGTATGACATTAACACTCATAATCTAATCACATTTTAATTCTTTTTTTTTTTTTTTTTTTTTTTTCGAGACAGGGTTTCTCTGTGGTTTTGGAGCCTGTCCTGGAACTAGCTCTTGTAGACCAGGCCGGTCTCGAACTCACAGAGATCCGCCTGCCTCTGCCTCCCAAGTGCTGGGATTAAAGGCGTGCGCCACCACCGCCCGGCACATTTTAATTCTTGAGGCAACTAGTATCAGGAAGTTTGTGGGATTTTGAGTGAAAAATGTTGATATATGTTGTTGGTATTGAAGAACAACCAATAATACATGTAGTTCTTCAATTCTTTGACAATACAATAATAATACATGTTGGTATTGAAGAAGAATTAGTTTTTTGAGAAGCACGTTCTTTCTGCCAAGGCTCTTTTTGTACCATCTGCCCCATGGTGCCTGTTGTGTGTTCGTAACTATGAACTGTCCAAAGTGACAACAGACTGTCTTCTTATTCCAATAGCTCTCCTAGCCCCTCAGGAATTAGCTCTCAGGTATTTACAGGATGAATAATCCTGACCTGAGATACAGACCTGCTGAATTGTATAGCATGAATAATAAAAACCTAGAGACAGATATTGAGGTTCAAGCTGAAGATCAGAAAAGCAAAGCAAGTCGCTGGAGTTCTTACCTCTACCAAGGCTCAGACAAAGGGGCGGCCCTGTCCTTAGCGTGACTGCAGACTGCAATGCTCTCCGCCAAACCTTAGGCCACACGGATACTGCACTGAGCTCCTGCCTTGTCTTCCTCCCTAGTGCTGGGAACAGAGGTGTGAGCTCTGTTCCTCTTTCAGACTGATTCAGCCTTGCATAGCCCAGGCTGGCCTTGAACTCACAGAGACCCACTTGCCTCTATCTCCCTGAGTTCGGGGATTAAAGGTGTAGCCACCACTGCCTGTCCTCTATGGCTAATTAGTGGCTTAGGTGTGTGGCTAACTAGTGGCTTAGCTCTGCACTCTGATATTCAGGCAAGATTTATTTGTTAGATTACGAACAAAATATCAGTACAGAGTTGGAGCGATTGTATGGCACATGCTTGCTGCCCAGATTCAGAGGGCACTGGGGAACTTGTCATATTGTGTACTGTCATTCAAAACCATTGACTCCAAAAATCCACATTTGCACAAGATGCCCAGGGAAAACACATACTTTGAGCCTGACCTGCTAGAAGACTTCATATCTTCACATCTGTGGGCACTGTCTGTCATCTCCAGGCAGGCATCAAAGCCCTTCAGTTCCTTAGAGCTCCCCACCTCCCTGTGTGTCAGGATGGTCAAGCAGTCTAAGGTACATTCAGGCATGTCCCAGAACAGGAGAGCAGGCCAGGCTGTCTCTCAAAGAGTGGTCACCATAGCACAGTATCAGGGAGGAATGGCAAGCACTTCCTCCCTTCTCTGGGCTTTTGACGGAGAGATCTGGGAGGAGGACGGGACGGACAATAGCAGTCATTTAGAAACATGTCAGAACGAGGCATCAGTGTGTGGTGCCTCACTCTGGCCACTTATCCTGGACACAGGAAACAAGAGCTTCCGTGAGCACGGTTACAGGGCTCTGCTCATCTGGCTGCACGGGGCCCTGATGACACAGCCTGACCCTGCCAAGCAGTTGGATGAGGCACTGGTGCATGCAGGATTCCCAGAGTCAGCTGGTGAGTTACTTTACCACAAACCCACACAGATAAATCCCTTCTCTCTTCAGTGGCGGGCAGGCCTTACTCCCTGAATTTGGCAGCAGTCTGATGGGGGGTGGTTGTGGCCAAACAGCACACGAAGCTGTGGAAGGGGCTTACGGTCATGCTGCAGCTTCTGTCTTGGTTAAGCCAATCAGGCAATCCTCAGAACAGCATTTGAACCGAGTGTGGGGTATCGGTGTGCCCGTGGACAGGTAGGATGGGGCACGGATGCTCAACCACTTTCCACAACCCAGAACTCTTCTCCACACCTGAGCAAGAATTCTCCTGCTCCCAAAGCTGCTCACTCCTATTGGCAAACTCCACCAACTTAGTGGTTGTGAAAATGTGTGTTCTCCAGGTAGAAAGCAGAGTAGCACAGACTGCTGCTTCGCCAGTTAAGGCTATTACAGAAAATCACACCCCCCATGTTGTCAGGGAACATTCTTTGAAAGACAGCCGCTGAAGGAAAAGGTGGAGAGGCCTCTGCCATGGTTTCCATGGAGGCAGTTCCACCTAGGGCTGACCACATGCCTACCTCATTCTGGCACCTGGACCAGCATTGTTTCAAGCAGGAATAGGAATGATGATTACTGCAGATACCTACATTGCAGGACACTAGCCTCCTAACACGAGGCCCTGCAACTTTAAACATGTTCTTTCTAATCAAAGCGCACCTATGCAGTCTCTGAGGGAAGACTACGGCGGTGTGAGGAAGTGGTTAGGGCTGTGTTGTCAGGGCTTGCCTTGGCTCCAGCGCTGCCATCTTTAGCAGATTCTATAACCACACCACATCAGTGTGCCCATTCTAAACTAGGGAAGAAAGTAACATCCATTTCTAAAGGTTGGTGCGGATGAAATGAATGGTACCCGGAACACAGTAAACGACATTTAGGATCAGCTGTTGATCTCGAATGTGTGTGCTGGTTTATTTTTATGTCAATTTGACACAAGCTGGAGTCATCTAAGGGGAACCTCAATTGAGAAAATGTCTCCATAAGATCTGGTTGTAGGGCATTTTCTTTTTCTTTTTTTTAATATTTATTTATTTATTATGTATACAATATTCTGTCTTGTGCGTATGTCTGCAGGCCAGAAGAGGGCACCAGACCTCATTACAGATGGTTGTGAGCCACCATGTGGTTGCTGAGAATTGAACTCAGGACCTTTGGAAGAGCAGGCAATGCTCTTAACCACTGAGCCATCTCTCCAGCCCTGTAGGGCATTTTCTTAATTATTGATATGGGAGGGCCAAACCCATTGTGGGTGGTGCCACCCCAAGGCTGGTGATCCTGGGTGTAAGAAAGCTGGTGGAGCAAGCCATGGGGAGCAAGCCAGTAAGCAGCACCTCTCCATGGCCTCTACAGTAGCTCCTGCCTCCAGGTTCCTGCTGGATTTGGAGTTCCTGCCTTGGCTTCCCTCAATGGACTGTGTGATTCAGGATATGTAAACCACATAAACGTTTTCTTTCCCAAATTGCTCTTAGTTATGATGTTTTATTGCAGCAATAGTAACCCTAAGATAATTATCCTGTTTTGTTTTGTTTTTTTTCCAGGAAAGATTCGTCAGTTCGAAGGTAAAACTGACCCAAGCTCCAAGAAATGTGTAGTCTCCTAAGCTGAAGAAACAATTCCAATGGCTTCCCACTCCATATTCAGGTTGATTGTGGTTCCGGATGGCCACAGCCACCCCCTAGCAGACTGATTTCCTGGTCCAAAGATGCTGCTCCTCCAGGGATGGAGGTGAACATACCACCTTCTCACTGCTCCAGCCTCAGGCTGGGGGCAAACTGTGGCTTTCCCATTTGATGTACATGCAGAAGAGCACAGCTCTGTACAAGCTTAAAATCCACACGGATGGTGGGTGCAGCATGGCGGCACACACAAAAACAGGGCTAGGAGATTCGGCTTTGAAACTGGATGCTTGGCTGCGAGCAGTGGGCAGGTTAACATTACTGACGTTTTAAGAGCTATGGCTTCCTTTTCTGGTAGACAGAACATTTCCTCCAGAGATTGGGAGGGAGATGAAGGGAAAACACCCGTGATACCTGACCGCAAGCCAGTGGGATTTAAGGCATAAACTCTTATCTTTGTGGAGAAGCTGCCTGTGGAAATCCACACACTGCTGACTTTACACCACACAAGTGTAGTTTATTACGCAGAAAAAAAAGACACACACCAGTAATTTTTAAATCTGTCATGATCTAAATATGGGTAGTTCTAATTCTTGCTACTTTCCGGTACATCTGATTTTGCTCACAACAATCAAGCACTGCCTTCTGTAACCTGGGAAAGTTACAAAGGTACCAGTTTTCATCACTCCGACTCTCAGTCTGGAAAAGCTGGTGAGGCAATCACAGGCAATTAGTCTATTAATTTAGTTTCAAGTATTTTTCTTACAGCGATTGTAAATGACCCATGTAATGCTAGGAATGTCTAAAACAGGCAATATATTCACAAGATCCCAGAATTTTAAAAAAGTATTAAATAAAAAGTCCCATCCCAGTTTGTTCTTGAGTTTGGCCACACCAGTGCTAACATTCTCCCTCCAACCTAACCTCTGCATGTAAAATAAATACAAAATGCATACTTACTGTAGAGTGTTTCCATCAAGCTTGTGTTATTTAACTTAGGCCAATATGAATGATTTGGTGATTTGGATAACACACAATTCTAGAGTTAACAATGCCTATAATAGTCCTAGTCACATCAACTTGCACTAGTATGTCCATATGACCTGGCTTGCACACTGAAAACCTAGCTAGTCCGGGCTTCTCAAAGGTCCAGCCTAGACCAAGATTTCAATAGAAAATAAACATGAAGCTGAGGAGGAGCAAGGTGAGGATGCTACCAAATTGGCTCCACTTGGTGTCAAGTTTGGCTATCTGATCGTAAGCACACTCTGTTCCAAGACGGGATGGATGAATGCATCTCAGGGCAGTTCACACAGGGGAGGGAGGGAGGAGGAATTGATCCATGTTACGGTGTGTTTCAAAGACTTAAAAATGTGTTTTGACTGTATGTACGTATGTATACATGCATTCCTGGTGCCTATGCCGGCCAGAGGAGCTACAGATGGTTTGAAGCTGCCAAGTGGGTGCTGGGAACTGAACTAGGTTCCTCTGCAGGAGCAGCGTGTGCTCAGCGGTTGAGTCATGTCTCGAGCTGCACAGTGGGGACTTTTATTCTGGTCACATGAGTGATCTCTTAAGGCAGCCTACCGTTCCTCCTGGCTCTGCTGGGTGGAGAGGGCAGTTCTGGGGAGCATGCCCACAGGGAAGGTGTGAGAGGAGGCGCTGCAGCTTGCTATTCAAACTTACAAGCCCAAGTGAGCTTTTGCTACAGTAGTAGCTGGACCGTTGCCTGGTATGTCTATAATTCAGAAAAGTCTTAAGCACTTGTTATAATATGGAATGATGTTTGCCTAGATCACATTTAGTCTCTGAAGTGTGAGGCAGCAAGAAAAGTGACTTTCTATAATAAAATGAGAGGGTACAGAAGCAGATCATGCTCAAACTGGTAGAGGCTTCGGATGATCAAAACCACACGTATCAGAAAGCGGAGGACCTGCTCATATATTCCATAAGTACAGTGTCAACAGGAAAGGAAATATATCTACTTACATCACAGATGAGGATCCTGAAATCCATTTAATTAAATGTTTGGCCGCAGAAAACAGAGTATTGAAGAAAACTGCAGTTTTTTTCTCTAATGTCAGTTCTGCCCAGATGGTCTATTTCCTTCCTTCCTTCCTTCCTTCCTTCCTTCCTTCCTTCCTTCCTTCCTTCCTTCCTTCCTTCCTTCCTTCCTTTCTCTTCCCTCCCTCTCCTTCTCTCTCTCTTCCTTGAGACAGGGTTTCTCTACACAGCCATGGCTGTCCTGAAACTCACTATGTAGATCTCATAAGAGATCCACCTACCTCTGCCTCCCCTGTGGTGGGATTCAAGGTGTGCGGCACCATTCTGGCCAGCCATTGGGAAGCTTGCAGATCTGCAGGGCACTCACTCCTGTGCAGCACATGTGTGGATGTGCAGAAAGGAGGAGGCAGGCTCAATGCTGCAGGCCCCACTAGGGTGAGGGAGAAGGAAAGCAGGGTCATCCCAGCAGGGAGTTTCACAGATGTTGACTGACTCCCTCAGGGTTTGACTGCAGAGTCCTAGAGATGAAGACCAATATACTGAAGGCAGAAAAAGCTGTGTTTAGAAATATCACTGTGACTCTTGGTCTTTATTTAAAAATTCAGATAGCTTCTATTTGTTTTAGTAATTACTAAGTTCTCTGTCCAAGTTTTGTGTAAACTATGGTTCAGTAACAGTGGAAATATTCCCTTTTAGAAATAATGTACAGAAAAAGATTTACACCCTTCAACAATGCAAGCAGTGGCAGGCTGGACACGTTTAAAATCAGGGTTTTTTTTTTATTAAAAAGTTATACTTAATTGTTTAAATAAAAATAACAACATTAAAATAATCGCTACATATAGTTACAAAGGATGGGAAAGTATCTTATAATTCTGAAAAGATGAACATGATGTGTCCATGATGTTCTAAACAGTACAGAAAAGTCAAAATAAACAACTTTTGCTCCCAGTTAAGTCCTCAGAGGAATGAAGAGACCCGAGTGTGAACACAGCCACTCTAGTCAACCACTTTTATGGACTGAACGTTGGAGAGAGATTGGGTGTGGGCTGGCCTGGCTCCGAGAGACCTAGAGGTTGGGACGCTGCCACCTTCAGGATGGATGGTCCGTGGGTACTTGGCAGCGGCTGCCTGAGGAATGGTTTGCTGTAAAGATAAGAGGCTGCTTTACTAATCTGAGAGAGTCGATGTGAAGCATCATTTCATCACCTATAGCCCAAACCAACAGGCATTTGACATCCCACAGAGACCAGCAATGCACTGGGTGGAGTTGCCACTCAAACAGACAGTGAAGCCCTTCTCTAAAAGGAACCCATATTTGAACAACCACATTTGATACCAGAGCCCTGGGAATCATTGCTCTAAGAGGCCTAAGAGGAAAAGGTCTATAGAGGCCAAGGACAGAAAAGGACGTCGGTGTCTGGATGAGGGTCAGCTCTACATCATTCACCCCTTATTCTATCGAGCCCAGGCCTTGCTTCAAGCCATTGTGAAATAGACCTCAGATTTCACTTGGGAGCAGACCCAACATTTTATAGTCACACAAGAGAAGGCTCCCCAGAAGATAAGTGGCTCCCTTAATATCGCTTTCCTTCAGTGGGGTCTGGCTTTGTAGCCCACGTTGGACTCAGACTTGTGATCCATCTGCCCAGGTTCCAGAATGTTGGGAATATGGAACATCCAACACACCTGGTTGGGCCACACTGTCCTAAACAAGGAAAGAGCGGGACGTGGAGAACAACCACAGACACCGAGGAGAAGATGATCTGCACGCCAGTTCAAAGCTTAGGAGAACAGAGACATGAGTGCTAGCCAGGGCAGAGCCAACAGTCTACGTATGTGATACATAAAAATATGCACTGTGTATATACGTACGTGGTAGCCATACGTACATATGAAAACCAGTTAAGACTTTATTGTACCTGTGACAATGTCTTAGTAGCTGGCAGGGGATCTGTATCAAGTTATGTTCTTAGTCATGTCCACAAATTTTTATTATAGGAGCTTCCACTTGAAAAATTATCTTTAAAACATTTCAAGTACAATTTTATGCATTAGGGGCAGGGTGATGGCTCAGGAGGAAGAAGACCTGGGTTTGGTTGCCAGCACTCACATAGTGGATCGCAAGAATGGCTTCTGTGGACACCAGGCACACATGTGCTGCACAGACATAAATGTAGGCAAAACATTCATACATGTAAAATTTATAAAAAGTGCCAATATATTTACCATGTATTTCAAAGACTGCATAATAAAACAGGGTCCTCATGTCCAATTCTGTTTTAAAAGTGAGAACTCCTCTATGGAGAAGTGGAAAAGTAACCTCCCTTCTTAAGGTATCTTATACAGATGTTTCTCCAGCTATAAACACCTGGGTAACTATTACAAATGGGAGAGTCTTATAGCTGGCACGAAATTTTAGTTGACAAGCATCAAATATGACATGATTTATCAAAGCTGTTTCTCCTTGAGGATAGGTAAAAGGAGCTGTACGAAGAGATTAGAGTTCCCACGGGCATTGTGATCTACAAGATATGGCGGAACACATAATCAGCCCCGGAAGCAAGTGAACACCCAGCTGACAGGCAAAGGGGTCACAAACAGATCCATGCTTTATTGGCAATGATGGTTTCTGCCAGTTTTAGATCTTGATTCCCAGGAATCACTTCAAACAGCACGGAGGCCCACACTGTCACATGACAGAAACTGAGCAAGGATGGGAGGGGTCTCCCTCTCTGACTTGGCCTGTACTGCACACCTCCTGAATGGCAGGAGAGAACAGGTAAAGAGAATTTCTAAGATTCTAGTTACTCAAAGTGCAGGTCTGAATAAGTTATTTGATGGAGGCTTAACCTGAACTCAGGGAAATTCAGGAAAACAGGAAAGGATGATGTAATATTAGGAGAAAAGGAATTGGTGAAAGTAGATAAAATTCTACTCCATCACAACAAGAAGCTGATATAAAACAAGTTCAGTCTGGGAAAGAATGGAGAAATGATGTGATTTTATTTTAATTCAATAAAAAACTTAAATAAGAAAAAAGATTCTACTCCCTCAATTTCTCTATTCTCTAAAACACTAGGGCTGGAGAGACAGTCTGGAGCTCTTGTTGCTCTTCCAGAGGACCCAGGTTCAATTCCTGCCTCCCACATGGCAGCTCACAACCATCTGTAACTACAGTTCTGATGCCCTCTTCTGGGTCAGGCATACGTGTGGTGCACAGACATACATGCAAACAAACACTCAAAGATTAGAAAAAAAGAAACAAAATCTCACATTCCTTTTCTAGTAACTTTCTAGTGAGTCATGGTTCCTAATGGCTCTGTAGTTTCCACAGTACCCCTGCATATGTCATTACTTTTGGTATTATCTCATTTTACTCCTGAATTCTGACAATGTTCCAGAAGCTCAGTACTCTCACCAACCCCATTTCACAGAAGAGAAAGTGGAGGCTTGACTATCTGACTTGAATCTCTGTCCAGGTGCAGCAAGTGGAAGGAACAACTGGGATGTTCTCACTTGCCTGCTGCTTCAAGTCTGTGCGTCTTCCCTTATACCTTATGTATTTCTTGCAACTCACCACCCTTTAATATAGAGATAAGTTAGATACACTATTGAAGGAGACTGGAAAATACAAGGGCAAGAGCAAGCACTCTAATGTAGGACATTTTCTTATAATCAACACCTGCTGCATGAAGAGTCGGTTTACCAGTAAATTATTTTTCTTTTTTTCTTTTTACATGGAATCTTTACAGTTTACTGCTTTAGCAGTTGATATAACGGATTACCTTTTCTATTCGACGATTTTTATGCCACTTGGAATAAACATCTTCCTTAAAAGAAGAAAATTTTAAGTATGATTGATGGCAACAATGACCAGCCATGAATGTCGGAACTGATCAGAGGACAAACTCATGAGAAAGACTTCTTGACAGGACTTACCACTGTGACTGGATGGTGCTTCTCCACAACGACTGAGCTCATGGGAGGAGAAACTCCCATGATGGCCAAACTGCTGCTGACTCTAGTTTTGGAAGCAAAATCACACCGACCCGTGATCCGCGCGGTAATCGTCTTCCCGGCTTTCTGCTGTGCTGAGGTCACAACTCTTGGTATGTACTACAAAACAAACCAAAGGTCCAGCTGGAGGAAGAGCCACTGCACAATTTACATGATTTTGGCTGTGTAACTTTCAAAGAAAACCCACAGCACTTAAAAGCTAATGAGACAAAAAGGCAAAACAAAACCTCAATATTCCCAAATTCCAAAATATTCCTCTAACCTTGGCAGGTCAACTCTCTAAAAATGTTTTGAGATTTAAAACCCTTGTTTTGAACTGACAGATTCCCGGAAGTACCCTTTGTTCTCTTAGGTTCCTGCAAGAATCAGGTCCTCCTGGAAGTCAATCACACGGACACCACCAGCACAATGGTCTATGCACACACGGGTGCTACTTCCTTACTGCAGATTTCTTACTGCCACCGAGTTCACTCCTCAAACAGACCACCTCTCGCCCACTTTCCCTTCTCCCCACTCATCCTCCATGATACCACCACTATCTGCGCTACGACTTTAATCCTGACATAGATTTATCATCATTACGTATATGCTTTTGTTCTGCTTAAAAACTTTAACAATATGTTTCACGGATACAGAAACCTAAAATAATTTGTAAAGAACAATTTCATATGACAGACTTTTTCTCTGTTCTCTTCCTATTACATTTAGTAATTTTTTTTTTGGTAAAAACATTTTTAGTTATTTTTGTAGAGATACTGCAAGAACGGGATGATCATATCAAAACACAACTTCAACATTTAAAATCTTTATTTGTTACTACTAGATGATATTGAAGCAAGTTACATGCATATTAAGAGTGATGTGTAATTTCCTTTTATCACTGTCAATTACATAAATGCTCCACTCAGTGTAAGGGAATGTACTTTGATTTAAATTAATGTTTCATATTTATACTGCAGCTTGTTAGCTCTTTAACTGTGGGTCAGAAAGGACGGCTGCTATTAAAACAATATAATGGCCCCAAATCCTGGGCAGGGCGGCACAAATATGCCAGTCAGCACCTGGGAGGCCAAGGCAGGAAGAGCACCAGTTTCAGGTATTCTCTTTCTCTCTTGCTCTCTCTCACAGACACAGACAGATAGACAGACACACACACACCCTAGCATCAGCTGGGCTGGGAGTATTACTGAGTGGTTTTAGTATGCCATAAATGGATCCATGGGTCTGATTCCTAGCTCTACAAACAAACATTTTTAATAGTTCCTGTTGGGTACTAACTTCATTTAAGGACTGCAGATACTTACCTAGTCGTATAAACATTTTCCTTATGTATTTCCTTCCTTCCTCAGATGTTCAATCTGCGTGTGATAATGCTTGTACATACACATGCAGAAGCCAGGGAGAGGCTGCGTGCCTCTCTGTTGCTCTCAGACCTGCTGCTCTGAGACAGGGTCTCCCTGAACAGAAGCACACTGTTCATTTAGGCTTGCTGCCTGGCCACTGAGCTCCTAGGATCCACCTATCCGTCTCCTTGCCCTCCTATACACCCCATGCTGTAGTTACAGTCATGTACAATCATGCCCAACTTTTTGGAAAATAAGTGCTAGGATTCGGAAATAGGTCCTCACGTACTTTTTCTGACTGAGCCATCTCCCCAGGTCTGTGTTTCACTTTTCAGCATCCACAGTCTTCAATCTTATCATTAGCCCTTCTTACTTGAGGGAGAAAATGATCTGCTTAGGCTAGCTGCAGTACTTATGTTCTCTGACATGTACTCATTTTGGTGTAACTGAAAATGCCACGTGAAGTATTAATCTAAATGCATGATTTTTCCTCAATAGTTCTTCCAAAAGCATCGATTAAACACTGGTCCTTTCCCCATTGAGCCTATCCAAGGTTCTCTAGCTGCATCCAGCTGCATCCAGCTGCAGATGATCAGAGCTGTCTACTGAATCATGGAGAGGCTAATCAAGGAGACTTGGCTCTGGGGAAATTAAAACAACCCAGAGGAAAACAACATTTAATAGGGTTGTCCGATTCCTTAAAGAATCTGCAAAGAATTCATTATAGTTCCGTAAAAACCCAAGCAAAGGCAAAAATGAAGCAATTAATTCTAGGAACAAAAAACATGCTGGAAGGAAATGTTATTATATACATCCAAGGTTTAACTATATTTACACAGGAATCTCAAGAACTGATTTAATTTAAAGCTGGAATAGCTATGTCTAAACATGAACACACAGGAAGGGGGCGGCAGAAGGCTAAGATGGTGTCACAGCTCAAACCCTTCATCTACAGGAGGAAGGCAACAGAAAATGATGCAGATTGATAAATATAAGATAATGACAGAACACACCGTTCAAGAAAAGGCGATAGAAACAAACAGCTAACAGCTTGGGGAAGGGGATTTGGAGGACTGTTACTGAAAACATAGACTGCTTTTGAAATTAGTGATACGGATCTTATGTATTTGTGCAAACAAATCTCGGATTTTAAGATGTTCACAGGGCTGCAAACATGGCTCAGTGGTTAAGCACATGGACTGCTCTTCAGAGGAACTGGCTGAAATCCCAGCACCCAAATGAGAGGCACATAAACACCTGTAATCTAGCTCCAGGGGGACCTGACAGTTCCAGCCTCTGCAGGCACCCTGCCCCCCAACTCACACTTGAGAACAATAAAAACAGGCTGGGCTGTGGTGGTGGCGCACACCTTTAATCCCAGCAGTCATGAGTCAGAGGCAGGCGGATCTCTGTGAGTTTGAGGCCAGCATGGTCTTCAAGAGCTAGTTCCAGGACAGGCTCCAAAGCCACAGAGAAACAAAAATAGTAAAAACAAATTAAGAAAAGATGTTCACAAATGTTTTGTGGACTAAATTCATGTTTCTATATTCAGGAATTCATACACATTTATAACATACACATCAACAAATGTGAGGTATAAAATATTTTGTGAATGAATGAAGATTATTTTTTGGGAGAGTGGCGATTAGGGAATGAACCTATGATTCATGTATGCCAGGGATTTATTCCACCAGTAAGCTGGGCCCCAACTCCAAATGAGAAATCATAAATGCTATTTTAGAAATAAAATTAATAGCTGACAAGAAAATCCCCTGAAGATGTGTATCAGCTCAACGCTAGAGCACTTGTGTGTTGAGCCCTGGGTGTGAGTCTTAGCAGTGGGGGAAAAAACCCAATAGCCAAAGCCTTGCCAAGTATTGAAGACTGGGGTAGAACTGAGCCTCATCACCTGAAGGTGATAACCACGCCCCTCCACAGCAGCTCGTCTCACCTGGAGAGGGAGGGGTGCATGACAACCCAGAAAAGTTTGGAATGACAGACACCAGAGTAGCCAGGACAATCAGCTACCCCAACCCAGCTCAGAACTGCTTTCGACTGCCTCAGGAGATGACGAGAGGACCTCTGCTGAAAACACACGTAGATTCCAGCACAGTCACGAGTGCAAAAGTCACGTGGTGGCATGGTTTGTCTCCACTGGTCTGTCACTTGCTAACTGTATTATGTTTACAAGAAGTAAAGGCTGGGAGATGGGGTGCTGTTAACAGCACCTCCTGTTTGTTCTCAGCACCATAGTGGCCAACTTACAACCACCTAGAACTACAGCCCCAGGGGCTCATATGCCCTCTTTTGGCCAATATGGGCATTCCCTGACATCATACAAATTTATAAAATACTTATGTAGCCCAAATAGTTTAAGCCGGTGAAAAAAGAGCTGTCTTTAAAAGGCATAAGGCTGTTTTAGAAAGAATTTATATGAAAAATTATTAGAAAAGATTTCAAATTAGGTGACAGAGAGAAAACAAAATTATTAGCAGATAGTGTTGAACAAAAACTGACATTGAAATTAGAAAACACACTGAGTAAGGTGTTATACTAGAAAGGTGATTTATTTATAATCCATAACCACACCTAGCCTGGCTGTCTGCTGAAAACGGGCTCTTTTGAGTGCTAATTATGTCCACAAAGGGTTAGCCTCTCTAAACACCTCAATCTCCTCATCTATAAAAAGGGAAAGCGCACCTGTCACCTCACAATACTCATCATTTTGCATTCTGATAGCTGGAGAAGCTGGATGAAAAACTTCAGTAAACAGTTTGCAAATCCTACTAAAGGAGCATTCTCTCAGTGGCGCCAACGACACTCTAGAACCGGAGGAGCACAGCGCCATCTACTGTCCAGCTCTGTGAGTTGAAAGATAATTTGGGGGATAACTGCCTACAGGCTGGCCTTATACTTCTGAGCATCTGAACTACACAAAGGAGAAACCTTCACACTGTTCTTACAGGATCACCTGTGAGTCTCCTGTCTCCTGCCTGGAAGACATTCTCTAGGTCCTGAGCACGCATGTGCGCTCTAACTATCACTTCCGTGACAGGACTTTTGGGTTACTTTTCAATACAGACTAATGGTTTAGCTACATTATCTTGAGTACTTTCTGTGGGTTGACCCAAGCAGCACACTCTTTTCTTTTTTTTAAATGCATCTTACTCTTTGCCCCTTTTATTGAAAATAGATTTCCCCCCTCACATAATATATCCTGATCATGGTTTCCCCTCTCTCTACTCCTCCTACTTCCTCCCTAACTCCCCTCCCATCTGGGTATGCTCCCCTTCTGTCTCTCATTAGAAAACAAACAGAATTCTAAGGGATAATAATGAAACATAGTAAGATTAAAAACCCTAACCCATCAGAACTGGGCAAACAAAGAGAAGGAAAAAGAGCCCACGAGAAGGCACAAGAATTAGAGATCCACTTGTCCACACACCCAGGAGACCATAAAACACGAAACCGGAAGTCGTACATATATGCAAACGATCTGCTGCAGGCTGGTGCAGGCCCTGTGCAGGCTGTGAGTTCATACAAGCTTTGATCATGTTCACAGTGACTTTTTCCTCTGCGTTCTCCATAGCCACTTACAGCGCTTACAGGGGGGTGAGAACTTGACTGGGTTAGATCCTTAGCACTACGTTTACAAATATGAACAATCACCAAGACAACTGGAGGCTCATGTGTGTGCGTGTGTGTGTGCGCGCGTGCGTACGTGTCACAAACCAGAAGGGCTGTCTACATAATCTATATTTTTCATGTTTTGAAGACTTCAGAATTATCCGAGGAAGTAAGCAATGTGAGGGCGGGACCAACTCCCTCACATGCGCTTGTGCGCAGGGCAGGTCTAAATGCAGACTCTGATGTAGTCCTACTTTGAGATTTGCAAATATCTAGTGCGGTGTATGTGATCTGCATATGCAACACGAATGGCAAATTAGAAATTTAAATGAACTACTACTGTGTTCATTTAAATGAGATCATCTACATAATCATAGAAAATAAACACAACTCAACAAATGTCAAGGTTGAATTTTAGTCTTATTTCTAAGTCAAAACTCCTGCACACATGCATATACACGTGCTATGTACTTTACCTTCGGGCAAGAGCAAACATAACAAGTAGCAGATCTCAACACATTTTCCTCCAAACTTAGTAGCTCTAAAAGGAAGAAATTCAAGTGAGCTAGAAGATAAAATACGACTAGCTGTCTGGTCAAAGCTGTCTCTTCATTTATAGAGAGCACCCTAGAGCAGCGGTGCTGGCCATGGCCCGCCGGGAAGAGTTCAGGACAATGCAGCTGAGTTCAGCATTCACATCTGTAATCTCAACATGGGGGAGGCCCAGGCAGGAACTTAATGCAAATTGGAAGCTAACCTGGGGTGAGTCTGTCTGTCTGTCTCTCTTTCTCTCCCCCACCCCAACACAATAAAAAGAGGAAAAAAGACTGAAACTCCTTTCTATTGTCTTTTCTGTTACATCAACAGCTAGAATCAAGCAGGGAGGCAGAGAGCTGCCTTGAGAGCTTTCTAATGGTAATGCCTTTGTGTAGAGCAACACTGGACAGGAAAGGGCTGCAGAGTTGAGTTCCCTCCCGAGTCCTAGCCACGATGGGCTGTCAACAGCTTCATTAATTATCCATCTGAGATACACACTTTCCACACTAATGCTCCGTCCCATGCAGCCCTTCTCTCAACATCCCCTTACGGAGACTGCAATGACTGGAGGAGAGGAGAGGCTGCTGCCGCATTTCAGCAGGATTACAGATGGACAGAGACGCAATCACTCGTGCGTGAGAGGTCACCTACGAAAAAGGGGTAGAAAATATCTCTGAGCCTCTAAGCCCTTGACAATACCCACTAATTTGCTTCAAAGAAAGTTTGCTATTAATTTTCTCAAGTGCAAACTATTTTTCTGGAACAGTACTTTTGGATCACTTTCACTACAAACTAATGTTTTGGCCACTTCCTGTCTCGCGCTCCCGTGTGCTGGCCAAGGGTCGCACTGACTTTTTCCTCCGTGTTCTCCATATCGCCTTTACAGCGCTTGGGGATGGGCGCTGGACTAGGTTAGGTCCTTAGCACTACAGTTACAGATACGAACAAATGAGGGACTGAAAGTCAGATCCCCACTGACGCCGTCACAAGACACACAGGCCTTCGAGGCTCGCACAGTGCAGCACTCACACACGGCACTCACCGTTTCTTCTGGGGCAGTTGTAGCTGCGGATCCTGCACCAAGAACAGAGACAGGAACATGAGCAGAAGAGGCAGATGAGGCTCCAGCAGAGGTCATGGAAGCTGCAGAGGGAATGGCAGTGGCGCTGACTCCTGCTGCTGCTGTCGCGGAAGGCAGCAGCTGCGGCGGAGCTGATGAAGGTATTGTAGATGAAGATGTATCCAAATGAGCAGAGAGCTCTCTTCCTGGACCAGCGGGACCACTCTCCTCCCTTTGATTGTTCGTGAAGTCTACCCCTACAAACCACAGAACCATTCTATTAACAGTAGTCCAAATTACGATTACAACCCTCCAGACAAGGAAAGGACTAATGGCTAAAATACAGTTCTAATGAAAATGCAGACACTTGTCATCTTGGGGGTTCACTGTTCACTTAATACAGTGTAGTATTCACGGGCTACTATCAACTTTAGACGAGGTGAAAGCTTCATCATGTGAAAGTTAACAAGTGATCCGCACTTAGTTACAAGGTAAGAATCAAGTACGCGCTCAGCTGGAGCCTGCCTAGGTGGACCGCCATCGAAACACAGCCACAGCGGTGGCGGCTGTGCTCACACAGGGTGGGAGATCTGCAGCCTTTCCCACCTCACACAGCCATCCTGACGAACGGTCGCTATCAGAGCTCTGCAACGACCTCCCACATCAGCATCCTCCTCATTTCAGTTATTCTTCCATTTGGACAAACACAAGGTGTTTTCACTCTTAACATTTTAGGAAGTCATAAATAAATGAGACATAAATTATGAGTAAAAAGCACCTGCTTGCTGAACCAGCTGTAGGGATGGCGCCCTCCCAAAGGGACCCATCCCTGCTCTAGGGAGGGAATGGAGACAACTTTCAGAAGGTAGGACAAGGGTCTTCACCCAGTTTTTGATAGTTCCCCCTATAATTAGAATCTGGCTAGTTTTCACTTGAACTTTCCTTGAATTTGAAAATGCAGTGAGATGTAGATACTGAGGAAGACATCGTGTCAAAGTTTCTACGCCTCTTCTTCCCATCCAGAACTTGGCCTTCAGTGATCTGCACACTAACCATACAGAGCGACAGTGACCTTGTTAAAGTTTAACAGTGATCACAGTTCAAAGGTCCTTCCAACTCTGGTGGAAACAACTGTTCCACATAAAATATCACCTGTTCTTTGGAAACTACACACACACACACACACACACTCATGAGCACACCCCACATACCCTCCCACAGAGGTTTAATATGTTTCTGGCAGAAAGTAAAGCTGCATGGCAGATATCCATGACTTAAAACCAGAGAAAAGGTCAGGCATGAAGAGGCAGGTGACCGACTCTTACTGCTGTGGGCTCATTACAAAGTTTCTGTTCACAGATCTCTGACAGGGAGACAGCTTTCTCACTTTACACCTGCTTAACAACTCTGCATCCACCATTTTAAGGATGTTTTAAAATGAAGACCCAAAAGCCAGCTAAGGTTTCATGGGACTGAAATCACTTTAATGAAGTGAAACTCTCATGAATAAGCTAACTCTCAAAAAGGACTTAATTAAGCTTTATGGTCATCTTCTGCCTTTATCACAAAAAGCCCCAATAAGATTTAGGGGAGCAGGTGAGAGGGTTCATCTAGTGAAAGTGCGCATCACCAAATCTGATGGCCTAAGTTCAACTGCAGGATGGTGGAAGGAGAGACCTGACTCTAGCATCCCAACCTCCACGATTTGTGCCATGACCTGTGCATATCCTCCTTCCTCCAAACAGATAGATAAATACATACATACAATGAAAAGCAGTAAATAAACAAAAAAGTAACTGGTTGGTGTGGTGACCAAATTATTGGGTATTATTGAGACACACTAGTCACCCTTGAGGTTTTGCAATTCTAAGTTGCTACTGTCTAACCTGTATACAGACTATAGTCAATGGCTAATTCTGGTGGAAAGACGGTGCCCTAACATCACCACTCAGTACCATTTGTGACTTAATAAGAAATGGTTGCTGATGCTTTAAAACAAAGGCAAGCCAAACACAGACATGCTTTTCACAGTGTGATTAGATCACAGTGTAACAAGATGAAGTCACCTCTGATTTATTAGCAGAGTCCCCCAGTTGGATGTAATATTAGGCAATACTGAAGAAGTGCTCAGGTACTTTCATGACCTTGGGAGCCTGACTCAAAGATGACAAGTGTATGCTAAGCAGGGTCTTCCACGACCGTGTTGTCTTACAGGGCACCTTCTGCTCACTGCACTGTCTCTGTTAAGAGTTCCCTGAAGCAGGTATGTTATGGGCTTTACTTGGAGAAGGGGTCTAAAGCCCAATGAGAGAAATGGCCCCACTATAAACTGATAGCAGTTTATAGTGTTCTAATCCATGCAGACAAACCATTACAAAAAGACTCCAGATATTACATAGACTTAAAAAAATTATTTTACTGATTTAATAGGTTTTAGGAAACTATGATTAGGTTAGAAATATTTAATCAACTAACTTTTCTATAAAATGTGGCAACCTATGCAAAAATGAAACTAGAAATTTTATCTTTAGAGGCATTAAAATTATTAGTTAAGAGGACCTCAAAATGTTAAATGTTAAAATTAAACATTATTTTGGCAGTGCATGGTGATGCATGCCTAAAATTCCAGTCCAGAGAAGCTGAAGCAGGACATGAATTTAAGGCCAACTTAGATGCTGCCTCAAATAAACAGATAGATAGACAGACAGACAGACAAACAGACAGATAGACAGATAGATAAAAAGAATCATTTTATCATTGAGCTTAAGTAAAAATTGAGACTCCTATTCACCAGCTCTAAAGCACAAGGGGCAATGAATAAGCTCACTCTTCCGGTGGATTCAGAGCTGGACATGAGCCTAGGAAAGCACAGACGAGTGATGTAGAGACCAGGCACATTCAGAATATAACCAGCCACCCTCGTTTCTTCTGAAACTAAGCAGAGAACCATCCATAAATTACTCACCTGCATCGCTTTTGTTCTGAAATATGGTCATGGCTTCAAGGTTCAATGCGCACACCCCCCTCATGAATGCTTTCTTCATGGAGTCTTCAAAGTGCTCTTTTTCTTGCTGCATTCTTTGAATCTCAGCTTTTGCATTCTCCAAGGCTCCAGATAACTAAAGAATTACACAAAGGGGGAGGGGGTTGAAACACAAGAAAGAATATTATTGTCAAAAGCTGGACCAAGGTTATTCTTTGCTTTTTATCTACTTAATTAATCTTATGAGACAGGGTCCTCTGTAGCCTAGGCTGGTCACTAACTTGCCATGCAGTCAAGGCTTAGTGTTTATATAGCCAACAACAAAAATTTAAAAATGTTTATCTTTATTAATTCAAATAAACTATGCTCCTATGTAAATTCGATATAAAGCAAATGTTTATACATTGAATTATTTTTTCTGTGACTTTCAATAATAGAATTTACATTGTTTCCATAGGAAATCATTTGGATCATGAAAGGGGTTAGAGAAAACTAGACATTTGGAATGCAAAGGGCCTTTTGAAATCATTTTAAAAGGAAAAAGTCTTTCTTTCTTATAACAATAGTATTGAAAATAAATTTTACAGAGCTAGCGAGATGTCTCAGTCAGGAAACTGCTTAAATTGTGAGCAGGAGAACTGAGTTCAGTTCTCAGTCTTCTTTCTTAACGTGCTGGGCTCAGTGCTGTGTTCTATACATTTCTTCTACTATACAAAGTGGAAACTTTATTTTTTATCTATTCTTCTCTCATATATTACATCCTGTTCAGTTTTCCCCTCTCCATCCACTTCTTTCTACACCGCACCAAACCTCCCCTTTCCCCCAGATCTGCTCCTCCTTAGCTCTCCTTCAGAAAAGAGCAGTACTCCCAGAGATATCAACCAAACTCAGCATAATACGTTACAACAAAACTAGGCACAAACCCAGTAGGAGGAAAAGGGTCCCAAGAGCAGACAAAGGAGTTAGAGACACATCTACTCCCACTGTTAAGAGTCCTACAAGAACACCACGTTACACAACTGTGACATATATGCAGAGGACCTAGCTCAGACCCATACAGGCTCCGTGACTGTTGCTTCAGCTTCTGTGTGCCCCTGTGAGCCCTGTGGGCAGCTTACCATAGCAAGTTTGGCTTCATAATCATTGGAGATCTGCACACAGACTTCTTCAGCCCTCGCTTGGCATGCCCGTTCCACCACCTCTTTCCACTGCCTCTGAACCACGGAACGCCAGCCCTTCCAGACTTTCTTCAGCAAAGTTCTCTGGAAGTACTGGTCAGCCAATTTATCTTCATAGACCTGAACAAAGGCAACACCCAACCTTAGAACCACAGAGAACTGGTAAATGTATGGGGAGTGTAACAAAAACCAGCACAGTGGGAAGGGCACGGATGCCATCACTAATCCTATACAATCATGCTGCAGCACATGGGAAACTGGCTTAGACAGGTTCAGTAACTGGTGAGGCCACATAGGCGGGGATGGAGAAGTCAGGCTTGCCTGGTTCTTGGCCAAGACATTACGCTCAGAGAAAACAAGAAATGTGTCATCTCAGTCACGCGTCTGCATGACCTTTAGCTGAAAGCAGGAACTGGAAAGGGACAGAGTGGCTGGAAGGCGGAAGGTGGTAGCAATGGTTCGGGTGGTTCTACTTTCCCTTTTGTTTGTGGAAATAATTAACCCACACTGTCACCCTCTGCAACACTACGCTGAACAAACGGAGCATCAACTCTTTTTCTTTCATCAGTGAATGCTTTTCAAGTAGTTGCATTTCTTCATTTTCTTAAAATTAAGATACTATTCAACAGTGATGACAACTTGACAGTTCTAGCCAGCATTTAAAAATACATATTCTCATCAGGTGTCACTTAACACATACTTTTTAAAATTATGGCACACTAATTTTAGACAGTCTCAGCCATCCACCCACCTCCTAAGTATGGTGTATGCATGTTCACATGGCATGTACACATGTGTATGTGCGAGCAGATCAGTGGTCCATGTAGGTTATTTTCCTCTATTTCTCTACCTTATTTTTAGAGACTGAGTCAGCTAGGGTGGACAATGAGTTCTAGGGATCCTCCAACTGTTCCAGCCCCTACGTGCTGCTGTGCATGGCTGTGATTTGAGCGCTAGAGATGTGAACACAGGCCTCGTGCTTATGCAGCAGACTGACTGAACCATGTCCGCAGCCCCTTGATAGCTTGTTTCAATGTGATGAATATGTATACGATACACTTGGATTAATACAAGATACTTTTTTTGGTCCATTAATTATTTTTATTTATTTATTTTAGTTTTAATGCTTTTATTTATATATATTTCTTCCTTCCCCTCCCTCCCGTCCCCCTGCTTCTACCCTCTCTCATTATCCCCACGTTCCCAATTTACTCAGGAGATCTAATAATAGAAGGTACTCTTTTATTTTTTTTATTTTCGAGACAGGGTTTCTCCGTAGCTTTTGGTTCCTGTCCTGGAACTAGCTTTTCTAGACCAGGCTGAACTCGAACTCGCAGAGATCTGCCTGCCTCTGCCTCCCGAGTGCTGGGATTAAAGGCGTGCGCCACCACCGCCCGGCTTAGAAGGTACTCTTAAAGGAGATTCATGATAATATTCTCCTTAAGTATTTATTTCTTAGAACTACTCCAGGGCTATGTGAACATAGCCTATATTTTCTATATTCATGTCTTTTACATCTCTATATTCATTTCCTTTAATCAGAGATTTCTATATTCTGTTTTTTATGGCATATACATATTCATATTTTTCTGCGTTTCAGTTATTTTATTTAAAATTTTGTGATGTGTGTCCATGTACGCAAGTGCAGGTACCTGTGGAGGCCAGAAGGTGGTAGGTAGATGCCCTGGAGTTGGAGGTGCAGTTGGTTATGACCCATCTGGTATGGGTGCTGGGAACCAAGGTCCTTTGCAAGAGCAGTATGCACTCTTAACTACTGAGTCGTCTTTCCAGCCCCAGTTTTCTACTTTTAACAGTGTTTTTTTGCTCTGCACGCTAAGCTGACAATTCACAATCCTCCTGCCCCCGCCTCTCATTTGCTAAGACCAGTACATACAAACATTTCTTCCTTCATTAATTTATTGCTCTTTGTTAATTTGATAAATAACAATTATTACAAATAAAGAACATATATTACAAACTATCACTATTTTTGATACACTGAGCATTTACTTATTGAAAGTGTGATATTCTGGTATAAACCTGTCAAAACCTACCTAATATGACCTTCTTTAATTCTCACACTAAGTCAAGTCTCGAACAAACACCACCTGCTTCCTTTTAAGTGTAAAAATAGTAATGTCTGTTTATGAAGAGGATGTACTTAGGATTTATTATCATCAGCATTTCTTTTAGAGCAAACATCTTGTTATGTTTCCCAGGGTGGGACCATACCCTGGGCTCAAGCGAACCCCCTGCTGCAGCCTTGAGAAGCTGAGAACACGCATCAGGCTGCTATGCTTGAACAGACATGTCAGAAGCAGAAACAAGAAAGGAAGCAAATGGCCTACTTAAGGCTACAAATTATTTTTCCAAATAACTCCTTCCAAGGTCAAGTGTCTTAAAGAGTTTCATTGCCAAGTATTGAAATGTCAGGTACAACCCTGTTAAACTACAGTGAAGCAGCAAACGGCTTATCTGTCATTCATATATATATATATGTCCTACATCAATACAATCTGGGAGGTAGTTTTCTAAATGTATCAAAATCAAATTTCTTGAAATCAGAGCAACATTACGACCTAATTTGTACTGACTGATTAGAAAACAAATCTTGACTTTAGCGAGCTCTAGTAAGTCGCCCTGATTCTCTCTAACTAGAAGTCTAACAGCAGACTGACAGCGCCCCTCTTTCATACTCACATCCTGTCTTGACTTGACATGGCTGATCCGCCAGTGGAAGAAGGTTTTCATCAACTCTGTCCTTTCCTTTTGCTTGCCGATGGCACGAGACAAGCTGGAAATCACCTGTGAACAGTAACAACCCAGTTTACTGTGACACCAGGACAGCAGCGGCTGACTCACGGAAAGGACGCTATCTTTCCGGGTTTTCCTTTGTCTTAAGCTACAGGGTGCCTGGCTCCTCAGTTTATTCATTTTCAGAAAGTGATTTTCTCATGCAAAAATGCTATAGAGAATAATTATAGGTATCGCGCCTCTACTCATCAATTAGCTCATCTTTCTGTTTTTTGAAACATTGTTTCACTATGTAGCTTAGGCTGGACTCAAACTTGTGATCCTCCTCCTTCAGAGTGCTGAGTGCTGGGACTGCAGGCATGCTTGGCACAGACTGTTATACAGAGACCATGTTTCTCATGTCAGTGTGCTAAGTATTGATAAATGATGGGAAAAGGAAAAGAAATCGTCACTGTGCGTACATATTGATACTCTCCAATAAAGTTTACATGTGTGAGGATCAACATACTTCCTAACATTTACCTCATGAAGGTAACTGTTTCATATTTAGAAAGTCTTTATTTATCTGACTTATGAAAAGGGTCTGGTGGAAATGTCTTTCTAGTCCTTGTTACTACCTTAGATATAGAAGTTTCTCAGCATTTAATTATTTTGTGGTTTCAGCAAATTTATAAACACAATAGCTCTGTTTTAATGGTTTTCTTGAATGACATTATTACTATCCTTAAAATAAAGCATTTAATTCCTAAGATACTGTTTTTCCAGAGAACCGCATGACTGGATGTATCTGAAATAAGACACATCGGAAGGACCTCTGTAAACCACAAAACCCACAAGACACTGAGTTCTAGTTTATGTCTTTTTCCCCTTTTGGGATCAGAGTCTTGCTGTGTGCACATCTGGCCTTGAACCTGTGATCCTCCTTGTCTCCACCTCTAAAATACAGAGATTACATGTATACAATGCCCAGCCTTGCTTTCTAAGTAAGAAAGTGCATTCTAAGTAGTCCGCTACACTGTCTTAAGTTGGATGGCGATATACGGCTTGCTCATTTTATCCACTTTCATAAACAGAATGCAAGCATACTCATTTTGTATGCTTCTTCTAGGTCAGAAAAATTAGGAGTTTTGAAGATAATAGAGAAATCGTTTCAAACAAAGCATACTACACAAAATGTTTGATTTTATACTACACCAGTAAAGAACAGTAACTGTACATCTGAAAAAATATCATCTTGTCTATTGTATAGATTATGTCTATTATCTCAGAAGTTGGAGACCGCCGGAAGAATTTCCAATTGAGAGGCTAGCCTGAGCTACATACTGAGTTGAGGCCAGCCTAGGCGACACGGTAAGACCCTGTCTCAAAGAGTCAAGCAGTAATAAACCTGCTGCTTCGTAAGGCGAGCTGCTGTTGCACCTGCCCCGTCCCTGTGACATCTAGCACATTCCCATCCATAAACAGATGTGAGTCAGCAGGGGCACAGGCTCACTGCCCACTATTTTGCTTAAGATGTGATCAGGAGGTAAGAAAACTTGGACCAGTTTGAACTCTACCCTCTGGTTTTTCTGTGTTTATCTCACTGAGAGCATTTGAGAGGCTTATCCTGTCATCCACAAGGATGGAGAATATAGGTAATGCTGGCTCCTTGATGTTAATGAGTTACACAAATGATCAGGTAGAAAAACCTAGTATGTCTGTGTCTACATTGAGCAGGCTCTTAAAACATCATAAAACACCAAAGCCAGAGCTTCCAGATGGAGCCCACTACCCTCGTGCCTAATATTAGCTTCCTGCTCTGTCTGATGGGAGCAGGATAGTCACAGCTCAGAACTGTATTTCCACTGAGTGTCTGCTGAGTCTCGCTAAAGGGAGGCATAGAAAAGAGGACCTCATCCTTCCTTCCGAGGGAAACTTCAAAGGCTTTCTGCAGCTCCTTCAAGTCAGCGATCTGGTTCGACAGCTGTTTCATAAGCGCCGCATGCTTTTCCTTCTCCTTTTTCATCTCCATACGGTGCCAGTCGATAAAATTAAGTCTCCACTTACTTAGTTCAGATAGAACATTTGTCTGAAAAGAAAACATACTGAAAGTAAGTCATTTCTTCTTTTAAACCACTCTCAAAATTAAACTGAAAATAAATATTAAAAAGAGCACGTCAAAACAAGAGCTCTTAAAAGAAAAAATCCCAGCATACTAATAAACGATGTTAGCAAGCTCAACAGCCATGGCTCTCCAGTTTCCCAATGTATGCTACTTTGTATGAAATCTTACGACATTAAAAAAGACTCAGGTTCATTCACTACATTCTTTGTAGTCACAGATTTAAATGTCTGCGAGCACTAGCTGCTCTTCTAGGAGACCTGAGCTCAATTCCTAGTACTTGCATGGTGGCTAGCCATATGCAACTCTCGTCCTGTGAGATCTGATATCTTCTTCTGTCATCCCATGGGCACCGCAAGCATGGATGCACTTACATACATGGAGGAAACATCCCTACACATAAGATTAAAAACATAAAATGTCAAAAAAATTTAAACAAAAAATGGTTCAGGTTTAAAAATGTAGGAATATGGGCTAAACTGAGGCACAATGATGGGCTGGTTAGTGGTGGTGGTGGTAGCTGAAATCATAGAGCTGAGGTTTCCCCCAAACAATTTACCACATAGTCACCTGACAACAAAGAGCTCAGCCCGTTCACCCTACTGACTGTCATGAGTTAAAACACCAAGCCATCAATGAGCATCTAAAACCAACAAAAACCTTCAATAAACACTCTTGGTTAATGAACAGAGAGTCGTTTGAGTGGCTGTCTGTACAACACTGCATCAGACATCCTCTATTTCCACACCAGGAGACCTGCCCCGGGGGGGAGGGGGAACACGGGGGGGGGGGGGGGAACGGACACGGGGGGGGGGCTGCTGGCGGAGCACTGCTAGAGCTTAAGGTTTCAAATAACAGGAAGATATAGATGCCACAGAATTCATACGATCATAACTTTATGTAAATACATACTACATGCTTCAGTAAAGTTCATTTTCTCCATTTTAGAATAATAGTTAAATCATATTACTTAAAAAGGTATTTGTTTTAAGTTATGCACAAGTCTCTGTGTGGGTGCATGAACATGAGTGTAGGTGCCCTTGAGGCAATGGATTTCAGATGCCTTGGAGCCAGAGTTCCAGTAGGTTGTAACCCACTGACAGGGTGCTGGAAATTGAACTTCAACCCACTGCAAGAGCAGTGCTTTTGCTCTTTAGTGAGCCATCTCTCCAGCCCCCCAATTAAAAAAAAATAGCAAAAATCAGAACATTTCTGTAATACTGTTTTATTGGCGGGCTATTAACATCACCAAATAAAAACACTTTCAGATTCTTCAGACAATGTAGCTGCTATAAAATTAATATGCATTGGTAAAGTATACAGTTTTTTAAACATAAAAGGTCCTTCAATCCCAGCTTTCCAAATAGCTGGGACTCCAGGTATATGGCCCTCCTAAGGCTCTATTGTCATCACCAAGTCTGAAGAGACAAATAGTGTCAATCGTCACTGAACATCATCAAAAAGTCCTTGAAAACCCACGAGAAATGTGGCAGAACACACAGTATCCTAGAAACTCCTTAAAACTTTGCAACTCAAAGTAGGGTTTAGAAACCAGCAACATTACCTAGGAGTGTAATAGAAACATGCAATCTTAGGCCCCACCTTGTAGGGGAGACCCAAATTACTGTTTTTAAAAAATTGTATTGGTACTGTTTCTTGTATATTGATATATTGAATATTAAATGTGAGTGTTCCTACCTCTATTTTTGCATAAGAGTATGCTTATAACTTTGTCTATATTGTATTGATACATCTACCATATTACAATGTACATTTCTACCTCTGATACTATTTATATAATAACATTGTTTACATTTGATATGTAATGACATTGTTTATAGTTGAAGATCATTGTCTTCATATATTACACAGTTGTTTATTCTCTTAGTCTTCAAGTTAGATAGGTATTGAGAATTATATGTTTGTCATATTTATTTTTAGGTTAATCAGGTTTTTTAGATACATAGAGATTATATTTAGTATAGATAGTATGATCTTCAGCCTCTTCAAAGAACTGTAAAAAAATGGCCTTTAATCTAACCTAAAATTCTGTGCCAATGAGACACAATTACTTCTGGCAACACCACTCTACTCCCGAGAGAATGCTGAGCACCAAAGACACTCACTGGGAGCTTGTCTTCTTGGCAGAACTAGCCTTTGGGTTAAAAAAAGCCTATACCTCAACTACTGACAAAGATACAGAATATTCATAAGTGGATGAAACAGGATTGTCTTATCTTGCCAAGACAGAGTAGGATAGTTCTAAGAAAGTTCCTTGCCTTTAATAATGATATGTCAGTTATGTTAGGCCTTAGCCAAAGTTGGTTGACTCAACATTGCAAACGAGACTTTGGGTGATTGCCCAGGTAGTCAGTTGTCTCTGTCAATTGTTGCACATTTTGGATATCTCTCGTTTGTTAGGTAATACTAATTCCCTTCTCAGATCTTTGACGGAATTGAAGATTAGATAATTGTAGTTACTCTCTACATTATTTAGATTCTTTGAAATAGAACGTTTAGTATATTTATTATTTGTTTCTATTGTATATAATTGTATTTGGTTTGGCTCTATCTTATTTAGACAAAAAGGGGAGATGTAGGGGAGACCCAGCCAATCACCTTGCTAGCAGGGGGCGGGGTCCCCCGAGGATATTTTTTACTTATAAAGATTGCATTGTGCTCCCAGCTGGCCCTTCTGCTTTCCTGTTCTCCGCGGGAACCTCTGGTTCTGTAAGTCTATTTCCCCATTAAAGCTGTATATATTTTTACAACCTGTCTGCATTCATTTACGCCGCGACACCACCTAAAACATACTGAGTACCAACCCACAGTTAACAAGACGCCGAGGTAGTTCATATGTGCACTAAAGACTGAGGAGCACAAATCTGAGACATTGGATGGATGGATCATTCCAGCAACCTAAAGGTTTAGGTTTTTGTTTTCTAGAAAAATTAAAAATACAGAGAGAGAGGGGAGAGAGAGAAGGAGGGGGGAGGAGGGAGGAAGGGAGGGAGGGAGGGAGAGAGAGAGAGAGAGAGAGAGAGAGAGAGAGAGAGAGAGAGAGCGCTCAAGCGTCAGACTACAGTGCATACGGCAGTAGAGCAACTGCAGTACCTTCAGACCTGAACTCCAGAGGTCAAGTATATTCTCCACCTTCTGAAGATTTTCATCAGAAACAAGGCGATCACCCACAATTATTTCATGGGCATCTCTATGAGTAGAAGTAGAGGCTGGCGAGGAAGAGTCATCTAGAAGATGTGAACTGAAGAAATCCATGACTGGGTGAGAGGGCTTCCTGGGTGACGAGACTGGTGATGACCCTAGAAGAAAGGCAAAACAATCAAGTAGCAGCCAGGTGAAATGAGAATTCTCCAACTGGCAAAGTAATATCAAAAGGCTACAAGATGTCTGTCAACTCTGGAGGCTGAGAAAAACAGAGGTCTACCTCAGAGTGGGTGATTGTGATATTAGTACTGTCATTGATTGAGGTCTGACTGGCACGGGATGTCTTCTATACCCCTTCCACCCTTCACAAACAGCAAACAAAGATGTGTCTTATCTTGGTCCAGTCTGAACTGAAGACATACCATCACATTAACATTAACAAATGCTTTTACCTTTCTGTGATAATGTTTAAGGGCTAGGTGGCACATGCCATCCTAGGAGGTAGGTATTTTCTAGACCTTAAGGAGAAAACTAGGGATCAGAGAGTTAACTGGCCAGGTGAGGGTAGCCGTATATAGACCACTATTGCTTTATATTCAGTGCTGGTACCGCCCTTAACATTGTTAAGATTTGACAATATAAAGGGGCTAGTTATTTAGTTTATCAGATACTGTGGATGCGAACTATGTAGACCAATCAACATGCATGTTCACAGACACATAGCTCTCAGCACTTGCCATTACTCAGTGAATGGGGGAGAGCCAGACAGATAACTGGCCTCTATCTCTAAAAAGCATGCAGTAGAAAAGTCAATCTTCTATCACAGATTTACTAGAGTTAGACACTATCCACCATCATTTCTCGTGCATCCCACACTAACTGAAGATTTTAGTAACCAGGACTGAAGGGCTTTCCTGTGTTTCTTGTAAAATGAATCAATGACAGGATCACTATACAACTTGTTACTTAAAAGCAAATCTTTCCAGAACTCCTTGCAAGAAAAAAAATTATTCCCTAAGTGGCACATCTGCTATGCAATATGTATTTGCTTTCCCCCCATTTTTTTTTTCTTTTTCTGAGATAGGGTCTATGTAGCCCAGGTTAGCCTTAAACTAGCTATCCTCTTGTCTCAATGTCCTAAGTGGTGGGGTTGTAAGCATGTTCCACCACCATGTCCAATAGACTCCGTGCTTTTATTGTTGAAATAGTCACCGTTTACAAAATAGCATCATATAACTTAAGAGCTTGAAAGATCACCTGCAATGATACTGCCCAATATTTAAATATTATCACATAAACCAGCAACAAATGAGCATTTTAAAAGTCTGATTATTAAGTAATATGCTGACATTATTCCAGTAAGTACACTGTACTTAATGAAACAAACTAAGGAACTGTCATCCCACATGATTTTGAGTGGCTGGAAATATGACATCCTTTTCCAATTTCCATTGCAGTTTCTTTTACAGGATTATTTCCCACTAGAAAGAATAAAGTGGGGGGGGACACACACACACACCTAAAATTAAACTGAACTACTTAAAAAAATGTGTGCGTGCACTGTACACACAGTGGCTTCACTGTGACATTCTCAGGCATGCAGAGAGCATACACATCCCTCCCTACTCTGCTGTCCCTGCCCCTCTGATCCTCTCCCCTTCAAATAACATTCCTTCTACTTTTATACCTTAAATTTCAAAAAAAATCCATATTCCACATATGTGGAAAAACATGCACTATTTGTCTTTCAGAGGCTGGTTTGTTTTGCTTAACTTGATGATTTTCAGGTTCCATTAATTTTTCTGCAAACATGATTTTGTTTTTCACGCCTGAACAGCACCCCATTGTTCTCCGATTCTATGCCATGGCTATAGTGTGAGGTGTTGTACGCTAGCTTGGATTTTCTTGAGTGTATATCCAGAGGCACACAGCTGGGCCATATGGTAGTCCTAGTTTTAGTTTATTTTTAAAAAAAGAAAACAACAACAACAACAAAACACACACCAAAATTAAGCAGGCCCAAAGATTATTTATTCAGCATAATTCATTTAGAATTGGCATTTGGAATAGAAGTTGTGAAGATGGCTCCTCATTAAATTTTATACTTTTAGTATCAAATATATTTTATGCACTTACCTACCATCAAAACAAAAAAATCCATGACAGAATTAGAACTAGAAAAGCTTGCAATCATTTTTCATAACTTGTATCCATCTACTTTTGAGAGGATTCTCCACAATGCCTCTCTTAGAGGCTGCACGAGTCCACACTCCCACCATCAGCAGCATGTTAAGTCTACCCTGTATTGTATTTTCACCAGAATTTGTTGTTTTTGTGTTCTGGAATGACAGCTTTTCTGTGGGGTAAGATGGGAATTTCAATATGGCTTTGATTTGAATTTCTGATTGTTAGAGAGGTCAAGCATTGCTCAGTTGTACTATCTGATTTGAGAACACTGTGCTTACTTTCTATGTATCTATCTAAGGTACAGATATAACATCTGTAAGTGCACACACACAGTCTGTGTGCCTATGTGATGACATGTTTGCGGAGATGCTCGCCTGCTGTGTTTGAGACAGGGTCTCTGTGTTCACTGCTGTGCATATAGCTGCCCAGTCTGTGAGCTTCTGGGATTTCCCGTCTCTGCTTTCCACCTTGCCTGAAGGGCAGAATCGCACTACTGTACTAGCTTTACATGGGCACTGGGAATTTCAAACTCAAATCCTCAAACTTACATGGCAAGCACTTGGCCTGTGAACTCTCTTCCCAGCCCTTGCCTGTTTATATTAATCGGTCTGCAGTACTTTAGTTTGGTCAGTAGGAACTTTAAGGTACTCAGTGTAATCAAAGTATGATTGACACTCCTGATGCATAGTGAGTAAACCCAGGGGTCACATCTCTTAAATGAATTGAAATTTGGACAGAAAACACTCTGCCATGGTAAATTATTTGAAGTCATGGTCCTCCAGTCTTATTTCTTGTTCCAGAGCAGCAGTCTAAAGATGGGAACATGGTGAGGGGCGGGGATGAACAAACGGAGGGAATGAGGAACAGAGACTAGCGTTGTGACTCAGCAGAAACCCAGGAGCCTTTTGTCTCTGTGTGGGTTGTGAAATGCATCCGCAAGGACAGTTACCCTTGGGGGCAAGCCAACTATATGGTGACTTCTCATGTTGGCTGTCTCAGCCCTCTCCAAGAACGGTTATTCAGGACCCATGAGATGGTTTAGTGGGTAAGGACGCTTGCTGCCAAGCTTGACCTGAGTTCAATCCCTAGAAACTGTACAGTGGAAGGAAATAACAGACCCCTGTGGGCAGGTGTGTGTAGGCGTGTACATACACATGTTCGTGAATAAATAAATGCAAAGCAGCTCTTACTTACTCAGAATGAGTTGCTTGAGCTTGTACTTTATAGAGGTAAAAAGAGCTTCCTGTCTGTTTCTTCCTTTACCCCTTCTAGCAAAGCACAATGCGGCCTGTGCCAGACTCCAGATGGACTGCAGACAGTCCACACGACGGCTCACCTTTGTCTATAACCCAGTCTATCCTCCTGCCCACATAAGTATCGCTGACAAAGTACTAGTATGTGGTTCCCAGAGGGCAGTGTTGGGGTCATCTTTAAAGGTGGGCTTGGGCATTTAGTTTTCAAAGTAATCCTCACATAAAACTTCTGGATCAAGAACTGAGGCATAACAATCCCACTAAGAGATAATCACCACTGTGTTACTTTGCCTTTAGTCATTTTCATAAAGTTAAAAGTAAACTGAATTTTAAATAAAATCTAACTGTCAAAAGAACCAGAAACAACACAGTAAAATGCAAAGCAGGACCCATGTGTTACTGTTTTACACCATGGACTGAGAAGAAACCGCTGATGGCAAGGAACATTTCCACAATAATGTCACCATCACTGACAAACTCACGATCTTACGTGGTATCTTGACAACTGTACATAACCTGGTTAGCAAAACATACCGGCTGGCACAGGAAATCTATCTGGTACCACTTCTCCCTTTGGATGAGACGGCTGTGAAGCACCAGATTCAACATTTGGATTCACAATAGCATAACGCAGCAATTCCTCATACTCCTCCTAGGAGAAGCAGTAACAGTCATGGATTGTAGTAGTTACTGTGCTGCATCCAACCACTCAGCTTCTTGTTGTGTTAAGAAAACTACTTAATCACATAACAGTTATATTCTTACCGCAATACAGAAAAGTTTGGCTCTTATGCTAAGCTTGAGTCCTTTGAGTACTTCTAGCATGACTTTTATATTTACAGTTAAAAGTTTAAAGAGGAAACAGATGTTGGTGATTCATATAATATTTTTCTATCTCTTCTTTCTTATGTTTCAGATCAATTTCAATGAAGATGAGAAGACATGCTGTTAAAAAGCTGTCACTCTCAATTTCAAGTACAAGTACTTCAATTGAGACTGTTTATATTTTTTCTCCCCTCCCTCCCTCCCTCCCTCCCTCCCTCCCTCCCTCCCTCCCTCCCTCCCTCCCTCCCTCCCTCCCTCCCTCCTCTCTTATTTTGAGACAGGACTTCCCTATATTCTTCAGGCTAGAATTTGCTGTGTAGTCCAGGTTGCTATTAAGCCTGCGATTTTTCTGCCTAAGCCTCCTGAGTATTGCATTACAGGCATGCACCACCACACAAGGTACTAAAATTTTCTTCCTATTATGCAACTCAAAAGAAGCAAATTGGATACTCAAACTTATGAAACTACACAGGCATTTTGTTTTCCTTAGTTTCAAGCACATACTCACAGGGCAGCTCTCTTATTTTTGCTACTGTTCTTAGAAGAAAATGGCATGGATTTGAGTTCATAAAATAAATCTGTATGATTGTAGCTTTGTTTTAGCATTGGAATTTTAAGTAAAGTTATAAAAGGAGTTTGTACTATTCTGCTTGAAAATTGTGAAATTTCAACGTGAAAGACTGAGTAGGTTTGAATTTCAATGTGGCGTCTACTTAACACACATATGCATTAGGCGTTAGGTGAAGGAAATACACTTTTTATGCAGTGTTATTAACACTGTGGAAGAGAAGCAAACACCTATGAGTGACAGAAGAAAGTTGGCCGACAGACCTTAACACCAGAGCCTTCACATGGCTCTGAGCAACTCTTTCTCAGTGACGCCCCACAAAGCAACTTCAAACCATATCCTAGGATTAAGCAGAAGGTGTAGCAGGTGCAGATGTGAAGACCTGTAATTGTAGCACTGAGAAGTGGAGATGAGAGGATCACGAGTTTGAAACTAGCATGGGCTAAATAGTCAGTTCCAGGCTAGCCTGAAGCTACAAAGTGAAACTCTGTGTCAGGAAAAAAAAAATCATTTAGCATATCATGATGTCTACAGCAATTATAATTCTTTACAGTAAATTAATTGTAATTCTTTAAATTAATGATAATTCTTTTAAAATATTTAATTAATTAATTAATCAATTAAGTTTGTTTTTCAAGACAAACTTTGGAGCCCATGTTGGAACTCACTCTGTAGACCAGACTGGCTTTGAACTCACAGAGATCCATCTGCCTCTGCCTCCCAAGTGCTGGGATTAAAGGTGTGCGTTCCACCACCTGGCCTTAAATATTCTTAAATTAAAAATACTATAAATTATATCTGGTTATTAAAATAAAGGGAAATGCCAAGGTTTTCAGTTATTAAGATATAAGGCAATCCTAACTTGATAAATGTGGATAAGATACAAGGTATCTGTTGCTTTCTATAAACCTAAATGTGAGTTGACTCTAATAAAATAATATATAGAATTCCAAGTCTCCTGTAGTAGACCTGCTAATGGACCATGAGCAGCCATTTCTCCTTTACTCCTGTAAATCAATAAGCCCCAGGGTTTGACCTGGCAAATGGCCATCCATTTCTTTTACCTTTTGCAGCTAAGGTAGTTAGAACACATGGTCTTTGGGATTTGACTCTCTCATATAAATAAGATGCCCTTACCTAGTCAGTTCTCCTAATTTATCTGTCAGTGTCTGTGGCAACAGGAACCAGAACCTGACTGTAGACCACCGGAGAATCCTGGGCTCTAGAACTCCAGATGGGCTTACGTTCTGTTGCTTTACAGTAAGAATGAGAGCACCCAGCAGAGGCAGTTCAATGAGAACACTTCACAAAATGTTTCTGAAACTCTGAGTTCTATTTTTTACTATGTTAAAGCCTTTGTAGAAAAGCTTTGCAACAGTTCAGTTATTTTCTGCACACTTAAAACAATGTACTCCCCAAATTAGTAGAGAGTTCTCTAAGTTTGATAATATTGTAAATGTAGTATTTCATTGTAAATAGAATAAGTAAATAACAAAATGTACTTTTAGTTTTGTCACAAATTAACACTTTAACTCTGTTTTTTGGGGGCTGGTCTGTCTTTGTAGCTCTGACTGTCCCAAAACTCTCTATGTGGACCATGCTGGCCTATCTTAAAGAGATACCCCTGCTTCTGCTTCTTGAGTACTGGGATTAAAGGCATACAGCATTACAGAAGGCTTTATGCTTTAAAATAAAAAAATCATAATAAATTTAGATGTTTTCCTACCTGGAGATCTGTGGAGACCGAACTGTCATGATCGGAGTTGTTGTGAGCAACACGAAGTGAGTATTTGTCCTCGTCAGACGACATTCTGCACAGATGCTGTACAGAAACAGCACAAGTTAACTTGGTTTCCCAGAATGCTTAATTCAAAGCTTTTAAAGACAGGGGCGTGAAGTAGTGCTTTATCTTGCAAACAATTTTTCATGTTATTTAAAAGAGATCACTCACTCAACATACTGAGCACTTACAGGTGGGAATCATCAGGCCAAAAAAAAAAAAAAAAAAAGAGAGAGAGAGAGAGAGAACTTACTCCAAACAGTGCATAATATAATATATTATAATACAGTGAGAGAGATGAGCTAAGTACATCAAAGACTAAAGAAAAATGCTTCAGGACAATCCCCTGCAGGGCGTGTTAGAGATAAGAGCTGTGGTTGCCATTCTTCAGCTTTATATGACATCCCAGGGACTGTATTCTTTCCTGTGAGATACTGAACTAAGACAGCTCAACAATTTCTGTAAACTTCCTTCCTGAGACACTTACATTTTGGGAATATTATTGTAAGAAAATTAAGTTTATATACTACAACATACTAAAATAAATACATTCAAATTATTAAAGGTCTTAGTGAAAGAAAACTAATAAAAAATACATTTAAAGACAAATAGAAACTATTCAAACTTTTGGACACCAGTAAGAGAGACAGACGGCTCAGGGATTGAGACCTGAAAGATGAGCAGGTCCACCCTGAGAAACAGACGGAGCCTGAAAACAGCACAGACCAAGACACAGAGATGTGGCATGTACGCTAAAAGTAACCAGGTGTCTGGCTAGGCTGAAGCAAAGGAAGGCGAGTAAAGAGGAAATAAAAAGGAACAGCTGAGCGCCGGGTGGTGGTGGCGCACGCCTTTAATCCCAGCACTTGGGAGGCAGAGGCAGGCGGATCTCTGTGAGTTCGAGACCAGCCTGGTCTACAAGAGCTAGTTCCAGGACAGGCTCCAAAACCACAAAGAAACCCTGTCTCGAAAAAAACCAAAAAAAAAAAAAAAAAGGAACAGCTGAGACCAGGGCTTTTCATATGAAAAGGCTGAATTGTTCCAGAAGATACTATTAAGTGACTTAACTGATGTGCCCAATCTCTTTATTCATTTTTGTAGTGCTGAGGATGGGACCCACATGAAGCTATGCCTGGCAGGGCAAATACTCCACTGCAGAGCCACATCTTTAAAGAAATTACTCTGACAACTTTAGGGAAGATTGGGATTCTAAAACTACAGAAACTAGCTGAGAGCTAGCTGTAGTAATCCAAGCATAAAGGTTCTTCTCATCACTGACACAGGAGACAACTGAGCTCCGTAAACTCGAATACAGCCCTGGCGAGGTTAAGGGCGGTGTGGCTCCGAGACAGCTGTGCGGTGGTGGTGGAAACGAGGGGTCGTGATTAATGGCCACTTAAAAGGAGAAAGCGCAGACTGCTGAAGGTGTCCAGACTTCTGTCTTAATAGATGGATCACAACCCTACTCACCAAAGCGAGGACTGCAGGACGGTGACACTTGGAAGATGGGCCAGGAGTTTAGTGGCAGGGGCACTGGCGGGCGGTCGCCGTGGAAGCACTGAGTAATGCTGGGCGTGCAGGACAGTCAGCCTTCAGTGTCCCTGGGTTCCACATCCATGGGTCCAGCCAACTGTGGGTCAAAAACATTTCTTAAAATTGCATCTGCACTGAACATGCAGACTTTTCTTACCATTATCCCCTAAACAGTACTGTGCAACAGCTGCTCACCCAAAGTTTCTACTGCACCAGGGTTATAAGTAAACTGGAGATGGTTTAAAGTGTGAAAGACCATCTGTGGAATAGGCTACATGTACATGCTACGCCGTGTCACACAGGTCTCTCCAGCACCTGCAGACTGAGGTATCTGGGAACCGAGCTCTGACTACAGCGGACAGCTGTTGGATGGCCACTGCTGTACGGTGCACAGCTCCAAGCACTGCAATCCACAATGGCTAGAATGCAATACTGGTTCTTAAAGTCAAGTTCTTGAACTCAATATAAAGGAGGGAGACCTGCAGTACAACACAGGGTGAAGGTTGAGACGGAGGAAGCACTGATTTATTGGCGTGTCTAAATAAAGGGGAATGAGTGGGACCACCCATTGAGGCATGGTAAAGAATTATTATCCTTCAGACCAAGCACACACATTGTGCACACTTTTAGAATATAAATACATGTGTATTTTCTAGAAAGAGTTTTAGCTTCCAATATAATTTTGGAGGAGATCATAATTCTGATAAAGTTAAGGACTATTCCCGTGAGAAGACAGTTAAATCTACAATTGATAACTTTTAAGATGCAAAGTCTCGGTCAAATGTCTGGAGAGAAATCCAGAACACTGGAATTGTGTGGGCAGCATCATGAGGGTCATGGACCACAAAGGGGTAAGAATGGTCCTCAACTAGTCAATCAGGAAGTTGCTGTGCCATTTGTGACAGTTTCAGTTGCTACCAGAACAGGCATCAACTACAGCTTGCTAAGAAAATAAACAAGCGATGAAGTCACTGAAGTAGAAAGGGAAGATGCAGGGAAGCCACAAAAGAGAAAGCCAGGTTGCAGCCAGACTCTGGAAGGGGAATTCCTGTTTTATTCAGTATTGCTATGTTTACAAAAGACAAATAAACTAAATCTCAGCTGTGACTGTCTTCCATTAAAGCCACCTAGGAAAGATAAAACAAGCATGGTCTGCATCAATGAATGAATGCTTCACTGATTTCAAACCAACCACTGTGGTAATTTGCTCTGTTTTAATTTTCATTACGTTTTACTTTATGATTTGTTTGCAGACCTGGTAGGCAACTAGAGTTGGGAGTTGTGGATTACTTTAGTAACAAAGGATCTGGTGTGATCAGACGTTAACAACTGTTTCTTAAATATATATTGTGGACACAAAACGAGTGTGCTTTGGAAAATGCGTTATCTGCCATTTACCCTGCTCTCTGCAAACAGGCAAGACAATTAACTTGAGACTCGACAGCAGTAACATTTCCTCAGGCTCTGGGTTCAGAGACGACAGCAGAAGAACGATGCTTCTTTAGTGGGTGACATGCATTATTCCATCATGGTCTCAGTATTTTCTAACTTAAGTAGAAACCATAAGATAGTCTGAATGCTTCTCGTTGCCACAGGCACAACTCAACTGAAAAGCGGGCTCCAGGAATTCAAATGCAACCCCTAAGATATAGAGGGCAAACCAACGTGTCTCTGGCAGGAAGGTGACATCGCCCCTCTAACTGCATGCAGGGACGGGGAGCGCCAGTCCCTTCCAATACTTCTTTCACCACCCTCCAATGCAGACCCATTTAAATCCAATTCTTTCTTAGGAAAACACAACCTCATGATTGATTAACACCCCGCATCCTAAAGAACAGAACCTGCTGGGATGGTACGCGCATTGCTCAGTTCGCGTCGCTCGAGTCCTCTCTTCCTTGCACCTCCAGAGATGACGCCCCCGGTCCTGTCTGAGCGGAAGCGGCCGAACCCCGCCGCCGGCACCCACCGTCTCCGCCAAACCCCGACTCCTCACTCGCCGCACCCCCAGCGACGCCGCTGCAACCACAGCAAACACCTGCTAACCTAGCAGCCCCTTGACAGTTTCAAACTGCGGGCAGAAATGAAACACAGCCCTGGCCATTGGTTCACAGCCTCAGCAATCCTGCATTTCATTGGTTCGCGGGCCGTGGGCGGGGCCTCAGCAGGAAGTAGGAGATTTACTAGAGGGCCGGTGTCTCGGGGAGGCCACCCCAGAGTTCCCGGCACAACGCGCAGACTCAATGCTGCTCTGTGACTGAGGACTACGGGGCGGCGCTGCGGACACACTTCTTCGATGCTGTGAAAGATGCGTGGTGCTTGTTTCCGACGAGGAAGACAGGCCGGTCGCAAGGCCTCGAGGTTTAGTTTCCATTCTCAGATAGCTCGGCAGCTGCACTCTTAAAAGTACAAAAAGTACAGCCTCGATTGATTTCGTCAGGGTTGAGGTAGGGAGTCTGATTTTTAACGTAAGTAATTCTGAGGACCAGGGTTTAAAAATACTGCCAACCTAGGGTTTGCTAATGACCCAAATGCCTTGAACTTCAAGACAGGCTCTTCTGGTGGAATATTGACCATAACAGTCAGATCATAATCACAATTTATAACTCTGTTGTACCAAATATTTATTATCACCTACCCACATTAAACGGCCTAGGAGAGATTAAATGAATTAAAACAGCCATCACATAAACATATAAAAATACTAGATTTCCAACTGTTTCATTACGGTTGGTGATAGATCTGACTAGAGATACATAAGAGTCCAGGTGGCAAAGGATTCAGTTATATGGGCCCGCAATCTAGAAAATACCTGCTGATCGCCCCCTTTCCCGCTTTTGTTACCTCCTTTTATTCTGTATACAGAAATGACACAACTCGAGCCTTGCCTACTTCCATATAGTCAAGAGCTAGACTTCTATTACTTTTAAATTTAAAAGTTATATTGCATGTGTGTGGGCGTGGTGCCTGTGTGGAGGTCAGAAGACAGGGGTGGAGTTTATTCTCTGTTTCCACCAGGTGTGACCTGGGGATTGAATGCAGATCACCAGGGTTGGTGGCAAGTGCTTTTACCCATGGAACCACCTCACTGGCTCTTACATTTGTTATGATAATGAAGTAAGAAGAGCACCAGAAATTTCTTTTGGCATAAGCTATGTTGGCTTCCATCCCCCATGCTTACTTTAAAGGAAAAATTGCTATCACTAGATATGAATTCATACTTGGTTCTATAACTGCTGTTCAGTGAATACTATATGGTGACCCCATACACTGTAATCATTTTTGTGTGTTCCTGCTGCTACCATCCATTTCCCCCGTCATATTTATGTGTGTGCCACTGTGTGGGAAGGCCAGAAGTCAAGGTCAGGTATCTTCTTCAATTACTCTCTGACTTATTTTTTGAGACACGGTCTCTCTTTGAACCTGGAGCATTCTGATTTGGCTTGGCTAACTGACCACACCCCCAATCCTGCCTGTGTGGATTCATCCCACTTCATCATGCTCTTCCTGTGAGTGCTGGGGAGCTTAGCTAAGGGTCCCATCCTTGTAAGACAAGCACTTTCCTGCTGCACCGGCTCCCCTTCCCTACAACGTCACAGAAGACCACTGGGCAAGTCATACCCATTCTTGTGAAATTGTAGAAAGCGACCAACCTGAACTGGATATTATGAACTTTAAAATTACTATGTTGTCAAGGTTGCTAGGCAAAGAGAGATTTGAACTGCAGCTAGCTCATTATAATTTAATTGGAAACTGGAACCCATTACAATAATTTATTTGTTCAACAAATATTTAACATCTGTACATGTAATTAATTTTGTAGCTAGTAGGAATTGAGTGGTATGTAGGCCACAGATACTAGAAAATAATGTAATTTAGTGTCTTTTTTTCTTTTCTTTTTATTGTTTATTTATTTATTAAAGATTTCTGCCTTCTCCCCGCCACCACCTCCCATTTCCCTCCCCTCCCCCATCAAGTCCCCCTCCCTCATCATCCCTAAGAGTAATCCGGGTTCTCTGCCCTGTGGGAAGTCCAAGGACCACCCACCTCCATCCAGGTCTAGTAAGGTGAGCATCCAAACTGCCTAGGCTCCCACAAAGCCAGTACGTGCAGTAGGATCAAAAACCCATTGCCATTGTTCTTGAGTTCTCAGTAGTCCTCATTGTAATTTAGTGTCTTATGGGAAAAAAAAAAAAACCAGTCATCAAATGAAACTACCAAAGCCAAAAGGGAATAACTAATTATAAATTGTCTTGAACTTAGGAAAAATAAGGAACTGTGTCTGAGTAGGACCTAGTCACTGAATAACTGATTTTATCTAAGAAACTTAGATGTTGTTTATTGTATGTTGGGTGGTATAGTATAGTATAGTACAGTACACTGGATGTCTGTAAGATACAGGTGCCAATTCCACTCCCATTTTACGGAAACCGTGTTTCACTTATGATTACATAGCTAAAAGGGCAGATGTGGAGTCTATGTTCTTATCACACAGGATGTGCTCCTGGGAGCATAACAAGGGCCTTGAGGTAAGAAAGCCCCTGTAGCTGGAAAATGATGAACAAAGGCCAGTCATACAGGAATTTCAAGTGAGGAGCAAGTTGCACAGGAAGAACATGGAGGCGGGAGCTTGACTGAAGATCTTGATAAGGATTGGAGGTTTTATGTCAGAGTTCAGTGATATATTTTTAGGTGTTCGGAAGAGCGATTAAAAACAACTTGGAAGGAAGAAGAAGAGGAAATTTTAAAAAGGAGATATTTTGGGGATAGAACCGATGGACCGTGTTGGAGAGAAAAGTATCAAAGACTACTTTCAGGTGTCTGGCTGGAGTAACAGGGGACGGCCTTGTCATATTGTGTCGAGAAAGAGAGCATTAAACATCAGAATTTGAAAGAAAATAAAAATTCAATGTTAAATATGCTTGGAGTGTGCAAGTGGGCTGTTCTCCTAACCCACCGAATGGACATGTCTAGAGGAAGGAGTTCCCATCTTTATATCTAAATTGGGAGCTCTTGCATGTGGACGTGGATTGTTTTGAAAATGATTTCAATTTTTCTTTCTTTTTTTTAAAGATTTATTTATTTATTAAGTATACAATGTTCTGCCTGCATGTATCCCTGCAGGCCAGAAGAGGGCACCAGATCTCATTACAGATGGTTGTGAGCCACCATGTGGTTGCTGGAAATTGAACTCAGGACCTCCAGAAGAGCAGTCAGTGCTCTTAACCGCTGAGCCATCTCTCCAGCCCCATAGTTTCAATTTTTCATCTTTTCCTGTACCCATGACGTTTGCCTGATAACACTGAAGTGCTTCCCATTCATGGCTCACAGGATGCTAACAAACACTATGCAGTGTTGATCAGACTGTGCCATACTCTAGTTTACCCTGTCTTGTATAAGACAGTGGTTTTTCAGACTCTGCCATGGTTTGAGAGACTCCATTTTCTTTTTTCGAGACAGGGTTTCTCTGTAGCTTTGGAGCCTGTCCTGGAACTAGCTCCTTGTAGACCAGGCTGGACTCGAATTCACAGAGACTCTTCCTGCCTTTGCCTCCCGAGTGCTGGGATTAAAGGCGTGTGCCACTGGCCCGCTTGAACTGTTTGTTTCTTAACTGACTGTTTTCATTTCTTTTTCCCCCTGGCCTCCACTCTTTACATTCCCTATTGCCTTAATTTATTTTCTTGTTGTTGTGATTAAAATACTCTGACAAAGTAACATAAAGGAGAGAGGGCTTATTCTGGCTCATAGTTAAGTAATGAGGGAGTGAAGTCTGTGACCAATCAGATTTATTAACAGGTACCAATCAGTAAAGCACATTCGCAATACAGAATGAAGTTGCCGCTATGGCGGATCCAACAGATACACTGTCACTGTTGCCACCACTGCCACCGTTTCAAAAGGGAATGAGAACCAAACTGCCAGCCATGCCTGTTCCCGTGGCTTGCTGCCAGCTTGTTTACCCAAGAGAGAGCACTTCACCCTGCCCACACCTTTTATTTGAGTTTTCGGGTCACGTACATCCAGAGAAGACCACATTCATTGGGCCAAGCCACCCCAATGTAATTGGCTGTCAGAATTCCACAACAGTTAAGACACAGTCTATCATAGCAGGAGAGTCATGGCAGTGGGCACTTATGCATCAGAAGGGAGCAATGGGTGCATGCAGGCTCAATTCTCATTTTCCTTTGATACAGTCCAGAAACTCAGACAGGAAATGGTACCACCCACAATGGGTGAGGCACCCCACCTCAGTAAGTGCAGTCATGACAGTCCCCTCCAGACATCCAGATTTTGTCAGGTTGACAGCACTGAGCACCACATTTGCAAATTACTGTCTTGTGATGTCACTGAACTGTACCCTTCTTCCTCTAATGTCTTCTCTCTATTTCATGGTACTCAAAACTCTCCAAAACCCAACCCCACCAAAGAGCCTCTGCTGGGGTCTCCCAGTTTAAACACTAAATGTGAAAATTTGAGAAAGCTGTATAATCTTTATGAGATCTTTGCTGGTGAGAAAAATAATAGAATGTACAGAAATCCAAAATTGAAACTAAGTCATTATACTTATGTGTTCCGTGCTTATTTGTCTACCTGTCTACCTCTATCAATATCTGGTCCTACTGAAATAATTGAAGGGGAGCATATGGCTGCTTAGCTATACTGCATTCTCCACCTGCCCTTCCACTTGAGTGAAGCCCGGATGTGGATGGATTGGCATCCTCCATGTCCTGACATGAGACTCAGTATAATGCTTTCTACAGTCCTCTTTTCTCACCAAGATGGGCTGAATGGCCACGTGGAACAAAGCTCCCGTGTCATTTCTGCAATCAGAAAGCAAGCAAATCTCTTTATCCCTTTAAGTCATCATTTTAGAGCCCATCTGTCTCAGACTTTATTTTTCTTAAGATTTACTTGTATGCATGAGCCATGCATATGATTCTGTGTGTGTATGCTCATGCGTCTGGAAAAATCAGAAGAAAGCATTGGATCCTCTGGAGCCAGAGTTATCAACAGTTGTGAGCTGCCCAACTATCTTGCTGGGGACCAAGCTCAGGTCCTCTGGGAGAGTAGCAAGCCCTCTTAACCACTGGGCCAACTCTCCAGCCCTGTTTCAGATTTTCGTGATTTTTAGTGATACATCTACATCTACAGAGAGAGGCATAGAAAGTTGTTAGAAAACAGTATGTGTGAAAGCATCGTATAAATTTCTTGTTTAAAAAAGTGAAGCAGCCGGGCGGTGGTGGCACACGCCTTTAATCCCAGCACTTGGGAGGCAGAGGCAGGCGGATCTCTGTGAGTTCGAGACCGGCCTGGTCTACAAGAGCTAGTTCCAGGACAGGCTCCAAAACCACAGAGAAACCCTGTCTCAAAAAACCAAAAAAAAAAAAAAAAAAACAAAAAAAAAAAACAAAAAGTGAAGCAACCACTCAGACAGAAAGACATTTACTTTAGAATTATCTGATTTCTAAAATTTTCCAAGATGCAGGCATAAAGCTATGATACCTGCTTGGGGGCATCTTTATGCGGCATGTATTTATTGGTGGGAAGAGCAAACCCATGCTATTTTTTCTAGCTATGGATTAGGCATCTGACTTGAAACCCGCTCGGTTTTCAAACCATCCCTGAGCCATCTCCGAAGGACCCCCATCACTTCATCGTGTGATTTTGGGAACATTCCTCACCCTGGGGGATCTTCAACAATGAGTGCTTTTGACTAGGATAGCAACCATCATCTCATTTCATTTTATGTTAGAGAACATTAGATTGAAAGAAAATTATGTGTACTTTCCTGAAGTTGCAAATGTGGTGGGGGCAGAGGGAGACAGGGGTGAGAGGAAAGAGAGAGAAGAAAGAGAAGTTTATGGGGAGAGGATTCAGAGAGAAGGGGGGCATTTTAGGGACTGGCTGCCATGATGATTCTGCACAGAAATGATTCTTTATCCCAGACTGTAGGCACACATACTTTTTTCTCTTCTTTATAATCTCACTTTGTTATCAGCTCAAGATCACTTACTGTACTGACTGGTTTTGCGTGTCAACTTGACACAGCTAGAGTTATCAGAGGAAGGAGCCTCAGCTGAGGAAATGCCTCCTTGAGATCCAGCTCTAAGGCATTTTCTCATTTAGTGATCAATGTGAGAGGTCTTGGCCCATGGTGGGTGATGCCATCCCTGGGCGGGTGGTCCTGAAAAAAATAGAAGCAGGCTAAAGAAGCTATGGAGAGCAAGCAAGTAAGCAGCTCCCCTCCATGGCCTCTGCATCAGCTCCTGCCTTCGAGATCCTGCCCTGTTTGAGTTCCTGTCCTGACTTCCTTCAGTGATGAACAGCAATGCTGAAGTGTAAGCCTAATAAACCCTTTTCTCCCCAACTTGCTTTTCAGCCCCGGTGTTGTTGCAGCAATAGAAACCCTAGTTAAGATGTTTACCTTTTCCACGATCATCAGCCTGGGTTTTGTTATTCCAGGTTAGATGCGGCTGGCCCACTCTCTGAAGAGGACAGGGCAAAGCTTTTTTTTGAAGACTGGCTTTTGGAAACAATGCTTTTGTCTTTCTACACCAGAAAAGCATAAAAAGCAGCTTCAGAAAGGAAAGTGTGCAAAGATTGTGGTGAAGATGGACTCACTGAAATGTCAACTGAGGGACAGCGGACAGAGCCTCCATCGGTAAGGGTAAGAGCCGGATGTGCACAGGGTGGTGGTCTGCAGCGAAGGAGCTCACAGCTTTCCGGGTGCTTAGAATTCATTGAGATCAGTTTGGCTCATTGGCTCCTGCCCTTTCTGCACAGCACTCCCAGGCCTTTTATTGCAGAGGGGAGTTCATTGCTCGGCCCCCATCAACCTCCTGTTCTTCCTAATTGTAAAGACCCTTCCTCGAGTTGCTCTGAGAACATCTCCTAGAACTCTAAAAACCTCCTTTCTTCTGAAAGATTACATAGGACCCTCTGTGAGAAGCAGGGTTAATTAGTCCTCAGGGGACACCATTGCCAAGTCCCACCGAGGTTTTGAGTGCTACACACACGCTGGGTTTGGGATCTTAGACTTCCTGAGGGTGGGTTTGTAGATCAGGGTTATTTGACTGGTAAAAGAATCTCTACAATTCTAAATGACGTAACTTGCTCTCTTCTCTTCTTCTTATCCTTTCACTCCCTCCTCCTTTCTATCCTTTTACTTTCTTTTAGTGGAGGGAAGAGAAGAGAGGGCCATAGCTAGTTTCTTAGTTACCATTCCAAGGCTATGAAGAGACACTATGTATGACTATGGAAACTTTTATAATAGAAAGCCGTGACTTGGGCTCTTGCTTACAGTTTGAGAGGGTTAGTTCATGACTGTCACGGCGGAAAGGTGCTGGGATGGTGCTGGAGCAGTAACCTCCTAATACTCCTCAAACAGTTCCACTCCCAGGTGACTAAGCATGCAATATATGCACCCCAAACACCACATCCAGTATTTTTAAATGTTGTAGAAAGACCTGAAATGTTGTAGAACTTGTTTCGTCTCCTTGATCTTACACCCACCCCGCAAGTGTGCAGGACCATGACAACCAATCCACAGCCCCACCACCAGGAGCACACCATACAGTCAAACTGTAGATCTGTTCTTTGTAGCTTGAAATACATTTTCATATAGAAGAATGAAAATGTTGTAATTCCAAGGTCAGTTCAGTTATAAGTCCACGACTCTGCTGAAACATTCACAAGAAACGGAGAAAACAATACTGCCACAAGGCTCGTAGGTTTAACAAGGACACGCACCAAGTAAAAGAATTTCTATTGTTATTTATCTTGCATACTGATGAAAAGGGAAAAACATGAGATGGTGGTGGTGGGGAGACCCTGTACAGGAAGTGGCTTGAAAGCACATTGAATACTAGGGACCAGAAGGGAAATGGCAGAAGAGGAGCGGACTTGGCAAGATGAGTGTGAAACATGAGTGTTTGCAGGACTGAGACATGTTCTAAGGTTCACTCCTTCAGGCCGTGTGAGCGTCTATACCCATCAACTCCACACAAATTGTTGTGTGAACTGAAATATAATCTCTCTGTAAACAGCCTGTAGACGTGTCTTCCTGTGTCCCCTGCTTCAGAATCTGTGGGAAGAAATGTTCTCTGGGGATACCAGCTCATCATCTCCACCATGTTGCTTGCTCCTGAGTGCTATCTTAATTTTGAACAATGAAAATGTGAATCTCCATTAGCAAGATCTTCAAGGGACTTTCCTTAAAAGAAAACATCGAGATAAAAACCAGCAGTAATCTAAGGGTGAATCGTAGAGTGAACTTGAGACCAGCTTGGCCAACTTAGTGAGACTCTGCATCAAAATAAAAAGTAAAACGAGGGTTGGTGATAGAGCTCAGCGATATAACGTGTACCTAGCATGTGTGAACCCCTAGGTTCAGTCACCAGCAGCACAAAAAGGGGAAACTCCGTTTAGATAAGCCTATACCATAACACTCAATATGTGTGGTTTATAGCAAGGCAAATTGTGTTCAAATTCGCTAACTTAGTTATTTCTGCTAAAATAATACTTCCAAGTCATTGTTTATCTACAAATATTCACATTTGAAGGCTTGATTAACTCATCACTGTAATCCAACACATGGAATAAACCTACAGCAAATGGAGGAGGTCTGTAATTTTTTAAATATAATTTAAACATGGTTGCTTCTAAAACAATATAAAAACCTCCTCAATTTAGTTGTCAACACTTTTAGATTAAAAATATGGTAGTGTAACTTTTAAAAATTATTTATTTTTATTTTATATGTATTGGTGCTGTGCCTGCATGTATGTCTGTGTGAAGGTGTTAGATCCTGGTGTTATAGACAGTTGTGAGCTGCTATGTGGTTGCTGGGAATTGGACCCAGGTCCTCTGGAAGAGAAGTCAGTGCTCTCAACTACTGAGCCATCTCTCCAGCCTCCAGTGGTGTAGCTTTTACTGATGTATTTATAAGAAGTGATAGTAAGAACTAGAGAACTGGCTCACTGGTTAAGAGCACTCATTCTTGTTAAGGACCCAGGTTCGATTCCAAGCATTCAGTGGAGGCTCACCACTTCCCTGGGCACAAGGTGTGCATATGGTGCAAGATATATGTGCAGGCAAAGCACACACATGAGTAAAATAAATATGAAAAGAGAAGTGATAGTAAAATTTCTCAGTGTGCTTCAGTGTAGGGAAGACATGCTATGCTGGCCCCGTGACAAATGCCTGACCACTCATTTGACTGTCCTTTGGTACAGTCGGAGCAATATCTTATTCCCCCTGATTTCCTCAACTGGACAAGCGACACCAGTGACACTGTGGCTGAAACTCAGGAGGAAGTTTGTGCAACTTTAATTTCTCAGATATTAAGGCTTAGACAAAGTGTATTGTGATAGAAGAATTTTGATCAAGAATTATCACTGAATTTTAGTCATATAGATTAGAAATTTAATTTTTATTAAGTAAGTTCCTAAGTTCAACTCCAACAAAGAAACATGCTGGTGCATTCTAGGACCACAGACCTCTGATGTTTAGAAGAAAGTCCCTTTCCGCAAAACCTATCATATGCTAGGATATTCTCCTTACAGCCTCCAATAAAGATCAACAGAGCTTCTTTTCATTTTGAGATTTAAAAAATTATAAATAGGTGGAAGTATAAAAAGCTATACATGCACATTATAACAAAAGCTCCTGAAATGCTTTAAAGTCTGGTAGTAATTACTATACTCAGTTCCCTGAAATCTCTGAGGTAGAGAGTACTGACTCATCCCAGTTCTTATTTTTAGGCTTAGCCTGTTTTGTTTTGTCTGGTTTAGGTGTTGCTATGGTTTGGATTTGATTTGAACATGTTCCCCCCAAAGGTTCATATATTAGAATTAACCTCAGTATGGCAGTGTTAGGAAGTGGGACTGAGCACAGTGTCATGGAGCACTCCCCTGGAGGGAGTACTCAAGGATGTGACTGACATTGCATTTGGTGCTGTTGACAGAAAAATAAAAAGGATAAAAGCATTCCCCTTACTGTGGAAATAAAACAGAAGACAAGTTTGCTTTACTGAATTTCAATAACTAGCAATACACAAGTGTTTAAAATCTTTTAAAAATAAACAGTGCTATTTACGGTTAGGAGACCATGTAATATATACTAACTATAAATTAATAATAAGAATATACAAGATATTTAAATACACATAATCCTATCCTAGTAAAATTGTGGAAAATCCACTCTTTTTTTTCTATTTTGCTCTTTCCGTATCTCTTTCTTGACAAAAAAGATTTGAAAAAAACTTAACAGAAGATTTTACCTGGTGTAGGAGGTTCTTCTGTCTATGTATTGCTTTTCTTGGTTAATGAATAAAGAAACTGCCTTGACCTGTTGATAGGGCAGAACTTAGGTAGGCAGGGAAGACAGAAATGAATGCTGGGAGGAAGAAGGGCGGGGTCAGGGGATGCCATGAAGCCGCCAGTGGAGATAGATGTGTTGAAACTTTGCTGGAAGGTCACGACCTCATAGTGATTTACAGATTAATAGAAATTGGTTAAATTAATATGTAAGAGTTAGCCAATACAAAGATAGAGCTAATGGGCCAAGCAGTGATTTAAATAATACAGTTTCTGTGTGATTATTTCGGTTCTGGATGGCCAGGATGGACAAATTGTTCCCTGCAACATTTACCAAATGCTATTGGGAGTTATTTTGTAAGGAAAGCAAAATTTTGTTACATTAATTACATGTCTTACCCTGTTCTAGTCATAAAACTCTAATCAAAAGTGACTGTGTCAATGATAAAATAAAAAACACATACAAATACTAAATTAAAAAAAATATTTATTTTACATCCTAACAGTAGTTTTCCCCCTCCTTCTCTCCCTTGTTCCCCCTCCCCCCATTACAATCCACTCCTCCTCTGTTCCTTTTCAGAAAAGGGCAGGGCTCCTGAGTATCAACAAAGCATGGCATATCAAGTTGCAGTAAGACTAAGCACCTTCCCTTGTATTAAGGCTTGGCCAAGCAATCCAGTGTGAGGAACAGGTTCCCAAGAGCCAGCCAAAGCATTAGGGACAGTACAGCTCCCATTGTTAGGAGTCCCATGAATAGACAAAGCTACACAACTGTCATGTATGTGTAGAAGGCCTAGGTCAGTTCCATGGTTGTTGGTTCAGACTTTGATTCCTATGAGCCAGGTCAGTTGTCTCTGTGGGGTTTCTTGTGAAATCTTTTACCCCTCTGGCTCCTACAATACTTCCTCCCTTTCTTCAGCAGTACTCCCAAGCTCTGCCTAATGTTTGGTTGTGGGTCTCTGAATCTGTTTCCTTCAGTTACTGGATGAAGGCTCTCTGATGACAATCTGATCATAGGAGGTGGCCAGTTCAGGCTACATGTCTGTTATTGCTAGGAGTCATCCTTGTAGATTCGTGGGAGTTTCCCTTGCTTCAGGTTTCTACCTGCCCCTGAAATGCGTCCCTCTTTCCAGTCATCTCTTCCAGTACCCTCCCCATCCTCCCCCATCCCTCAAGTTTCCATCCCCACCCACCCTGAGTCCACACAGGAGATCTCTTCTATTTCTGTTTCCCAGGGAGATTCATGTATCCCACCTCGGGCTGTTGTTCTTACCTAGCCTCTTTGGGTTTGTGGTTTGTAGCATGGTTATCCTTTAAAGCTAACATCCACTCATGAGTGAGTACATATCATGTTTGTCTTTTTGAACCTGGATTACCTCAGTCAGGATAATTTTTTTTCTAGTTCCATACATTTGCCTTCAAATTTCCTGATGTCATTGTTTTTAACAGCTGAATAATACTCCATTGTGTAAACGTATCACATTTTCTTTTCTTTTCTTTTCTTTTCTTTTCTTTTCTTTTCTTTTTTTTTCAATTTTTTTGAGACAAGGTTTCTCTGTAGCTTTTTGGTTCCTGTCCTGGAACTAGCTCTTCTAGACCAGGCTGGCCTCGAACTCACAGAGATCCGCCTGCCTCTGCCTCCTGAGTACTGGGATTAAAGGCGTGCGCCACCACCGCCTGGCCTCGTATCACATTTTCTTTATCCATTCTTCAGTTGAGGAGGCATCTAGGTTGTTTCCATGTTCTGGTTATTATTAATTAAACTGCTCTGAACATAGTTTAGCAAGTGTCCTTGTGGTATGATTGAGCAAACTTTGCATACATGCCCAAGAGAAGTGTTCCTGAGTCTTGAGGCAGCTTGACTCCCAATTTTCTACAAATCACCATATTGATTTCCAAAGTAGCAGTACAAGTTTGCACTCCCACAAGCAATGGAGGAGTGTTCCCTTGCTTCACATCCTCTCCAGCATAAACTGTCATCAGTTTTTGAGCTTAACTATTCTGATAGGTGTAAGATGGAATCTCAGAGTTGTTTTGATTTGCATTTCCCTGATGGCTAAGGATGTTGAGCATTTCATTAAATGTCTTTTGGTCATTTGAGATTCCTCTGTTGAGAGTTCTCTGTTTAGGACTGTACCCCATTTTTTTATTGGTTTATTTGTTCTTTTGATGTCTAGTTTCTTAAGTTCTTTATACATTTTGAAGTTCAGTCCTCTGTCTGATATGGGGTTGGTGAAGATGTTTTCACATTCTGTAGGCTGTCATTTTGTCTTGTTAACTGTGTCCTTTACTTTACAGAAGCTTTTCAGTTTCAGGAGGTTCCATTTATTAATTGTTTCTCTCAGTGTCTGTGCTACTGGGGTTATATTTAGGAAGTGGTCTCCTGTGATGCATTCAAGTGTACTTCCCACTTTCCCTTCTATAAGGTTCAGTATGATTGGTTTTATGTTGAGGTTTTTGATCCATCTGAACTTGAGTTTTGTGTATGGTGATAGATATGGATCTATTTGCATTCTTCTACATGTCGATATCTAGTTATGCCAGCACCATTTGTTGAAGATGCTCTCCTTTTTCCATTTCATAATTTTAGCTTCTTTGTCAAAAATCAGGTGTTCGTAGTTGTGTGGGTTGATATCTGAGTCTTTGATTTGATTCTGTAGGTCCTCCTGTCTGTTTTAATGCCAATACCAAGTTGTTTTTATTATTGTAGCTCTGTAGTAGAGTTTGAAGTCAGGAATGGTGATGCCTCCAGAAGTTCCTTTATTGTACAATATTGTTTTGACTATTCTGGGCTTTTTGTTTTTCCATTCGAAGTTGAGTATTGTTCTTTTGAGGTCTGTGAAGAATCTTGCTGGGTATGCATTGAATCTGTAGATTGCTTCGTATTCAGTCTGTTAACCTGTGTCTTTTTATAGGTGAGTCCATTGATATTAAGGGATATTAATAACCAGTGATTGCTAGTTCCTGTTATTTTTGTTTTTGTTGTCGTTAGTGGTGTTATTTGTGTGTTTCTCTTCTTTGGGATTTGCTGGTGTGGTATTATTTATTGCGTGTGTTTTTGTGGGTATAGTTAACTTCCTTGGGTTGTAGTTTTCTTTCTAGTATTTTCTGTAGGGCTGGATTTGTGGATAGGTATTGATTAAACCTGGTTTTGTCATGGAATATTTTATTTTCTCTGTCTATGTTGATTGAAAGCTTTGCTGGATATAATAGTCTGGACTGACTTCTGTGGTCTCTTAGTGTCTGCACAATACCTGACCAAGACCTTCTGGCTTTCATTGTTTCTCTTGAGAAACTGTGTGTAATTCTGATAGATCTGCCTATATATGTTACTTGACCTTTTACTTTTGCAGCTCTTAATATTCTTTTTTTTTATTCTATATGTTTAGTGTGTTGATTATTATGTGGCAAGGGAACTTTCTTTTTTGGTCCAGTTTATTTGGTGTTCTGTAAGCTCCTTGTATCTTCATAGGTATGTCCTTCTTTAGGTTGGGAAAGTTTTTTTTTTCTATGATTTTGTTGAATATAATTTCCGTGCCTTTTACCTGTAGTTATTCTCCTTCTTCAATTCCTATTATTCTTAGATTTGGTCTTTTCATGGTGTTCCAGATTTCCTGAATATTTTGTGTTAAGAATTTGTTGGATTTAACATTTTCTTTGACCTATGAATCTATTTCCTCTATCGTATCTTCAGTGCCTGAGTTTCTGTCTTCCATCTCTTGTATTCTGTTGTTTATGCCTGCTTCTGTAGTTCCTGATCACTTACCCAGATTTTTTATTTCCAGATTTCACTTGGTTTGTGTCTTTTTTTATTGCCTCTATTTCAGTTTTCAAGTCTTGAACCATTTCATTCACCTGTTTGATTGCTTTCTCTTGGTTTTCTTTAAGGTATTTGTTGATTTCTTCCATTTTTTGGTTGTCTTTTTCTCTATTTCTTTAAGTGAATTTTTCATTTCCTCTTTAAGGGCCTCAGTCATCTTCATGAAGTTATTTTTAAGGTTGTTTTCTTCTGCATCATCTGCATTGGATGTTCAGATCTTCTGTTGTGGAACCACTAGTTTCTGTTGGTACTGTATTGCTCTTTATGTTGTTGATTGTATTCCTACCCTGTTGTCTACCCATCTCTTCCTACAATTGGAATAGGTAGAGTCTGTGTTTCAGAGGGTCCCTTTTCCTCCCATTGGTATATTTGGAGGCTGTGGCTCAATTGATCACTCCTTCAGGTGTGGGCAGAGGAGAGCCTTTGGTGATCATTCCTCCAGGTGCCTACAGACTCAAGGCTGAGATGGTTGTACCTCCTCGTGTTGGCAGGCTCCAGTGGTCAGATAATTTCTGGAGGACACTACTGTCACCATGTCCTTTGTTCCCCCTTACCTCTCACCCCCATGCTTATCCTCCCAGCGGTCTGGCCTGGCCCACAATGCTCTATTCTTCTTGACTTGATTTTCTCAACCCCTATTTTGCCAACTGTAGCATCACTAGTGGGTGAGCCCTACACATATGCTGAATTAAAAATGCCAGATGCTTAAGGTTTTCCCTTCCTTACAAAATGATTTGTGTTTGCAGGGGATCAAAACCCCTCTCTTCTTTTTAAGGAGCCCTGTGATTTCCTCTACAACGACTCAGCATCATGGGATCAGTAAGTTGTCACTTCTCTGGTGGCCTTAGAGTAGAAGGAAGTTTGCTTCAACCACACCAGGTGGCAGTGTGACTCGAGCCTGTAAGGACACAGAACAGGTATGTAAGGAAAAACAATGCAGCAATTCTACAAAGAAAATATTGAAAACAATTTAACAAAAAAGGGTCATAGGAGTGCAGTTTTGTGAACTTAAATCGGTTCAAAGATGTGTATACTTTTTTATTGCTGCTACTGATAGAATAAAGAATTTTTATTATTCATCCTGTCAACATATACATAGAAATACATATGTATCCTAGAAGACTGCAGTAAAATCTTACCATTTATATAAAAGAATAGACGCGATCATATTGAAAGTTCTTATGATTATACTTGTTTGTGTATATAGGAGTAGTTGCAAAATGACACAGTTATCTTTGAAATAAAAACAACCAGATTATCCCAGTTGCTAAAAAATTAAGATATTAATCTGATATTCAAGATACAATGTTTTTGGAATTTTAAGATGCTTGATTTTGGTCCAGGAAAATGCTTTGTGTAATATTGTTTCTCATATAATACCCTTATTGTCTAAAATCAGAGTTCTTACTGACTTAGAGATGGAAAGAAATACAAGCAATTCACAGGTTGCTCTGTTCTGGTATTGATACATTTCTCACGCAGTAGCATGTGCTGCAGTGTTTGCAGACGCTGTCACTTCTGCGCTGCAGTTGGTCTTCTGAGTGTCTGTTGGGCGTGAAAGACAGAGGAATGATTAGTAGAGGAAAGTCTCTCCTGGAGGGCTTATTGTGGGCATTTTTACTGTGGACATTTCCGATGCCCAGCGTCCTTTAACAGTCTAGTGCTTAGAGAGCTCCGTTCATGCTTCATGCTTCCTCCGCCTGCAGGGGGAAACTTGCTTCCCTGGCCTCCCTTGCAGCAGGGTCATGGGATACTTGTATGTGCCTTTGATTCAGAAGTGGGCAAGGGGAGACAAGGGGACAGAGAGTTTGTGATCTGGCGTGTTGGGCTCTGTAGGAGTATCAGAGGTAGTCTTTGGTATCCGATCCCGAGCATCTCTGTGTGAGTTGTTGCATTTGTGCAAGTCCTGGTTCAGATGGTGAATGTATCAGCAGGGTCCTTTAACTGTAGTGCATCCCGAGAAGTAATTCGAGATTCTTCCTGACTGCTCAACATCCGTGTCTGGTACTCAAGTCTTTTCAGAGCGTCTGTGAGCTCCTGCTAGACTTCAATGAGGACTTTATTTTGTTGTGGCCAGCCAAAGTTGATTTTGTTGTTTGCCACTAGAAGTCCTGACTGAACTGAGAGTAAGTGTGTATGCCCTGGTGTCTAGTTTTCTTCTCCTGTAATCAGCTTCTAAGGCTGCATTTTGCTCAGAGCTTACAGTTCTGGAGGCTGAAAGACTTCCAGGCTCGAGTCTACAGACTGATCCCCAGAGAAGACTGCCCTGCTCTGCTTGGTGCCTGTGTGAATAGGGGACCAGGAGGAAGCACAGATTTATGGGTAACTTGTCAAATTATAATTGTGTTATAAATCTAGGGAAATTGTTCTTCCAAAATAGGAAAGGAAAAGAATATGCTAATTGCAATTTTGAGTTGATCAGTGACACCAAAAATGAGTTCAAGTGGCAGTAACTGAGGAAAAGTCAAGTCACTTCATGAGCTGTGCCTGTCAGTAGGGTGCTCTCTGCCATCTTTAAAACCAGAGCTGCGCTCAGAAACAGCGACTATTGAAGAGTACCCTCTTAGTGAAATATTACCTTCTAATTAAAAATTTAACTAATTTTGAAAAGCAGAATAGACTGTTGTTTAGTTCAGTTGGTTGCTTATCTCCCTTCTAGCTCCAGGATCCTTTATTGTGGGGAACCCTTAGCATGGGGCTAGCACCAGGCTACTCCACTACACCTCTTTCTCCCCTGTCCCAGGGAAGGCAGGTGTCCTGTCCCTGGCTGATGAGATTGCTGCCCTGTCTGTCTCCTGTTCAGATGTGGGGCATGATCTAAGTAGGATGAACTGCTCTCCTCTGAGCCTTGATATATATGGGAGTGAATGCAAGCTCTAAGGGTGGTTGCTATGTTAAGCCATCTGGAGAAAGTCTTTTATGGCAAGAGATGAGGAGACATACAGGAAGAGGATGAGCGGGGATAGAGATGGAGGCTCTGAGAGATGTCCAGCTGCGCTTTCTGATTGGGCTCTCAGCACTTGTAATTACGAGTCTTGGTCAGCGTTCCTGGTAAAACTCCAGTGCTCATGTATCGTTTTTCTCTCTACCATGCCTGTATTATTCATTCAGTAAAACTAAAAGAAAAAAAAAAACTAAATGCATTTTCTTTGAAAGTAATAAATGTCTAACATGGAAAATACTAAAAGCATGACCATACCCAAGAAATATTAAACAAGTCAACCACAAGCCTACCTCCTATAAAAAGTTCTTTGATCTCACGGTTTCATGTTTGAACATTTGTGAGCATACAAGGTGTGATAATGTATTCTCTTCATTTAATAATACATTGTTGACCTTTTTGCATTAATCTTTTAAATGCTATTAATCATTTTCTGTTGTGTAATTAAGTTGTTAAGCCATTTTGAACAGTATGTTGAAAATGGTTAATTGAGAAGTGAAAATAGTATGTGTTAGACATGTTTCCTAGTGAGATGCAAAAAGAGATTTACATAAGGCATTCATCACTCATTATTACCAATGCTAAGTCACTAAGTACATTTTGCAGCAGAAAAAAGTGTTTTGGAAGACAATGTTGCGCCAAGCTCCCCTGAACTTGATACCAGGATACCAAGGAAGCACTTTGACCTTAAGTGATGGTGGGCATAGAAAGCACATTTTAGGTGCCAATGGCTTAGAAAAGAGGGCTCAGTGTTCCCAAGACTTCTATGGAAACAGGAAGCTTGACAGGCCATATGAGAAAACTGTTGCCTGTCCTACTTAGTATCTATCTGCCCTCCTAATTTGCTTCTTTATAGCTGTCTTAAACATTACCCCAAAGCAACTTGGGAGAAGGAAGTGTTTGCTTGGCTTATAGGTTATGGTGAATTATCCAGGGAAACCAAGGCAGGAACTCAAAGCAGGAACTTTGAGGCAGGAACTGAAGTGGAAATGTCTGGCTTCTCTCAGGTTCATGTTCAGCTGTCTTTCTTATCCTGCCCAGGCCTTCCTGCCTGGGGATGGTACTGCCAACAGAGGGTACTGTTACATAAATTATCAATAAAAAAATGCTTTCTAGACATGCCCACAGGCCAATTTCATGGAGACAGTTTCTCCATTGAGATTCCTTCTTCTCAGGTATGTGTAGCTTTGTGTCGAGCTGACAAACTATGACACTATCTAAGGATAAGGCTAGATGCCACGTTCATCTGTAGCACCATAAGCTCTGAATCAACCCACACCTTCAACTTCCTCTGGATTCTTGGCTGTAACTCACCAGAGCCACTAGGGTAACCCTGAACTGGAGGCTGAGGCAGGAAGATAACTTGAGTCTAGAAGTTCAAGGCCAGCCCTAATAACATAGTGAGTCCAATTTGTTTATATTAATTAATTCATGAATTTATTTGATTTTTGCCTCCTGACTGACCACGGCTTCCTTTCCCTCCTCTCCTTCAAGTCCCCCCCCCCCCCGTGCCATCCACTCTCCTCCATTTCTCTTCAGAAAGGGCAGGCCTCCCGTGGATATCAACCAGCCATAGTATATCAAATTACAGTGAAACTAGACAGCTCCTCTTCTGTTAGGGCTGGACAAGCAGCCCAGTACAATGAGAGCTGCCAAGTTGAACTGGTAATGACTCTCAAACTTGGAGATTGAGAAGCGAGGGAAAGGAACAAAGGGCATTGAAAAGTGCTGGCTCTCTAAGAACAAGAACCAGGAGAGAAAAAAATCTGGAAACGAAGTGAGGAAGCCATGGGTTCCAGGGTATGAAGGGCTCTGTGACCAGGACAAGAACAGTCTTAGAACGATAGGAAAAAAAAATACTGATGGGAGTCTGGTGGGAGAAAGGGTTGAGAGAAAATAGAGGAGCAATTACAGAAAGTTATTTTGGAGGAATGCCTTCATGAAGGGAAGCAAGGAAATGGAGCGGAATTTCAGGTAAAGGAAAGCTTTTTTAAAAACAATGTAAGATATAAGACTGTATTTTTATAAAGTTGGAGATGTCCACAAGAGGCAAAAAAGCTGATATTGAAGAATAGGGATGATTGACGGAGCAATGTCCTTAATAGTTGAGATGGCACATACTTTAGTAAGGGAAGGTTGGAACTGCCAGAACATAGGTGGCTTGTTGGCTTTACAGGGGTGTGAATGTAGAAATGCAGGTAGGTTTCTACGTTAATAACATCTGTCAGACTTCTTTAATTTATTCTCCTTTTGAATAAAACAGGCAGTAAAATCATCAGTTGAGAATGAGGAAGGGAATATTTGAATGGAAGATTCAGGATAATTGTAGAGAGGAGGGACAGAGGCTGACAGGACCATGTTGGTATCCTTAGGCTCCACCAGAGGCTAGTGGTCATGAATTCAGCCCAGTTAGCCTGGCTCAGTGGTTTTGTACAATACATTCAGAGGAATTGGCAATGGTATCTAGGGCAGTTATCCTAAGCTACTGTTTATTCAGCTAAAGTGTAGAGAGTCTGGGCATGGTATGCATGCCTGTAATCCTAGCACTTGACAGGTAGAAGTAGGAGATTAGGAGTTTGAGACAATAGAGGCTAGATCATATTGTGAGACTTTATCTCAAAGCCAACCAAACAACCAAACAAATAACAAACAAACAAACAAACAACACAAATCTTCAAGATTATTATCTCTCAAGGTTCCTTGTATTGCTTTGCAGTCAGTATTCTGCCCCCATTCCAACAAAGCATGGTCTGTTCTTTTAAAGTCACTATACATGAGTCTAAATTATTTCAATATTTCACCAGGCAGTGGTGGTGCACGCCTTTAATCCCAGCACTCAGGAGGCAGAGGCAGGCAGATCTCTGTGAGTTCGAGGCCAGCCTGGTCTACAAGATTCAGTTTCAGGACAGGCTCCAAAGCTACAGAGAAACCCTGTCTCAAAAAACCAAAAAAAAATTATTTCAATATTTCATTTCATAGACATGGAATTATATAGTATGTACTATTTCTATGCCTAGCTACTTTTGCCCAGCATATAGTCTGTTCTCATACATATTTCTATTTTGTTCCCTTTTTTTTTTTTTTTTGGTTTTTCGAGACAAGGTTTCTTTGTGGTTTTGGAGCCTGTCCTGGAACTAGCTCTTGTAGACCAGGCTGGTCTCGAACTCACAGAGATCCGCCTGCCTCTGCCTCCCGAGTGCTGGGATTAAAGGCGTGCGCCACCACCGCCCGGCTTTTGTTCCCTTTTTATTCTGAGTGGTACTCCATTGTATAGAAATTTAAAAATGTGTCTAGTCACCCGTGGATAGGCAGAGGCTTTCAGTTTATGTTGTGTTTAACATTTGTATACAACTCCTTTTATTTGTTTTGATTTTTAAAAATATTTTATGTGCATTGGTGTTTGCCATGGTGTTGGGCCCTCTGGAACTGGAGTTACAGACAGTTGTGAGCTACCATGTGGGTGCTGGGAATAAAAAACTCGGGTTATTTTAGAAGAACAATCAGTGCTTTAACCACCAAGACATCTCTCTAGCTCCTGCTTTGGTTTTCTAGGACAAAGTCTCACTGTGTAGCCCAGGCCTACCTCTAACTGTCAGTGTTTCTGAGGGCTGGGATGGCAGCTGTGCACCCCCCACCCCTGCTCAATGTACAAATCTTTTTTTTTTTTTTTTTTTTTTTTTTGGTTTTTTGAGACAGGGTTTTTCTGTGGCTTTGGAGCCTGTCCTGGAACTAGCTCTGTAGACCAGGCTGGCCTCGAACTCACAGAGATCCGCCTGCCTCTGCCTCCTGAGTGCTGGGATTAAAGGTGTGTGCCACCACCGCCCGGCTGTACAAATCTTTTAATGCGAATGTGTTTTCATTTTGTTCAATAAATACCTATGATGACAGTTACTGCTATTATCCATTTTGGTTTTGCCTAGTATTATATTTGATTCTAAAGCATCCTCTTCAGGGAAATCACTGCAGGTACCATCTGAAGAAGGAAGCACTTTGCTGAGAGTCCCAGGGGACCCTAACCCTGTGACTTCTCTGCTTCTTTTGGAGCCATCAGGGCAATGGTTTCTTGATCCAATAAAGAATGGCACAGTGAACAATAGTGGGTGGGTACTCGGATGGAAGCATCCGCTGCAGGAAGAAAGGCATGAGAGAGGGTGACGGTCCTCAGTACTCTACCCTCCGGAGCAACAGCAAGAGTAGCCTCGTCCCGTACCCTCTGCTCTGAGGGTCTGTTTGTGCGTTCTCTTGGGCTACCAATTCTTGCTATGTTTTGGAAGATAACTGTGGTGCTTTGAAGAAAATGGCCTCCAAGGGGAATGGCATTCTTAGGAGGTGTGGCCTTGTTGGAGGAAGTATGTTACTGTGGGGGCGGGCTTTGAGGTCTCTTTTGCTCACACTTCGCTCATTCTGACTTCCATTTGACTTCCTGTTGCTTGCAAGATGTAAGACTCTCTGCTATTTCTCCAGCATCATGTCTGTCTGCCACCATGCTACCCATCATGATGATAATGGTCTGCACCTTTGAAACTGCAAGCAAGCCACCCTAACTAAATGTTCCCTTTGTAAGAGTTGCCGTGGTCATGGTGTCTCCTCAGCAATAGAAACCTTAACCAAGACAATAACAGGAAACATTTAAGTGTTACTATAAGGAAGATGACTTTTTGTTGTGATGTTTAGCTTCTAAGTCACTACCCATAAAGGCAGTCCAGAAAGGAGCACAGTCTCTCTCCGGCTTGGATCCTTGGAGTTCTAGCTATAGACTCCTCGGTGAAATGTCCTCTTTTGTAAGTGGGAAGTATCTCTGAGATAAGTTGTGTAGCTTCTCCTGGAGAGAAGCCAACAACTCTCTATTTACCCCAGATGGGACACCAATGACAAGGCCAACGAGATGACCCCTGAAGTCTAGCTTGGCGAACCCGTGGGTGGGTTTCCTGGGGTCACCTGCAGGAGCATGGGTAACACAAAGGCTGCCACATCATAGCAGGGGCCACCCCAGCAAGGTGGTGACTCATGAAACTGCATCTTCAGAACTCCCAACCTGTCAACTCCATAGGATTTCCTCTTCCCTACAACTGATTTCTGAGTTTATAACTTTGGGGAGGGGCCTGGAAAATGTTAGCTTCTTTAGCTTCCTCCGTTTCCTGCATCCTTTGAATTCCCTGGGTCACGTGAGCTTCCCGAATCGTAGGAGCTTCTCTCCTTCCTCCAGGAAGGAGTGTTTCGCTTTGGAGGAAACAGTAGCACCGTAGGTGCCATTGCTTTAAATGTCAGACTCCCGCAAGGCAAACAATTATATACTCTGGCAGTAAACAGTTCAATTTGCAAATTAAGATTTGTAACCAGTTTATTGAAACTTTTCTTTCTACATAATTTTTCAGTACCTGGCAGGGCCTCTGGCAATCTGTTGATTTTAAAAAAGCAATCAATATTCCAAAATGTCTCATCCCCAAATTAGAAATTGTGTGAAGGTAATTGAAATAGAAAAGAAAGAACACATGTCCCCTGGCTTTCACTTCTTCCCTAGCAATGAATTTTCATGAACTGTTTGGGCTCTTAAGGAAAATTGATAATTTTTTTAAAGTTTGTGATTATTTGTGACCGGAGTACAATATCAGCAGACTTTTGCTTATGTATTCATACTTATGCTAAACATCTATGGGCAATTGTAAGTCAAATACCTTCTGTCTGTAAACTGTTCATTTCACATAGCACTCATTAAACATCACTTAAATGAGTATTAACTGTAGGCAAAACATAAGTGATTTATCACGTGCCTTTAAAATATTTAATTAGGAAATGAGGGACTGAGGAAATGGCTCAGCTGGCGGAGCACTGCCAGGCAAGTGTGAGGACCCCTAGACTTTGGGTACGGTACCCATACTCATATAAAAACTTGGTGGGTACCTGTAGCCTCAGCACTAAGGAGGCAGAGATGGGGTCCTAGGGATAAGCTGACTATCTAGACTTACTGTAACTGGTGAGCTCCAGGTTCAGGGACAGTCCCTGCCACCATAAACAGAGTGGGGAGAGATGGAGGAAGACACCCAGGGTCAGCTCTGGTCCTCCTCTTGCAGTGCACGCATGCACATGTACACCTAAACTCATGTTCACCCGAGGAGCTGGCTAGTTTTATATCAACTTGGCACAAACTAGAGTCATCTGAGAGGGGGGACCATTAATTGAGAAAACACCTCCATAACAGCGGGCAAGCCTGTAGGGCATTTTCCTGATTAGTGATTGATGTGTGTGGGAACACCCCTGGGCTGGTGGTGCTGGGTGCTATAAGAAAGCAGGCTGAGCAAGCCAGTAAGCAGCACCCCTGCATTGCCTCTGCCTCAGCTCCTGCTTCCAGGTTCCTGTCAAGTTTGAGTCTCTCTGCCTTGGCTTCCCTCAGTGGACTGTGATTCAGGATACATAAGCCAAATAAAGCCGCTCCTCCCTGCTTTGCTTTGGTCATGGTGTTGTTTATTTACAGCAAGAGTAACCCTGAGTGAGACACTCACACCTGTGCAAACACACCCATGCACACACATACCCTGTCACACACACAGAGAAGAGATAGAGGCAAAAAGAGCACAACATGACTCACAATATGAGTAGTGCTTCTGATTCCTGGCTGGGGAAAGAGCCGCTAGAACAAGCTTTCTGAAGGCCTAGGCCTTACACCTCCAAGAGCTGCCCCTGTTTTTTTTTTAATCAATGGAATAGCATTTTCAGTTGTATGCTAACTTAAGCAGGACATATATTATACAATCTATGGATTCTGCAGGTGGCAACTACGCACGTCAGGTCACTGAGGGGTGCTCTCCATGAGATGTTTAAGAGAGAACATGTCAAAATGAAGCCTTGAAGCAGTTTGGGACCACCTATTAAATGACGTGTCTGCTTCCTCTCCCTTCCTAGTCTTTCCACACCAACCCACACATCCACATTTACACCTAATTTGTTCGTTTAAACTCACGAGATTGAGGTTTGACTAAAGGAGACACGTGGATTTGGTTATTCCCTCATAACTTTTATTTTTCCATTGCTTTAGAGTTTTTCTTTTTTCTCTTTGGCAGAAGCCAGGCATGCTGACTCTAAATGCTCTCATTCAGGAGTCAGGTGCACATGTTTATTGGCTTCCTGCCCTCCCTCCCTCCCTCCCTCCCTCCCTCCCTCCCTCCCTCCCTCCCTCCCTCCTTCTTTCCTTCCTTTTTAACTCCCTGATCTTTACAATTTATTAAAGTTAGCCATATAGATTGGAGATGGCTCAATTCGTAAAGTACTTTCTGTGCAAGCATACAAACCCAAGTTCGTGTGCTTTTATGCAGGTGCTGGTATAAAAGCTAGGCACAGCTGTGCGTGTCTATAATTCCCGGGTTGGTCGTGTAGAGACAGGAATCTTTGGCACATTAGGTCAACTAGCCTAGCAGAATCCAGTGAGCTTCAGTGAGAGACCATGTCTTAAAAAATAAGGTGACCACAAACTGTGGAAGATACCCCATGTTGACCTCTGGCTTCCACATATACGAAGACATGAAGATACATGAAACGCATACACCTCCACACAATATGCATCCAATGTGTCCATACCTCACACCCGCATACAAATCAGTCAGAAAATGACTCCTGGACATAGGGTATATTTCCTTGGTAACTCAGAGTACAGAAAAACTATGATTAGTTCCTTCAGAATCTCACTTAAATGTTTTCTTAGAAACAGCCCCGAGACTAATGAAAGTACCCTTTTGGCAGATAAAGGAAAAATCCAAGACAAGTTCTCGGGTCAATCAGCATAGGCATTGCTAAGGCAGAAGCTGAGCAACATGAACCGAAGGAGATGACAGTGAGGGGGTTGGGTTGTATTTGCTGCCGCTGGAGATGGTGATGCGGGAATGCCCACCCAGGGCTAGGAAGTGCCAAACAATGGCTAGGCAAATTGTCTTCTGCCATTGCTGCTCAGAGATTTTGATTTCAAGGACCCTTTGTGTTTTTAGGTGTGTGTGTGTGTGTGTGTGTGTGTGTCTGTCTGTCTGTCTGTCTGTAGGGGTGCACACATAAGAGTGCATGTGCCTGTGGAGACCAGAGGCATCAGATTTCTTGGAACTGGAGTTTACAGGGAATCTGGTGTTTTTAACTGTCTGACATGGGCACCAGGTCCTCTGCAAGAGGAGTATGTACTCTTAACCACTGAGCCATCTCTTCACCCTCCAGCATTTGGTTACACAGTTAAAAACACACTTCCATAAAACCCAGCAGTCATACCCCAGGATATTATGTTACAGAAATGAAAAGTTGAATTCAACGAAAATGGGCATACAAATATTCATAGCAGCTTTGTTTATGATAAAAAACTGGAAACAACCACATGTTCTTCAACAAGTGAATGGCTAAGTAAATTTGTGTGTTTTTACGTAAGTGAGTATTGTTTAGATGAAAAAATCAGGAATGCCCACAGCTAAGATGTGTGCCACCCTGGAGCAAAGCCTTTGGAATGATTCTGTTCACATCATGGTTTTGATATGACGCAACCATAAAGAGGGGGAGCAGACGATGGTCTCCAGGGCTGAGAGCTGCAATGGCGAGGGCGTGAGGGCCTTTCTTTGGAGCAATGGAACAGTTCAACACACTGCGACTGTGGGTAGGGGAATTCAAGCATGTGATTCACATTCCTAGAACTGAGCACCGGAATGGGGAGTGTGTGGAAAAACTAGGGAAACCCAAACAACGCCTGTGTTTAGTTATGCGCATCTGTCAGTTCTCGTGTATTCCTCTCCTGTAGTCACAATAAGGTGGTGTGGGATACAGTGCTTGAAATATACATTTATATATGTAAAGACATAATTTTTGAAATGGCATGAAGAGTTTACAGAAACTCCATGCTGTTTTGCAACCTTTCTGTGATCTTGAAATTAATTCAAAACAAAAAGGTAGTGTTTCCATCACCCACACCAAAGGGGCTTAAAATGGCCTTTTTAGGGGAAAAGGTGAGGTTGGTTTGGGAGACATTATAATTTGAGATGTCTATTACACATGTGTGTATATAAGTTTGGAGTTTGGGAGAAGAATGTAGAAATGGCATGTGGGAGATAAAATTGTAAATCATAAATTTGGATAAAATCATCAAAGTCAGGAATGTTGATCGTGGAGGAAAGAGCAAGAGCTGAGCCCTGGGACTCAAGAAAAGTAGACCGTAAAGGGCTAATCAACCCAATTAAAAAATGGGGCACTGAGCTGAACAGAGAATTCTCAACAGAAGAAGTTCGAATGGCCAAAAGACATTTAAGGTCATGCTCAACTTCCCTAGCAATCAGGCAGGGAAATGCAAATCGAGACAACTTTAAGATACCATCTTACACCTGTCAGAATGGCTAAAATAAAAAACACCAATGATAGCCTTTGCTGGAGAGGTTGTGGAGAAAGGGGTACACTCATCCATTGCTGGTGGGAATGCAAAATCCTTAGAGAATTTAACAAATGTATCTTGATCATACTCACCTCCACTCCTCCAGATTCCCCTCTTTATGTCCTTTTTCATTTTTTAAAAAGAGACTTTTGTTCTGTGTGTCCTCTGACTTTTTCAATCTTTCTGTTCCCTTGCACTCAATGTCTCCTAAACCTTAAGTGTAGAGTTGGTATTGTTCACATATTAATCAGAGGCAGGCAGTCCACAATTGGTTGATCTCCACATTTTGACCAGCTGTGGGTATCTGTAAGGAAACCAAAAGGCTTAGTATCCCAGTCAGAAAGCCCAGAGGAAAGAAGAAAAAGTCAAGCAGAAAGAAGGCAGAATGTCAGGACTCAAAGGTAAAGTAGAGGATCTAGATGAAATAAGCAAAGATTATAATTTTTTTTTGAAGAGCACAGGGACAGAACCTCAGTAGAAAAAGCAAAAAACTAACAAAACTTCCCGTAAGTGTATAAACTCATAGAGATCAAACAATTTTCTATTAAATGATGAATAGGTCAAAGAAGAAAGGAAGTAAAAAAAATTTCTGCAATTAAAGGAAAATAAAAATACAGCACAAAAAACTCCTGGGACGCACTAAAAGCAATTCTAAGAGGGAGATTTATAGCAGTAAGTACCTATACTAAAAAATCAGAAAGAGCATGAAAATGACTTAATGATGCAACCCAAGCATTTGGAAAACCAATAACAAATTAAACCCAAACCTGGTAGACAATAAGAAATAATAAAAATCAAGGCAGAAATCAATGAATTAGAAACAAAGAAAACAATCCAAAGAACCAAAGAATCTAAAGAGCAGGTTCTTTGAGAAGATAAGATCAACAGATCCTTGGTCTAAGTAACCAAAAGAAAGAGAGAGATGACCCAGGTTAACAAAATCAGAAACAAACAGGGAAACATCACAACAGATATCAAAAAATACAGAATATTCTAAAGGAATACTTTAAAAGTCTGTATTCCATTAAGTTAATATAAAGTAAATGGATGAATTTTTAATTTGTCCAAATTCCCAAAGTTAACCCAATCCCCCCAAAAGGGAGATTGAAACAGTAGAAAAGGCCTCCCTGCTAAACAGATGGGTTCACAGAGTTCTACTATACTTTCAAAGAACTCTAATCAAGCCTTTTTCAATATTTCAAATAAAATAAAAAAAGGCAGAAATAGAAGGATCATTTCCAAACTTGTTCTATGAAACCAGTGTTCTTCTGATACCCAAACTAGGTAAATATACTGACAAAACAAAACAAAGCCACACACTGATATGCCTCATGAGTAAAGATGTGAAATTCCTCAGTACAACACTAGCAATCTGATAAGAGCACATATAAACTAAACATCATTACCACAATCAACTTACCTTTATCCCGGAAATGCAAGGTAGTTTAACATATATTATTACATCAATAAATATAATAAATCACATAAATGGGCTTAAAGACAAAATCACATAATCATCTCAACAGATGCAGAAAAACTTTGGCAAAAACCCAGCATGCTTTCATGGTAAAAGTCCCAGAGAGAGTAGGATTATAGGGACATACATCAGCATAACAAAGGCTGTGATGAGAGACCCACAGCCAACATTATTCCAAATGGAGAAGATCTTTAAAGAAATCCCACTAAAATCGGAGATGAGATAGAGATGCCCGATATTCCCACTTTTTTTTTTTTTTTTAAATAGAGTGCTGAAAGCATTATCTGGAGCAGTAAGGCAAGGGAAGATAAGCAGATACAACAATTAAAGGGATACAAATAGGAAAAGAAGAAACCAAATTATTCCTATTGTAGGTGCGACAAATGAGAGACACTAAAAATTCCACCAAGAAACAATTTCAGCCAAGTGGCAGGCTACAAAATCAGCTTACAAAATCAATAGTGTTTCTTTCCACCCAAACAAGCACGCTGTGAAAGAGACCACGGACACACCCATTTTTAATAGTATCAAAGACGATAAAATATCTAGGAATAAACCTAACCAAGGAGGTGATACATCTCTATAATGAAAACTTCAAATATCTGAACAGACCGAGAAAGACATTAGGAAACGGATAGACAGCTGTGCTGTCAGCTTGGGAGAGCGAATATTGTGAAAATGGACTTCCTGCCAAAACCAATTTACAGATTCAGCATAAATCCCATGAAATTTTTACAGAAATAGAAGAAAAATAGTGAAATTAATATGAAAGAAGAAAAGAGCCCACAGAGTCAAAGCAGTCCTGAGCATGGAGAACAATACTGGGGGATTGTCATTACAGACTTCAGTATTATAGAGCTACAGTAATAATTATTGTTCTGATACAAAACAGACTAGTGGACAGTGGAATAAAATAGAAGATCAAAACATGAGTAATAATAACTGCAGGCATCTGAGTTTTGACCAAGAGGCAAGGAGAACAGTCAGCTGTTTGACAGCTGGTGCTGGGAAAACTGGATGTGCTTATGCTGAAGAGTGAAATTAGACCTGTACCTCTCACCCTGCACAAGTTAGATCCAAATGAATCAGAGACCTCAATTTGAAACTTTAAACACTTAAACCTCTAGAAGAAAGTGTAGACTCAATCCTAAAGATTTAGATGTATCTTTACTTTCTGAATATGAATCCCTTTTCCTGGGATTTGAGACCAACAACTGACAGCTGGGCCAATGGAAACTAAAAAGTTTCTGCGCAGATAAGGAAGCAGTCGATTGAGTGAAGAAGAAACCTACAGAATGAGAGAGAATTATTTTCAGCTATATACCTGACAGGATAATATCTAGAGTATATAGAGAACTTCAAGAAAGAGTCAAGGAAACAAATGACTCAATTAAAAAATTGACTAGTGACCTAAGCCGAGAGTTCTCAGTAGAAGAAATAAAATGGCTAAGAAATACCTTGGGAAAAGTTCATTGTCCTTAGCAAGTAGGTAAATGTAAATTCAAACAGCTTTGAGATTTCATCTTACTCTAGTCAGAATAGCTAAGATCAACAAAACAGCTGACAACAAATGTTGGCGGGGTGTGAGGAAAGAGGAACACTTGTTCACTCTTGGAATGTCCACTCTGGAAATCAGTATGCAGAATCTTTAAATATACAATATAACCCAGCTATACTACTCCTTGGCATGTGCCCAAAGGACTCGAAATCCTACTGCACTGACACCTCCTCGGCCACGTTATTGCCACCATACTCACAATAGCCAGGAAATGGAAACAACCGAAATGCCCTCAACAGGAGTAGGGGTAGTGAAAATGTGGTACATACACCACACTGTGCACTACTCTTTAGCTGTAAAGAAAAATAAAATCATGAAAAATTCAGGTAAACAGATGGGCCTAATAAAGATTGTATTTAGTGAAATAACTCAGACCCAGAAAGACAAATGCTGCATTTCTGTCTTATCCATGGTTCCAGATCTTCAGATAGGAGTATGCAGCATGGAGTAACAATAACAACAACAACAACAACAACAACAACAACAAACCAGGAAAATTTAAAGGGGCCATAGGTGGCAGGGAAGAGAGTGCTTGAGAGGGGAATAAGCAGGATATAAGTGTTGTAAAGCAGAAAACAGAAATTTGGAGTGGGTTCCAAAATCAGGGAGAGGGAAGAAGAGAGAACAATACAGAAGGAGGAGCTACCAGGAATCAATAATAACAAGGTTGTTTGATGAAGCTCAAGGAATCACATTACCTTATATTTACCTAAAATTACAAAAACTGTATCTTAAAAGAAGTTACTTAGGCTGACAGTGGGAAGAAGGAGGAACCCAGTAGAAAGCAAAGAATTCCTCCTACACTATATACATATATACATATATATGTGTGTGTATTAAATAATGTATAATTTACACTTGAGCCTTCCTGTATTATAACTCTCTCTCTCCATCCATTTCTTTCACAAAAAGAGTAGTTAAAAAATCAAAATACAGACCAGGAGGTGGTGGCGCACACCTTTAATCCCAGCACTCGGGAGGCAGAGGCAGGCGGATCTCTGTGAGTTCGAGGCCAGCCTGGTCTATAGAGTTAGTTCCAGGACAGCTAGGGCTGTTACACAGAGAAATTCTGTCTTGAAAAAGAACAGTCAAAGTAGGGTATTGTGGTGCGTGCCTTTTATTTCAGCATTTGGGAGGCAGAGACAACAGCAGGTGCATCTCTGTGAACTCGAGACCAACCTGGTTTTACACAGTGAGCTCCAGGACATCCAGAACTACATAGTAGGACTGCCGTGAGTCATGTGACTTCTTCAGGGGACAAGGCCTGAAAATAGCAGGAACAAGTTCTTCTTTTGGCAAGGCCAGGGAGAATTTAACCCATTTTTGTCAAGGCCGATGGACAGTCTGTATAATTCTGTGCATGACCCCAGGAGCACATGTGCTGCTTGCTCTCCTCACTTTCTTTACACAAATCATTGCTGGTTGCCTTTAGTTTCACTTTCTCGGAGCCATAGATGAAATGGCCATTGTGTTAGGAAAACTTTCCCCCATGATTCTCCTCGGGGTGAGGCAGAGGGGATGTTGTTAAAAATATACAGTGGATCCGATTCAGCTCTTAATGCCTTTGGTGTTTCAAGTATGACCATGAATTCAGGATTCTAAAGAACAGGATGTTGCCTTTCCAATGCACCTTGGGACTAGTCTGAAAGAGTCATGGTACTTCAAGACACTGCATATTTGCATAATTGTCCTGGAGAGGATGATTCTAACCACAGGAGTCTAAGAGTAATGCAAATGAATAGATGATATCAAGAGTAAATGGGAACAGTCTGAGGACAGGGAATGAAGTAGAATCACAGAAACCCACAATGCCCTCATTTCTATAGCTGTGCCAACACTGTAGGAGCCCATGGAGGAAGCTGGGAGGAAGGGATATGAGAACGAGGACTAAGCAGTGCTAACTATTAAGAGTAAGCTTTTAAGTCATGCAGTTTATGGGATGACAGGAGAAAACCTGGTATAACCCTATAGGAGACAGAGTAAGATACAATGAAGAATGGATTGATTCGGCCTTGGCTGATGAGTTGATTGCGAGAGTTTAGATTTGGCCAGAGATAAACTTTAACTATTAGAGGCAAAACTTTCTTTCACTTTGCATGATGTTGCACTGCAAATGCTGCCAACTGGGCACACTGTTCCACCTGTAGGTGTGCCTGGTTAGAAAACTTTCTTTGTTGCTTGTTGTACTGCTTATACTTCTAACAGTAAGGCTACGAATCAAGTAGGTAATGATTACCAGTCGGGAAGGTGAGGAACAGAAAGGGAAGGAGATAAGAGAACAAACTGGCAATTATTTTACAATAATTATTATTAGAAACTTAAGGAAACAAATATGATTGTAAAGCTGATCATGCAATCTATTGAAACTGTATAAATAAAAACGACCCAGGCTATCTGGAGCCACCTGCTTGGAATGGGTGGTCAGACTTTTCTTCGTTTCACCAACTTCACACATCCACCCCAGGTTATCGGACCTGCTAAGAGCAAGGCTCTCAGCGTAGACCTGATCTCAACAAACAAACACCAAACCAAGCTAAAACAAAACAAAAATTAAAATACAAATAACAGGTTTTTTGACTGGGTGGTGGTGACACACGCCTTTAATCCTAGAATTTGGGAGGCAGAGGTAGTGGATCTCTGTGAGTTCAAGGCCAACCTGGTCTACAAGAGCTAGTCCCCATATAGGCTTCAAAGCTACAGGGAAATCCTGTCTCGAAAAACCAAAGACCAAAACCAAAAAACAAAGAACAAAAACAAGACAAAACAAGCCCCCCCCCCCCCAGGTTTTGGCAAATAATTATTTTACCACCACATGTAGCTTGGGAGAAGAGAGGCAAATGATTCCTTTGGCCCAAATGTGCCTAAACAATCATGTGTCGTGTAATATTATTTTAAGGTATGTTACGTTTGTATATGCTGTGGAACATTTGTTTTAATGATGCAAAGATGTGGTGCATCTTTTATGTTGCATGTATTTAACTCTGTGACGCTGTGATACTTTGCCTATTTAAAACACTTGTGTTCTAATAAAATGCTAAAAAGCTAATAGCAAGGCAAGAACAAAGATAGGTGGAATTGGCAGGCAGAGAGGATAAGCAGAAGGAGAAATCTGAGAAAGAAAGAGGTCAAGGAGCAAGAAGAGGAGAAGTAGAGAGGTACCAGGGGCCAGCCTCCCAGCTATACAACTGGTCATGGAGTAAGAAGTAAAGAAAGGAATAGAGAATAGAGAAAGGTAAAAGCCTAGAGCCAAAAGATAGGTGGGGTAATTTAAGAAAAGCCGACTAGAACTAAGCCAAGCTAAGGCTGGGTATTCATAAGAATAAGCCTCCATGTGTTCATTTGGGAGCGGGGTGGCAGGCCCCCCCAAAGAATAAAGAGCAAAGACTGAAAAAAAAAAAAAAACTACAAACAACCACACTTTGACTTCTTCTGGAAAAGGGTCTGCTACTCATTCTGGCCATTCCTGGGCGAAGGCAGCAGGCAGTATGGCCAGGTCTCGGCAGCCTGGTCATCTCTGCAGCTTGCTTCCTGATGTGACACACGGCGCCATTTCTTCCTTAAGCCGCTGTTTGCGCTGCTATTTTTCTTTTCTATCTGATTCACTGAGTCCTAGGGAGCCATTCTCAAGCGATGGGGCGCACTGCAGAGAAGCTGCTTCTCCTCTTCCACACCATTCAACTCCTGCTTGTGTCTTTCAATCAGAAATGGTTTGGCAAGTCACAGCACAGAAAAAAAAAACCCAAAAAACAAAAAAACAAAAAGGAGTGTGAGGTTCTGCCTGGGAGGAGCCAGGCTTGAAAGAATGGGATTAACAAAAGGTTTCTGTTTCGTTTTCACAGGAGAAAATGACTAATATCCTTGATAAGCGGCTAAATCAGTCTGTCATGGCTCTTAAGCAATCAAGGGGCAGCTCAACCCTGGCATTGTCTCCTGAGGAAGGATTTCATCAGAGTGTGCCAGGTTCCCATGCAGGCAGCGAGAATTGGTGGGATCACCAAGTGGCAAAAAGCTATCACCAAATTCTCAATGTCATTCGTCATCGTCCGCTGCCCTTCACGCAGATTCATTGATTTATCATCCCTGGGCAAGGACTCGAAGACTGCTACCCTGAAACCGAAAGGACAAGGCTTTCCAGGAAGAGGGAGGGTTCTGTTCACTGAGGCCAAGCATAGCTCGAAAAATTTAATTTGAACAAAATCAGTCCTGTACTCAATGAGAATTCCTGCTCCGGAGATAGGACAAGGGCCATCTGCCCCTCAAAGGTATTTACACTATAATTAAAGTGGTAGAATTTTCTCATCTCTCTCAAACACAAGTATGGTACATTTAGAACATGGAGACAATGGATTATGAATGTACATTTTGACATACCTTTTGCCTCCAAACATTAAAATTCAATTGACCTGCTATAGTAGTAAAAATTCCACTCACAAGGGACAAGAAGTGTGATATCAGTAAGATGATATAGAAATGCAATTTGTTCCGTTAGTGGCCAGCAGTGGGAACCAAATGCATTAGTGATTTAGAATCCAGTCCCTGTGCGTTTATATGCGTACTTTGTAGTAAGAAATGCACAAAAAACAGAAACACTTTTTCATTGGGGTAAATAATTTTACTTGCGTGTCTTTTTATAGTTGTAAGTCACATACACACACATGCATACACAAACACACAATCACATACAGCATATTTGCTCTGCTTGACTATACAGACTGCAGTAAAATCCATCTTCGCTGCTTCTGAATTCAGCTCACATAGCCCTCGCATAGGCTCCAAGGAGGTTCAAGCTGTTCTGAAATAGTCATCATGATCCATTACACTCAGTCCTTGCAGCTTTTGTTCCCAGTTGCCTGTGATACTATGATGTGGAAGAAAATTTAAAATAGATCTTGGCCTTGTACAGGATGGGGTTAGAGTTGTACTCGTTCAAAATATCCTTAGAATTACCATCAGAATATAGCTGAATAATCCAGGGCAAAGGTAATATTTTTAAGATGGATATATTAAATTAATATTACTTTTATATTGAAAGAGGTACCTTAGAAGAAAAAATATGCTCTTTAGGATACTGGGTTGAGTAGAAAACTCAAGCTGATAATTTAAGGACTATAGGCTTACTAAAAAAAACATATATCCCTGGAGCAAAACCATTTTGCTTCAGTGTACAGTTAAAACTTGTTTTAGCGGGCCGGGCGGTGGTGGCGCACGCCTTTAATCCCAGCACTCGGGAGGCAGAGACAGGCGGATCTTTGTGAATTCGAGGCCAGCCTGGTCTGTAAGAGCTAGTTCAAGGACAGGCTCCGTAGCTACAGAGAAACCCTGTCTCGAAAAACCAAAAAAAAAAAAAAAAAAAAAAACAAACCAAAAACACTTGTTTTAGCATTTGATGAAGTGGTTCACACATGTAATCATGTGTGAAACCAGGAGGCTGAAACAGCAGAATCTCCATAAATTTCAGGCAATCTTGGGCTACTCTGTCTGAAAATATCTACCTTAAAATTGTTTTAAATTTTAATTTTGTAATGTTTGTGGTATATATGTGTGTATATGTTCATGCATGTATGTCAGTGCACGTGTGTGTGTGTGTTCGCCTAGAGAAGCCACAACTCAAAGTCAAATATCTTCCTCAGTTGGCTTTCCACTTATTTTTTGAAACAGAACATAACTGAATCTGGAGCTGACTAATTTGTTTAGACTGGATAGCCAACATAGCCAACAAAGCCTGGGGATGTTCTTGTCTCTGCCTCGCAGTACTGGGAGTACAGGGTTGAGCTGCCAGGCCTGGCTTTACATGGTTCTGGGGACTGAATTCAGGTCCTATGCCCGTACAGTAAGTGCTTCACCAACTGAGCCCTCTCCCTGGTCCCTCAAATTTACTTATTAGAAACTGCATCCATTCATTTAGGTTCTCCATTTTGACTCACTTTCATTTCTAAACAATAAGAAAGATCCCACATGTTATTTCAGATGTTTAGAATGGAAGCATTCTCTTGTTGGAGACTGTAAAATCATAGGTAAAGATTTACTTTGTCAATAGACTAATTAAAAGATAACACATAACCCATATCCAGAATCCCACACTTAATAATAAAAGACAAAGCAGGACTTGCTATGTAGCTTAGTTTAGAGTACTTGTCTGACATGAGAAGGCCCTATGTGAGGCACGAGGCTCAGAGCTGAAAGCCATTTCCCACTGATTCTGAGGCCAGCCTGGGCTATATGAGGCCCCGACTCCCTTTCCAATTTGTATTCCCTTGATCTCCTTTTGTTGTCTCATTGCTCTAGCCAGGACTTCGAGCACTATATTGAACAGATATGAAGACAGTGGCCAGCCTTGTCTTGTTCTGATTTTAGTGGGATCGCTTTGAGTTTCTCTCCATTTAGTTTGATGTTGGCTGTTGGCTGCTGTATATTGCCTTTATTATGTTTAGGAATGTTCTTTACTCATTGCTTGTTTTTGAGACAGGAGAGATGGTGAAAGCCAGTAAGAGAGCTTAGCATGTAAGTAAGGGACCCGAGTTAAGATATCTAGCACCAAATAAGAGCTGGACTTGGGAACTAGCTTGCCTGTAACTCCAGCACTCATTGTGGGCGGGGAGCAGAACTGAGGTAGGTAGATGTCCTGAATATCTGGCTACCTAGTCTAGCCAATTTGTGAGCTCCAAAATCAATGAGATACCCAGTCTCAAAAAGTAAGGTAAAGACATTGGAAGACACTGGACATTGATTTCTGGCCTCCACATGTGCGTGTGTGACAGACAGACAGACAGACAGACACACACACACACACACACACACACACAGAGAGAGAGAGAGAGAGAGAGAGAGAGAGAGAAGCATATAGTAGATCAAACTGAATGTGGTTTGATGGTTTGATTCAGGATAGAGTGGTGGGAAACAGCTCCATCTACTGATGTTTCTGTTGGCTTTCTGTCATCTCCAAAGATGCACTATGTAACTCCTAAGACATCTTAGGGACAGAATAAATAGAAATCCAAAGAGCGCTGATGACTTGCCTAGGACCATGAAGTCACTTAATACAGCGCCAGAGCTTCTTAGGCACTACTTACAAGATCACATTCTCCTCCCCTTTCCCATCAGACAGCTGGTTTATATGAAGCTCTCTAGGACCCTCTGGTATCTCCTTTTATGCTCCCCCACTTGCAGAACATAGGCTACTTTGCACTGTTTGTAACTGGCTTCTGAGACCCTATTACCAATTAAGTCAAACATTCTTTATAGGTTCATTTAAAGTTCCTTGTAAGCTGAATGTTTTCTTAACCCTGTTTATCAATTCAAAGCTGATGTGTCAGTGATCCCTACAGCATCTATAAACTCCTCAAATACCACAGCTCTTTCTAATTTGTCTCTCAAGTTCATTTCAGGATTACTGAAGTCTGTTCTGACATTACTGATTTGTGGTCACTAATTTTGATATTTGAAGGATTATTTTTTTTGCCTTGTTTTTTATTTATTTTATTGAGGTATATGTCTCTGCTCTCCACCCTGCCTCTCCCCTCCCCTTCAACTCTCGCCCATGGTCCTCATGCTCCCAATTTACTCAGGAGATCTTGTCTTTTTCTACTTCCCATGTAGATTAAATCCATGTATGTCTGTTTTAGGGTCCTCATTTTTTTAATTCAGTCTATTTGGTGTACTGTAAGCATTTTGTATCTTCATAGGCATATCTTTCTTTAGCTTAGGAAAGTTTTCTTCTATGATTTTATTGCAATATTTTCTGTGCCTTTGAGTTGGATTTCTCCTTCTTCTATCCCTAGTATCCTTAGGTTGGTCTTTTCGTGGTGTCCCATATTTCCTGATATTTTGTGTTAAGCTTTTGTTAGATTTAATGTTTTCTTTGGTTAATGAGTCTATTTCTTCTATTGTATCTTCAGAGCTTGAGATTCTCTCTTCCATCTCTTGTATTCTGCTGTTTATGTTTGCGTTTTTGGGTCCTGATCATTTTCTCATGATTTCTGCTTCTATAATTCTCTCAGCTTGTGTTTTCTTTATTGTCTCTATTTTAGTTTTCAAGTCTTGAATAGTTTCTTTTATATGTTTAATTGCTTATAGTTTTCTTTAGGGATTAGTTGATGTTACTGGTATTGTGTTGCTCTTTGTGGTGTTGGTGTGTTCTTATCTTGTCTACCCATCTTATCCTCTGATTGGTGTAGTTGGGGCTGTCTGTGACTATGATGACTAATCTTCCAATGGATCCAAGGCTCAGATAATTGCTCCTTGTGGCTCAGAGCCAAAGTTCTAGTAACCCCGTCAGTCATGCTATATTCCTATAGGTCATTCAGCACTTTCAGTGTTCACTCTGCAATACCAAGGGTCATTCGGGCCTGCTCTCAGGGAGATTACTTGTTTGGAGCTCTTTCTACTGAGGTTATTGCCTTAGCCCTGCTCTGGTAGAGATCCTGGCTCATGCCTACTCCCTCAGTGATCCCAGACTCATGCCCAAGCCCGTAGAGGTCTATGGTTCCAGTTTACTCCCTCAGAGGTCCCAGACCATCTATGACCAGGGGAGACAGTGCTTATTCTCTAACCTCTAGGGGAACTGCATACATTTGGGTAAATGCAAGATCAAGGCCATCAGCCTCTTTAAAATGCTATGTCCCAATGTGACTTGGAAGGTAATTATATGTGTGCTGTGGTTATGACAGATACTGTAGTGCAGGAAAAACAGAGCAAGATAGCTCTGGGTTTCCTGATTTCTTTCATGCTCCCATAGTCAATGTGTTTGTTGCCTGAGAGTCTATACAGCAAAAGGGTGTATTTCTCGATAATTTAGTCCTTATTACTAATTTATGAAAGTGTGTCTATAGGGTACTTCATTCTAGGGGTAGTTAAATATATGACAGCATAGGTACAGTATGGGATACCGATTTCTTCATGAAATGTGTATACATGGAGTAAGCCTTGCATCCATACACAAGATGCCAATCTGCAGTGTCGCCCTGGCTGGCTGGGAACTCACTGTGTAACCCATGCTGCCTGGAACTAGTAGAAATCCATCTGTGTCTGTGATTTCTGGGGTGATAGAAGAATGACAGTACTAGTGACTAAAGAAGTTGGGCATAAGTGTGAAGAGTTGAAAATTGCTTTTTTATTCACAAAGAAATACATTTTTTTTGGCATGGGGCACTATAAAGGGTTGTCAACATAAACACTGAATAGCCTTAACAAACTACAAAAATCAATAACAAGAACAAATAACATCAAAATAACAAAGCTAAAACAAAAACTATAAAAACCAAAATCATGAAACAAAAAGCAAATTATGTTTAAGCTAATTAGTATTAATCACAGCAGATTGAGTAGCACAGACCTACTATAGGCCATGGCTTGTTGGAGACATGGTAGCAAGGCATTGGAACAGCATTTTCAAGATACCTATAGCCATTTTTCTTAGGGACTTTACATGCCATGTTCTCTCCAAGTCTGAGGCCATTTGCTTGTATGTGTAGACTTTTGAGAATTTTTCTCTAATTTTCTGCTTCTTAATCTATTTTGATGCTTTCTTTTCTTCACAAGAACTGAGTCCACGGACACATGGATCACGTTGGGCATGGTCGCCTGGAGGTCAGTTGGTGTTTCTCTCACTAGTGAGTTCATAACTACAAGGGGTGTCTTTTTGTCTGGAGGTGTTGATCCTGATGTGCAGAATGTCATGGGTGCAAGGTCTATGTGGCTTTCTTTGGCCTCTTCAGTTCTCTAAAGGAGTGTTATCAAGGATGAAAGTGAATCAAGACCCAGAAGCAGCCATGCTGGGCCACTGGCTAGTCTTCATCAGGGCCTATTCCAAATGGGAAACCAAACTTGAGGAAGAAGAAGCATCCCCAGAATGCAGTAGTTGCTGGGGATGGGGCTCAGCAGGTGGCTCTGGCTCTAGCAGCTCCTTCTGCAGGTGGCTCTCATCCTGGGCTGGGGACGGTTCCAGATCAGTTTGAAGACTTGGGGACCTGGGAGAGGAAAGCAGTTAAGACCCAGGCCATGTGGGGAGCTTCTATGTTGATGTCAAGGAGTCCCATCTCCCCACCTCAGCTGTTCCTGACAGTCAACATCCATCTGTTGAATGACGTCAGTGTTGCTACCTGCAAGTAATTAGTTTCCCAGAGTAGCTGGGACTAGAACTTTCCTTAGTCCTAAACACAGGTCATAATTTAAAATAAGCACTGTATGTTGTCCATTCTAATAGAAAGACTAGGGTCTTCTCCTATATATAGTTATAAATATCTACAGCATATTAATAGCATAGTCAACACCATATGAGCAATCCACATGGTATGCTTGATGAGTTATGGACTGATCGCATCATTTTATAGATAGATATAAAAGAGATGTGCAGCCTGGGCACCTAAACAAAGTCATGAGCCTAGCTCAGTCCTCATGCCCAGGAGGCACCTTGAACATGAACAACATAGAGCCTGTTGTGCTAGAGAAGCATTTCCTGAGATGTGTGCCTGAGAACACTGGCTCATCCAGCTTCCGGGACCACTTGGAATTTGTGATTTCCTCAGGACTAGAGCTGGGAATCTGCATCCTGGCTGTCTTTGGGAGTCTGTTACAGCACACCTCAAAGGAGGTTCTGATCGTCCCTACAGCTGTGACATCTGCCAGTGTTCATTCTGGAAAGTCCTTAACCTTTTCTCTCCATAGAACACTTTACACAGGAAGTGGGCAAATGTTGCAGAAAGCATTGTCCAGCGGTGGGAATCTCTACTCTACGTGATATTTTCCTAAATAAAATTGCAATTTCAACCAGGACCCATGGTGCAAACCTTTAATACCCTATCTCGGGAAGGTGAAGCAGGAAGCTCTCTGTGAATTTTAGGAAAGCCTGCTGAAAACAAAGCTTCAGAGTTCTGAAGGGAGGAAGGAAGACTCAATTCTACAGACCCAGAGCACGTCAAATGTATTATTTACTAGAAAGATCTTGTTGATGGTACCAGCAGAATTGTCTGAGGCCTTTGTTCCTTGTTTCTTGCTGGGAGACACAGAGGTGAGCAGGGGCCCACAAATGACAGAGCTTCCAGGTTACAGGGGGCCCACTTGGCTCTACCTCCTCCTCCCACTCTGTTCTCCTACCTCATCTGGGAGTCCTCAGAGTGATGCTGCGGCTTTTCTTCCATGTCCTTCTCAGGGGTGAACACCTCCTTCTGCTTCAGCAGGAACTGAAGTCTTTCCTCCAGTCTCTTAAGATCCTGTTTATTAGAAGATTGTGTTCTTAGTGGAGGGCTACAGACTGTCATACTAATCTAAGTGCACATAAAGGACCCAGAGAGCTTGCTGGTCAGCCAGTCAGGAAAACAAAATCATCTGGGAAATAAAGAAACCATGATTCAAGCTGGAGACTGACCAGAAAGTCAGGAATATTTGTACATGGACACTGAAATGTCCACCCAGAGAGCGTGAGTTTGGTGGCTGGATGGGAACACGGAAGAAACAGGTTATGGGTGAAAGCACTCGTGGGGGGATGGGCAGAGAGGCAGTCAATGGGCGAATGGTGGTAGACTGACTGCCTTGCCTGCCCCTACCTGCTGTTGCTGGGATTTGAGGTCACTGGTGTCTTCTTTGTTAGTACAGATCACTTTCCAGTCCTCCAAGTGGGGCTTCAGCAGGTCCCAGTCCTCCAACAGCTTCTTTTTCTCCTGCCTCAGCATGTCCACCTTCTTCTCCAGCTGAGTCTCTTCCATCAGGAGCCGGCTCTGCAGACCACTGGAGAAACACTCTACATATCAGGACATGTCAGCCTCCTCCTGCCACCCCTGACTCCAGGAACAAGCACCCCAAAAGGCCTCATGCTTCCTAGAAGACTTAGCCTGGAATCTGATACAGTCATGACAGCTGAGCTCAGAGTGTAAAATGAGAGAACAGTTGATACCGGAAATTATCAAACTACACCGGAAAGCCACAACACTAAAAAGGATCCATGTCCATTCAATAGGAAGAGGAGGCCAGCAGCTGTCCTTCACCGTCTGTGGTAATGGAGAAACATCAGCAAGTGGTGGGCAAACATCTTCCGAGGGAAGACAGGTGACCCAAGGTGAGTATGTTCTATCGACAGGTTCCACAGTAACCGTATCTGTAAAACCTGGTCCTGAGCTCCAGATGCCCAAGGCTGCCTGATGTTCCCCTCACACTGAAAATCCCTATTTTCCCTGAGCCTCACTAGGTCTAGGACAAGGTGCAGAGGTAACTGTCTCTTTCACACTTAGAAAAACGGAGTCTGAGCGACACAAGTCTAGAAGCTGCTCACTAAGACGCAGAAAGGCTCGTACCTCAGTTGGGGACTCTCCATCCAGAGATAGAGAAAGGCAGAGATGTCCATTACACAACTTTTGGGTCCATGACAACATGGGCACTTACCGGTAGAAGACCGTCTCTTTGGTCAGCTCACTGAACTTCTGTGAGGCCATGGTGTTCTCCTCTTCCAATCTCTTCAGTTGCAACATGACCTCATCATGTTCGGACTTCAGCTTCTCATAGAATGGGTTTGGCTTGTGGTAGGGCCTAAAAACAGGAGAAAAGACCTCCATGAACACAGGCCTCAAGTATGACATGAATGCTAGTTGTTCCCTGGTTCTCCATAGCCATGTGGATGTCACAGTTGGCCTCCCGTGTCCTGGGACCACCTATTGCTTTTCAATTGGTATCCTGGCCACAGGACAGCCGAGACTCAGGTTCAGACGGAGGGTTCCCTGGCTGCACGTGCTCACTCAGTAGGCCTAGCAGTTCAGTGTCGCTCTCTCTGTTACCAGGATCTATGACACAGGTATTAGCACACCACATAGTGTAGTGACCTTTCTCCCATTACAATAGCGATTCTTCCTGGGTAAAAACTGCTGAACTCTTAGAGCACGCAATTCTGGATTTTAGACCCAAGAGCAGGCCAGTGGTAAAATTCCCCAAGGGATTCCTAGGTGTCCTCAAGGTGAGAACATAGTTCAAGAGCTGTGCGGCTTAAGTGAGTCTCCAAGTTATTACTGGCATCACCTGGAATGTTCCTCCTCATGGCCCCCTTTCCCTTCTAACTGTTCTCCACTCCTCCTCTGTTTCCACTCAGAAGCAGGCAGGCCTCTTATGGGCTTGAGCAAAGTGCAGCACAACAAGTTGAGGCAGGGCAGAGCTCATTGCCTTACTTCAAGGCTAGGCAAGGGAATCCAGCATGGGAACAGGTTCACAAATCTCAGCTAGACTCCAGGTACGGGTCCTGATCTCACTGTTAGGACCCTACAAAGTGACCAAGCTCCAGAACTGTCACACACAAGCAGAGGGCCTAGGCCAGTCCCATGGAGGCTCCCTAACTGTTGGTTCAGAGCCCATGAACTACCATGAGCTCAGGTCAGAGGTCACTGTGGAACCCACAACCCTAAAAGAGAGCAGGCGAGGGTTTCACAGCCTTCACTCCCATGATGTCTGACCCGATGGATACCTATTGTCCACGGTGCCTTCTGTGATGAAGATGATGCGTTCTCGCTGCTCATTTCTTTGACTGGTCATCAGTTGCAGCTCCGTGGTCAGCCTCTCTATTTTCTCCTCCACTGGTGTCTTTGTGGGGAGCACTGGGTGGGACGATGGCTCTGCAGCAGTATCTGTGGGACAATAGAACACAAGTGAAATTGCATAGCGACAAGCATAGAGGATGGACAGACCACCCTGAGGTCCAAACAGAAAGATGCTGTCTGGAAGCCATTGCCAACAACAATATTTTGGGCCTGGTTGAGATATTTCTCCTCTCTGGATCTCAGCTCGCCCACCACTCTAGCCATGTGGCTACATAAGCAGCCTGCAGTTTCCTTTGCCTCCCTGCACAGGCTTCAGGAGGAGACACCAGTCACCTCTCAGGCTTCTTCACAGCAGCACAGGATTCAGCATGGTCCAGAGCCCTGAAGCCGGCCTGTTGTGAGGAGCCCAGATGTCCTGCCTGGCTGCTCCAGGCCCATGACTGTGGATTGAAGTATCACACAGGGGCACAACATGGCCAGCAGACTCACCAAGTCACCCCACCAACAGCCCAGAACACTGAAGCTGACAGGACGCAGGCAATCTCTGCCCTGAACCCATGCCTCTGACGGTTGTTTGGGTACACTAGAGAGCTGCCTGCCACCATCGACTGCTGATTCAGAACCCTAAGGTGGCCACAGTCAGGGAGAGGCAGTCAGAGGAGTCTGCTGTACAGTCTGTGGACACAAGGTCTTGGCCAGAAGCACTTTTCTCTCAGCGTGACTATTGTCAGACAGCGACTGAACCTAAGGGAAGCTACTGAGGGTGAGGTGCAGTGATGTGTGTCCTAAGATGGGGACACATTAATCCCTCCCTTCATCCTGATGGTCTCCTTCTGCCATCACCTTACAGCTTCAATCCACAGTAAATGTCATGGCGAAGTGGTGCTCCCAGCACAACAGCCTTGGCCTGGTCAGCCTCTGTCTTAGGAGATGAACAAACTAATGTTCTGGAAATCCTTGGCGTTCACGAGTTGCGATCAGCAGGGAAGTCCAGTTGTTTCTCAGAGGCACCAGCCCCGAAGCCCCATTACTGAAAGGCCCAGTTCAAGCCCACCTCCACCACAAGCTCCATATCCCCTGACCAGGACTCACTCTGCCTTCGCCAGAGCCATTTACTTGTTCGTGTTTTTCTCTGACACTGAACGGCAGCTTCCTTCTGCCTCTCTCTGGTCTCTGGACGTCTTCCACTCTCTCTCCCAAACAGACTCCTCAGTCTTGACAACATGGCTAATGGTGGCCCTGATAGGCACTGAAGGAATGCCCTAAGGGCAGTTGGTGTTGCTACAACACTGGTGACATCACTCGGGATTCCAAGAGGTCTCCAGGATACAGTAGAATGTCCAGGAAGGGACTGCTGGTGTCATGGCTAACTGCCTTTGCCACCCTGCTAATTAGCTTTCCTGAACTGACCAGAAGTCCAGGTTCCCTTTCTAGGAGTCTCCCTGGGAACACAGAGGAAGCCTTTCTATGCCTCATCCAACCAAATCCAGAGTTCTGTTTTGCATCACACGAAGGCCTCTAGTACTTCCCGTGTTGAGAACTGATTTGTTCTTTCCAAAGATTGCACAGGCATGTCTCATTCCTTCCTCAGATTCTCTCTATTCTTCAATAATAACAAATGAATATTACTGCAAAACCATGTTAATCTGCAGGCTTGATTACAGTATTGAATTAGGGTTAAGGGTACAGACATGGAAGCCATGTGCTTAACTTTAATATATTGGCCCAGGATTCCTAAGCACGTAGAAAATGCACCCATCCTGGTGCTGACGAGTATATGGTGACTCCTAGGCAGAGAAACCTGAAATAGTGGGTCCACCCAGAGAAAGAGCCCCCAGCCTCTCCACTGTGCACCAGAGACACAGTGCAGGCTTAGTTATGGGCCTCTCTGAGTTACAGTGAGTTTCTTCCTCATGGAGAAAAAATGCATAGTGGGAAAAGAAAGACAACAGCTGTAGACACACTTCCATTGGCAGACTGAGTGCCTAGCATGTAGCAAGTCCTGGGGTCAGTCACTAGTGCTGTCCTCACTGTTCTCGTGGGCCCTACTTGAAGTCTTAGTTCTTTTGCTGTGGAAGCAAACGTTGATCTAAGCTCAAGGTGAACCTGCAAAGCCAGTGAGACGACACCTTGGGAGACGAGTCTGTCTCAATAAATAAAATGTAAATATACTATACCTCCAAGGCCTCATTACTAACCCTATATTTTTTGAGGCTTTTCTTTGAGACAGGCTTCCTGAAACCCACCGTCCCTAATTTACAGTGCATCTGCAGCCTCCTGAGTGCTGCACTCACAGGAGTGTACCAATCCCCTGGAAGTTGGCTCCTTCTTAGTCTTCCGGAATTTTATATAGAGATGTAAGAGGAGTGTTGAGGTTTTCACTGTACCCACCTAGGAGACTAATTGATGTGTAAATAGTGACGTGACTTCTAGAGGGCAAGCACCCACATTGTGCAGCAGCACTGTGCTCACAGCGCAGTGTTCCTGAAGTCAGTCAGGTCAGGGTCAGGGTCAGTGTTTTGGTCAGTGTCAGTCTTAGGGTTAGGGTTGTAGGATCAGAGGGATCAAAGACTTCACAAGAAATCCCACAGACTCAATTAACCTTGGATTATGGGATCTCACAGAGTCTGAACTGACAATGACAACCATTAATCCTGCATGGGACTGTCTTAGTTCCTCTGCATATTTGTGACATTATGTAGCTTCTTCTTGTGGGACTACTTACAGTGAGAGCAGGGCTGTTTTTAGCTCTTTAGCTGATTTTTGAGACCCCATTCCTCATACTGGGTTTTTTTTTCCCAGCCTTAGTAAAAGGGGAGGTGCTTAGTCTTACTGCAATTTGCGATGCCATGATTTATTGATATCCATGGAAGGCCTGCTCTTTTCTGAACAGAAACAGAGGAGTAGTGAACTGAGAGGGGTGTAGAGTGGAGGTGGGGAAAGGGAACGGGACAAGAGGAGGGAGAGGAAACTGTAGTTATGATGTAAAACAAATAAAAAGAAAGAAACAACAACAAAAATTTTTAAAAGTCGGTGAAACAAAGAGTCAGTACTTTGAAAAGATTGACATGATTATGACGGTTAGTTTTAATCACTAACCCGAACAGTCTCATGTCACCGGGAAGAGAGCCTTAGTGAAGGGTCATTTGGATTGTGTTGGCTTGTGGGTGTGTCTGGAGGAGATTATTTTCGTCCTGTTAAGTACTGTGGGAGACTCAGTTTAAACGTGGTCATTGCCATTCCTGGATGTGTGGACGTGGGTCCTGGGTTATATAAAGGAGAGAGAGAGTGACAGCACTAGGAAGCATGGGTGCTTCAACTTCCTGATGCCTTAATTTTCCTGCATTGGTGGATTGAAATCTTGACTTGTGAGTTAAATAATTTCTCCCAAGTTGCTTCAGTTAGGTGTTTTATGATAGCGATCTGAAATGAAGAGACAAACAACATGCTTTTCTTGTCTCTCGTCACAATTATGATTTAGAAAATTATTTCTGCTGTGAATTGCATCAGGGTAAAGGTTGACTCTATCTTCTTCATTCCTGTGTCTTCAAGGGAGCCAATCACAGAGATGTGTATGTATAAAAGCAGCGTAGTATTTGTTAAAGGGATGAAAAGTGAATATGGATGATTCTTTTTTTCTATTACAATTCTTAAGATTTATTCCCTTAGTGCGTGGGAAGAATCTGCTACGAGTGTGTGGTTAGAGGCTAACTTTTGAGAATCAGTTCTCTCCTTCTACATGTGGGTCTTGGGGACTGAACTCGCGTTGTCAGCCTTGGCAGCGAGTGTCCTTGCATGCTGAGCCATCTAGCGATCCCCTACGGTTTATTTTTATTTAAGAGCGTGTGGCTGCAGCTCCTTGAAATTTCTGATTATCCATCTAAGGAAAAGGAAACATGCATATTCTTGAAAGATAAATAAGAAAGCCTTATAAATGATTATGTGGATCAAAGAAGACTACATATGGAAAAAATGAAGGAGATAAAACAACCTGTACTCAAATATTAAATATTTTATTTATGTAAACCGTATGTCGATTAGAGTTCTCTGAGAGCAGTTTTCAATATTGTGTTACATTTGGAGATTTACTGGAGCAAATGTCTGCAAAAGTTAAAGAGAGGGAGAGAGTGGGAGTGGGTGCCTGGGGTGTCTGAGACCATGTTACAGGTCTGACGCACGTGAACTGGGAGAGGAAGGAGGGGCTTTCAGGAAGTGTCCAGGTGACAGTGCAGGTGGACAGATGATCAACAGAGTCCTGAGGAGGTTTTATCCTGTAAGAAGAGGCCATAGCTATGCACATCTGGGATGAGCATGGAATTGGTAATGTGTGGATTCAGATGGGTGCAGAGGGGCTGTCAGTTCCTTCTCTTCCCGATAACTGGGAATCCAGTGTAGTTTCATGATGCAACACCCAGAAATTTAGAGACACATCATTGTCACCAGTGTATCAGGACATGCTACGGAAGGCCAGGGATGGGGTTTGCATGCTTCAGTTTCCAGTTCATGATGTGTGGGCCGTAATTTCCCACACAACACGGTGCTTATTTGAACCACCAGTGTCTCTCAGCTTCCCACCTTAACTCTGCTGTGCCATTAACTAACTGCATACTCATTAAACACAGATCTGTGGCTCGCAACCCATTTGCTATGGAACTGACAAGTAAATCCTTGAATATCCAGTATCGGGTTGGAGAATAGCGAAATCAGACAAGGCTTTGAAACAAGGCTTTATCAAACAAAACAGTTCACTGGTGTCCCAGTTGTCTGAGATGGTCAATTTCAGAATAGTGTAAAAAGTAACAGTTCAAAGGAAGTGAGTCACACACTCAGTTCACTATTGTACTCTCTCTAATTGCATCAGCTTCTAAGCTGGCAGTAAACTGTCTGTCGGGGAGGTGTGAATACCAGGGGTACGTTAGTACTCAGAGGGCCGGCCAACAAGCTCTGTCTTCTCTGTTGGAGCTCCATCTGTCTTTAGTATTCAGCTCCATTTGCCTCTAGAGGAGTTTTGTTAATGCTTCTGATACCATCCGTTGTCAAGTCATCTTTGGAGGAACAGTTAAAGTACCGTCACTGTGGTGATGGCAGATGGGTCAATTTGTTCTTATATAGTAGAATCAGCCTTCACAGGGTTTGATTTGATGGCCGGCTCTGTAGTCTCTTTTGGGGATATGAAATTATGAACCAATCACAGAGAATACGGACTAATCATATGGAAGTCTAATATTAAAATAGACTCCAGGGGAAAAGCCTTTCTGATGTGCTCCCTCTTTCAATATACCATGTTTCTTTTTCAGGGTAACCAGATTTTGAGTGGCTGAATGATTACATGGTAATTTTGCTGTGTGCTTTTTTTCTCACCCTCTTCTGACTCTTCACCTTAGACCATTTGTTTCTGAAGTAGAGCATTGTTTGAGGACTGTTGAGTGTCACTGTCAAAGGAATAAAGGGGCTTCTAATAAGACAGGGTCAGAATTTCCTCCTGACTTTTCTTTTGTCTTAGAGATCACCATGGTGATAGGAGGGGGGTGAGGCTAGTGTGGCAGAATATGCTGACTTTGCCCGTGGGAGATGAGGCAAAAGCATCAGTAGTTCAAGGCCATGCATTACTACAGAGCACATTTGAAGACAATCTCTGAAACACGAGACCTTGTCTGCTATAGCTATACACCCCAAATAATCAGAGAACTGGAATTTATTATAGTATGTGAGACTTATGAAAGACATCCAGTTATTTCTAAATGAGCTATTTTATCTCCATCATGTGGCAAGCATACTGGGTCTAAAAAGTCTCCTAGCTGTCTTTCAAGCACATAAATAGTATGCTTACCTTTCCACATTCCTTCAGGTTTCCTGCAGCTTTGGAGAATGCAGTTGATGGAGAAGCCACTCTTGCCCCTGTACCATACTGTAGTTTCTGTTATTACACTACCTAGTCTCACTTGCATCGGAGAGAGGTTCTATCATTCTACGATTGCCAAAGGATGTTATTGTGACAGACAGGAAGAACAATGGAGAAGATGACCCAGCGGAGGGTCACTTGTCATCAGAGAGAACACGAGCCCTGTGTAAAGAACATATGCTCTGGGGGAAGAGGGGTCTGCTATAGCTACATGGGAACACTGCCAATTGGAGCTGTTCTTGATGATCAAATGCGATGACTTGGTTGTTATTGAATGTACTCAAGAAAATACATGACCAAGACTGATCTCTACCTGTGACAGTCATAAGAGGCTTGGGAAGAGGGCAATTACCTCCAGACATTGTTGTCACAGCACCTGAAAGTAACTGGTGCAGACTGGTCAGCATATGGAATAGTCTCATAAACCCTCAATTCAGATGGAGGGCTTTTTCTAGGGAGGCCCAGACTAAGGTGTCCCTTTAGTGTTTGGTAAAGATTATTCTTACTGTTGAACATTGAAAGAAAGGGGTAAACTCCCTACGGGAATCTACTCTACAGTGTGCCTCTCCACATCTTCCTTAGAAGAGGCATCATTTTTATTGCCTGTTTGATAAATTTCCCAAGAGTGACGAAGCGCAAGTAGGGAAGGTTCTAAGGAGGTGTGGTCATTTGAACGCAATTGGTCCCCATAAACTCATAGGGAGTGGCACTAGTAGAAGGCGTGTCCTTGTTGGAGGAAGAGGTTGGATGACACAGGCCTGTAAATTCAGACCTTGAGGCTGGAGGGCACACCTTTAATCTGGCTACAGTTTCAATTGGAAGTGTGTCTCTGTGGGTTTGGGCTTTGAAGTCTTTTTCTCAAGCTTCACTTGGTGTGACAGTCAATGGACTTCCTGTTGCCTCTGAGTCAAATTTAACACTCTCAGCTCCAGCACCATGTCTGACTGCATGCTGCCATGCTTGCCTTCATGACTATGATGGACTGAACCTCTGAACCTGTACGCGAGCCACCCTCAATTAAATGTGTTCTTTCTAAGAGTTGCTGTGGTCACGGTGTCTTCTCACAGCAATAGAGACCCTAACTAGGAGGTTATGACCCGCAGATTTTCTCAGCTCAGCTAAGGAGTGATGGATTTATGGTCAGAAACAACAATGTCTAATAACAGAGCATTGGTCTTTGCAGAAGTCTTAGTGGGATGGGAACTTTAAGATAATTTTTACTGAAGTAAAAAAAAATTCTAGCATATTTCTACAAAGAGAATTAGTTCTTTTTATCAATATTTCTTAGTTTAATTCAGTGAAGAAGAGTATCCATTTGATAGACAATTCAAAGTATGTCTTTTTTTATATTTAATTTTTTTAAAATAAGGTTTCTCTGTGTAGTCTTGGCTGTCCTGGAGCGCACTCTGTAGACCAGGTGGCCTTGAACTCACCGAGGTCTGCCTGCCTCTGTTTCCTGAGTGCTGGGTTAAAGGCGTGTGCCACCACTGCCTGGCAGTTAAAGTATCTTTTTTTCTTTTTCTTTTTTTTTTTTTTAAAGATTTATTTATTATGTATACAACATTCTGCCTCGATGTATGCCCGCACGCCAGAAGAGGGTGCCAGATCTCATTACAGATGGTTGTGAGCCACCATGTGGTTGCTGGGAATTGAACTCAGGACCTCTGGAAGAGCAGCCAGTGCTCTTAACCTCTGAGCCATCTCTCCAGCCCCCCAGTTAAAGTATCTTATAGGTAATATATTCCCTTATGTACTTCTATAGTTGAAAATAAATGAAAAAAGAAAAACTCAGTAAACTAGCAAAAGATACCAAAGATTGTAAAGTTACAATGTTTCATCTGCAGCAGAAATTATAAGATATAAAAGCAATGTAATAATTCAGGGCATGCTTCTGAAATATAACTTATTCATGAATAACTGAAGGTTCTGAGAGTGACAAAGATAGGCCCGTGTCTAGTCAACGCTCTTGCTGGATGGACCACATTGTTGATTGAGATACGGAGGTTTTTAAGAGAAAAAAAGAAGGAGAGGGGGAGGGAAAGGAGGAGAGATCAGTGATAATGTGAGTAACTGGTTGCATTTGCTTGTAGAAGTATTCAAAGTTGGATTTCGTTTCATGCCTCAAATTTATAAAGGACATTTAGCAAACACATTTCTCTCCTTAATGCTAAAGTTAATCTTATCAAAATAAGTCCAGTTTCAGACGCTTGTGGAGTTGGAAGTCTAAAGAAAGAACTGAGAACTCCCTAGAAAAATCTTTTACTAAAAGAGAGATACAGATTTCTACCAAATGCTTGCATTTACTTGACAATTAAGAAAAGAGCTTTATGCAGATCTGAAAACACTGCTCCAATTTTATATCTAAATCTCTAAAAAATTAGTAATCGTCATCTCCAAAGTATTTTATGACCTTCAAAAACCTCCATACACACCTTACTATGATCAAAGGCCCTTTCAAACTGTCTATTTCCCAAAGACACCAGTAATGTAGGCACCACATCTTGTCTTCAAACATGAGAGCAAAGATCAGTCATATTACTAACATTTATGCTGATCAGTGGTATATATTTTGATTTGCTTATAACAGTAACACTTGGCATGTACTATTTGGTAATATAGTATTAATAATTAGATGTATACAAGAAAAGGTGCTCAAAGAAATCACCACAATACATGGTGTATATCATATATTTCTAATCCCACTTTTGTTACTGATCAAATAAAAGAAATCAGTTCTATTTCTTACTCATGATAGATTTTTTTTACTTTGACCTTTTCTTTAATTTTGTTTATGTTGTTATCCAAATGTATCTCTTATTTTTTACTTGCTTTTTACTTTCTCTGCCATGCTGGGAAAGGCTTTTTAAAATCTAAGTATAAAACTTTTCAATCTAAATTTTAATAGTACTTCTTAGGCTTAACCTTTTATTTATACTTATTATTAAATTATGAAATTGCAACCTGTATAACCAGCCAGTTAACCTATTTTAAAATGTAGCACTCACCAGCTGTTAGCAGATGCAGTGCTGTGTAGGCACCAGCTCAACCTTGTCTGAGAGCATTTCTATCACCTCTCAGACATTTTGTGTCATTTAGAGTTATCATATTGTTATGAATTTTGATCTATACAAAATTCAGTTAGAAGAACTGGGATAAATGTAGAAAATATAGAGGCAAAACAATATGTTAAGCTATTTTTTTCAAGTTTGCTTTTCTAGTGCCTTAATACCTCCAATTCTTGCCATAAGCAAAATCCCTATATTTATAAATAATGGACAGTCCAATTATGGTGACAATATGCCAGGTTGAATATTCTGTTCTCTGGTCTATATTCTATTTTGTTCTGTTGACTGATTTCCATTCATGTGTGATAATAATAATTTTATGATCACCAAATCATTTTGATGACCCAATCATAGCGATGCTAACCTTTGGTTATTGTGCCCCCTTCCTTTTCAGGTTTCTTCAGATACCTTGTGCTGTGCTGTGAATATAAAATTTCCCCTATCCAAGAGGTTCATCTGTTGAGTTATTGCCCCTCAGCTAGTGATGCCATTTTGGAAGATTCTGGAAACCTTAGACATTGGGGCATAACTGGAAGAGGTAGGTCCTTGGGGGCATTGCTCTGGATATTATCCTTGGTCCTCAGATTCTTCCTTTCTCTTTGCCTCCTCTCTGTCTTGAAGTGGAATCCTTCTACATAAGCTCTTGCACCCATGATACTCTACTTCACCACAGAGCCACACAATCCAAAATAAGACCTTCTCCCCTTAGCTATTTCTGCCAGGCATTTAATCTTAACTAGAAAGAAATACTGAATTAATATAACTTATATCTATTTTAGGTCATTTACTTAAGTTTTCCTATTCCTCACATAATAAAAGTTTTCAAACATTTTATATTGCATTGAATTGGTAAATTCAATAGAGAAAATTTACCTCTTTATAAATATAGTTTCCTACCTAATACCAAATATGTTTTTCTATTAAAATAATCTTCGGTTACCTCACACATGAATTTAAAGTTGCTTTCTTTCATGACCTGAATAGGTTTTGTGAAATTTACTTCAAGCCTTTTCCTTGTTTTATTATTGAAATTCTATTTATTTGTAAAGTATTTGTAATTGTTAAAAATAAGTATGGTAATTTTGTCTAGCCACATACCAACTCTGTAACTGTTATTAATATGTGCTTTTTCCAGATGATACTTTCAGGTTTTCAAACTATATAATAACAAATCTTTAAGTAACAGTATTAATCTCTTCACTCTGCATCTTTATTTTTCTTGACTCTTTGGGGATGTTTCTCTCCTTTTACCATGGACTATGAAGCTGGGTCTTGGTGATTATAGGAATATGTGCTCCACTGAGGGTTTGTTGCACCACCCCACCTTCCACTCCCTGACTTTAATTCAGAAAGAAGTACTCAGTTTTAACAAACACCTCTTTTCTTCTATATTTTCAGGACTATGATTCTGTTCAGACCTTCAGGATTTATTAATTGGTATTTGGGAGAGAGTGCAGTTTCCTTCATTTGGTCCTCTGATTCACACTTGTCCCCTTGTCTTTCATCTTTTCATGTCTGAGTTTTCCCCGGGCTGCATACAGATCTCTGACCTGGGCTTCTGCCACGTTGCTCATGTTCCTCTCTATCTTGAGCCCATGGCTGGCTTCTTAATGCTCTTGTTTTCACTCCTGACTTTTTTATTTTGCAATTTCATCTAAAAATGTAATCTTATTGCTGTTTATCACCTTTCAAAATTTTTCTTCAATTTCCATCTGTGGAGAATTCATAGACAGGGACAATTAGGAAATATGTCCCCCTTCCTGGCATCTTTCCTCCTGGACTTTATTGTGTATCTACTGTTTTCACACTTTGTTCAGTTCCATCTTTCTTTTCTCTGCACCTGTTATTTTATTGATTTATGAATTGATTCATTGTTAATGTTCCTATTGGCCCCAACTCAAACTTTTGAGAGTCACGTCTTTAAGTTGCCCAGCTATTGTATGGTTTTTCCCTATGTACAACATAGTCATTGTACATGGTGCCGTGTTTTAGGAACACAGCAGACATACTGTACACTGAGCATACAACCTCTTCCCTTCATCCCCTCCTTTCTCAGGCACCTCCCCTCCCAAAGTCCCTTTGTTTCCTAGACAGTCTCACTTCTACTTTCTTGTCATATATACATGCATGATTTTATATATCTATATAAAATTTAAGAACCTCAGTAAATTTATTTTGAATTATTTTCCACTTACATTAGAGGATGTAGTATGTTTTCAATTTTCATTTTCCCTTCTTCAATAACAAAACCTCTGAGTTTAGGAAGGTTTAGGAAGATTGAATGGTTAACTCCCTTTCCATGACTGACAACAAGAACTCATACTTCCTTTAGCAGGAAATCCAAAGTGCACAAATGCACTCAGGCTCCTTGACCTGTAAGCTATATTGTTTATGAGGTATGCTGTCAACTTGACACAGGCTAGAGTCATTTGAGAGAAGGGGACATTGATTGAGAAAATGCCTTCATAAGACTGGGCTATAGGCAAATCTGTAGAGCATTTTCTTAATTTTTGATTTATCTTAGAGGGCCCAGCTCATTGTAGGGAGGAAAGCATCTTGGCTGATATCCTAGGTTCCATAAGAAAGCAGGCTGATCAAGCCATGGGGAACAAGTCAATAAGCACCATTCCATGACCTCTGATTCAGCTCCTGCCTGCTTCCAGGTTCCTGTTCTGACTTCCCTCAGTGATGCACTGTTACCTGGAAGTGTAAACTGAAATGAACCCTTTCCTCTCCACATTCTGTTGGTCATGGAGTTTCGCTACAGCAACCTTAACCTAACTAGGTTATGAGGGAACACTTACTATTTAGGCACGCCCTTACTGATCTTTTTGAAAGAGGAAAACATGTTCATTGTATTACGAACATTTTTATTTGTTGAAATTTATGTAATATAAAAAGACAAGAAGAAAGTCACTAAAGTCATCATAGCTCCCCACTGCAAAGATAGAAGGGAGATGATGCCATTTCACAGCCTGGCACTTTTACCAGGCAATATAAGGAATTTTTCAAGTGCAAATATTTTCACAAAACTATTATTAATAATGTCAATGTGGGTTGAATTATTGCTTAGTGCCATATACTGATCCACTTATTTACAAATAGTAGATCATATTTAATCATAGCAATAGCCTTGTTGGGTAGGTGCTATCAGTCTTTCTACTTAGTGGATAAGACTACTGAGGTGCTAACAGGCTGAGTAACTTTGTTTCTAAGCATTTCAGTGTCTGTCACATAGTATGCGCTCAATATTTGCTGAATGAATAAGTGAGCTGATCAGGGTAGCTAGACTGGGTGCTGATCCAGCTACGTGTCCCCAACCAGGTATACTGTTCTTTATCACCGGTTTCACTGTCTCTGCATTCCGCCTTCTTTATTCTAACTGTCCTTGTTTTAAAGGGTAATTAGACTTCTTTAATAAAGAAATTCAGTATGGTATATTGGATGGGAATTTGAAGACAGTTTCAAATGAGCAAACCTCACAGTTCTACAGTTGGCTCACTCAAAGAAAGATTTTCATTTAAATACAAGAAGAAGCCCAGAGAAGAGACTAGACCACCACAGCTGCCAGCCAAACAATCTTTTGGATTTATTTTCTATTACCTTCTAGTTCTAGAGTGGCTATCTGGTTAAGGGAAAAGGCAACGATACTCACCAAGACTGCCCACTTGACAGTGTATTCTGGAGAGGTCTATCCAGCAACTGTCACTCATGAAGAAAGGCCGAGAAATGCGGTTTATCAGGGACACACTGTCAGCCCATTCAAAATCCACTATAGGTTCATTTAAAGTTCCTTGTATGCTGAGTGTTTTCTTAACCCTGTTTGTAGTTGGATCTGTGGCCAGACCTGCTTTTCATCCCACCTGGCTCCCGCACGGCTAGCTTAACAGTCGAAATAACAACACACAAATTGTATTCATTTAAACACTGCCTGGCCCACTAGTTTCAAACTCTTATTGGCTAATTCTCACATCTTGCTTTAACCCATATTTAGTAATATGTGTAGCACCATGAGGTGGTGGCTTACTGGGAAAGATTCAGCATGTCTGACCTGGTGGCTGGCTCCATGGCGTCTGCCTCACTGCCCTTCTTCCCAGCATTCTGTTCTGTCTACTCCACCTACCTATGTTCTGACCTATCAGACCAAGCAGTTTCTTTATTAATTAACCAATGAAACAACAGATAGATTAAAAACCCACCTACATCAACTGTTTATCAATTCAAAGCGGATGTGTCTGTGATCGCTACAGCATCTATAAGCTCCTCAAATACCACAGCTCTTTCTAATCTGTTTTTCAAGGTTTATGTCAGGATTGCTGATGTCTGTTCTGACATTACTGATTTGTGGTCATTAATTTTGTTTTTTTAAGGATAATTTTTTGCCTTTTTTATTGATTTTATTGAGGTATATGTCTCTGCTCTCCTCTCTGCTTCTCCCATTCCCTTCAACTCTCTCCCATGGTTCTCGGGAGATCTTATCTTTTTCTATTTCCCATGTAATTTAGATCCATGTGTGTCTCTCTTAGGGTCCTCATTTCATTTTTTATTCAGTCTATTTGGTGTGTTGTAAGCTTTTTGGATCTTCATAGGCACATTTTTCTTTAGGTTAGGAAAGTTTTCTTCTATGATTTTATTGAATATATTGTCTGTGCCTTTGAGTTGGACTTCTCCTTCTTCTATCCCTATTATTCTTTGGTTTGGTCTTTTCATGGTGTCCCATATCTCCTGGATATTTAGTATTAAGCTTTTGTTAGATTTAATGTTTTCTTTGGCTAATGACTCTGTTTCTTCTATTGTATCTTCAGAGCTTGAGATTCTCTCTTCCATCTCTTGTATTCTGCTGTTTATGTTTGCATTTGTGGCTCCTGATCATTTTCTCATGATTTCTGCTTCTATAATTTTCTCAGCTTGTGTTTTCTTTATTGTCTCTATTTTAGTTTTCAAGTCTTGAATAGTTTCTTTTATATATTTGATTATGTTTTCTTTAAGGGATTTGTTGATGTTACTGGTGTTGTGTTGCTCTTTGTGGTGTTGATGTGTTCTTATCTTGTATTCCCATCTTATCCTCTGATTGGTGTAGTTGGGGCTGTCTGTGACTATGATACTAATATTCCAGTGTTCCAAGGCTCAGATAATTGTTCCTTGTGCCTCAGGGCCACAGTTCTAGTAACCCCGTTGATTATGCCATATTCCTATAGGTCATTCAGCACTTTCAGTGTTCACTCTGCAATACCAGGGGTCATTTGGGCCTGTTCTTAGGGAGATTACTTCTTGGAGCTCTTTCTGCTGAGGTTACTGCCTTGGGCCTGCTCTGATAGAGGTCATGCCTCAGGCCTACTCCCTCAGTGATCCCAGACTCACTCCCAGGCATGCAAAGGTCTTTGGTTCCAATTTACTCCTTCAGAGGTTCCAGACCATCTCTGACCAGGGAAACCAGTGCTCATTCTCTGACCTCTAGGGGAACTGCATACATGTGGGCAAATGCAAGATCAAGGCCAACAGCCTCTTTAAAATGCTATGTCCCAATGTGACTTGGAAGTGTGGTTATGACTGATATTGTATTGTAAAAAAAACAGAGAGAGATAACTCTGGGTTTCTTGATTTCTTTCATGCTCCCATAATCAATGTGTTTGTTGCCTGAGAGTCTATACAGCATAAGGGTGTATTTCTCAATAATTTAGTCCTTATTACTAATTTATGAAAGTGTATCGATAGGGTACTTCATTCTAGGTGTAGTTTAATACATGACAGCATAGATACAGTATGGGATACTGATTTCTTCATGAAATGTGTATACATGGAGTAAGCCTTGCTATCCATATACAAGATGCCAATCCACTGTGTTGCCCTGGTTGGCTGGGAACTCACTGTGCATCCCATGCTGCTTGGAACTAGGAGAGATCCATCTGTGTCTGTGATTTCTGGGGTTATAGAAGTATGACAGTACTTGTGATTAAAGAAGTTGGACTTAAAATAAACAGTTGGAAATTGCTATTTTATTCACAAAGAAATATATTTTTTTTGGCATTGGACACTTAAAAGGGCTGTCAATATAAACACTGAATAGCCTTAACAAACTACAAAAATCAATAACAAGAACAAATAACATTAAAATAACAAAGCTAAACCAAAAACTATCAAAAGCAAAATCATGAAACAAAAAGCGAACTATATTTAAGCTAATTAGCATTAATCACAGCAGATTGAGTAGCACAGACCTACTGTAGGGCGTGGCTTGCCTTGGAGACATAGTAGCAAGGCAGTCACCCATTGGAACAGCATTTTCAAGATACCTATAGCCATTTTTCTTAGGGACTTTACATGTCATGTTCTCTCCAAGGCCGAGCCATTTTCTCGTAAGTGTAGACTCTTGAGAATTTTTTTGTCTAAGATTTTCTGCTTCTTAACCTATTTTGATGCTTTCTTTTCTTCACAAGAACTGAGTCCACGGACACATGGATCACGTTGGGCATGGTCCCCTGGAGGTCCGTTGGTGTTTCCCTCACTGGTGAGTTCATAACTACAAGGGGTGTCTTTTTGTCTGGAGGTGTTGATCCTGATGTGCAGAATGTCATGGGTGCAAAGTCTATATGGCTTCCTTTGGCCTCTTCAGTTCTCTAAAGGAGTGTTATCAAGGATGAAAGTGAATCAAGACCCAGAAGCAGCCATGCTGGGCCACTGGCTAGTCTTCATCAGGGCCTATTCCAAATGGGAAACCAAACTTGAGGAAGAAGAAGCATCCCCAGAATGCAGTAGTTGCTGGGGATGGGGCTCAGCAGGTGGCTCTGGCTCTAGCAGCTCCTTCTGCAGGTGGCTCTCATCCTGGGCTGGGGACGGTTCCAGATCAGTTTGAAGACTTGGGGACCTGGGAGAGGAAAGCAGTTAAGACCCAGGCCATGTGGGGAGCTTCTATGTTGTTGTCAAGGAGCCCCATCCCCCACCTCAGCTGTTCCTGATAGTCAACATCCATCTGTTGACTGATGTCAGTGTTTCTAGCTGAAAGGAATTAGTTTCACAGAGTAGCTGGGACTAGAACTTTTCTTAGTCCTAAACATAGGTCATAATTTAAAATAAGCACTGTATGTTGTCCATTCTACTAGAAAGATTAGGGTCTTCTCCTATATATAGTTATAAATATTTACATCATGTTAATAGCATAGTCAACACCATATGAGCAATCCACATGGTATGCTTGATGAGTTATGGAGTGATTGCATCATTTTATAGATAGACATAAAAGAGATGTGCGGCCTGGGCACCTAAACAAAGTCATGAGCCTACCTCAGGCTTCATGCCCCGGAGGCACCTTGAACATGAACAACATAGAGCCTGTTGTGCTAGAGGACCATTTCCTGAAATGTGTGCCTGAGAACACTGGCTCATCCAGCTTCAGGGACCACTTGGAATTTGTGATTTCCTCAGGACTAGAGCTGGGAATCTGCATCCTGGCTGTCTTTGGGAGTCTGTTACAGTACACCTCAAAGGAGGTTCTGATCATCCCTACAGCTGAGACATCTGCCAGTGTTCATTCTAGAAAGTCTTTAACCTTTTCTCTCCATAGAACACTTTACACAGGAAGTGGGCAAATGTTGCAGAAAGCATTGTCCAGCGGTGTTTATCTCTACTCTACGTGATATTTTCCTAAATAAAATTGCAATTTCAACCAGGCCCAATGGTGCAAAACTTTAAATCCCCTATCTCGGGAAGCTGAAGCAGGAAGCTCTCTGTGAATTTTAGGAGAGCCTGCTGAGAACAAAGCTTCAGAGTTCTGAAGGGAGGAAGGAAGACTCAATTCTACAGACCCAGAGCACGTCAAATGTATTATTTACTAGAAAGATCTTGTTGATGGTACCAGCAGAATTGTCTGAGGCCTTTGTTCCTTGTTTCTTGCTGGGAGACACAGAGGTGAGCAGGGGCCCACAAATGACAGAGCTTCCAGGTTACAGGGTCCCACTTGGCTCTACCTCTTCCTCCCACTCTGTTCTCCTACCTCATCTGGGAGTCCTCAGAGTGATGCTGCGGCTTTTCTTCCATGTCCTTCTCAGGGGTGAACACCTCCTTCTGCTTCAGCAGGAACTGAAGTCTTTCCTCCAGTCTCTTAAGATCCTGTTTATTAGAAGATTGTGTTCTTAGTGGAGGGCTACAGACTGTCATACTAATCTAAGTGCACATAAAGGACCCAGAGAGCTTGCTGGTCAGCCAGTCAGGAAAACAAAATCATCTGGGAAATAAAGAAACCATGATTCAAGCTGGAGACTGACCAGAAAGTCAGGAATATTTGTACATGGACACTGAAATGTCCACCCAGAGAGCGTGAGTCTGGTGGCTGGATGGGAACACGGAAGAAACAGGTTATGGGTGAAAGCACTCGTGGGGGGATGGGCAGAGAGGCAGTCAATGGGCGAATGGTGGTAGACTGACTGCCTTGCCTGCCCCTACCTGCTGTTGCTGGGATTTGAGGTCGCTGGTGTCTTCTTTGTTCATACAGGTCACTTTCCAGTCCTCCAAGTGGGGCTTCAGCAGGTCCCAGTCCTCCAACAGCTTCTTTTTCTCCTGCCTCAGCATGTCCACCTTCTTCTCCAGCTGAGTCTCTTCCATCAGGAGCCGGCTCTGCAGACCACTGGAGAAACACTCTGCATACTCAGGACATGTCAGCCTTCTCCTGCAACCCCTGACTCCAGGAACAAGCACCCCAAAAGGCCTCATGCTTCCTAGAAGACTTAGCCTGGAATCTGATACAGTCATGACAGCTGAGCTCAGAGTGTAAAATGAGAGAACAGTTGATACCGGAAATTATCAAACTACACCGGAAAGCCACAACACTAAAAAGGATCCATGTCCATTCAATAGGAAGAGGAGGCCAGCAGCTGTCCTTCACCGTCTGTGGTAATGGAGAAACATCAGCAAGTGGTGGGCAAACATCTTCCGAGGGAAGACAGGTGACCCAAGGTGAGTGTGTTCTATCGACAGGTTCCACAGCAACCGTATCTGTAAAACCTGGTCCTGAGCTCCAGATGCCCAAGGCTGCCTGATGTTCCCCTCACACTGAAAATCCCTATTTTCCCTGAGCCTCACTAGGTCTAGGACAAGGTGCAGAGGTAACTGTCTCTTTCACACTTAGAAAAACCGAGTCTGAGCGACACAAGTCTAGAAGCTGCTCACTAAGACGCAGAAAGGCTCGTACCTCAGTTGGGGACTCTCCATCCAGAGATAGAGAAAGGCAGAGATGTCCATTACACAATTTTTGGGTCCATGACAACATGGGCACTTACCGGTAGAAGACCGTCTCCTTGGTCAGCTCACTGAACTTCTGTGAGACCATGGTGTTCTCCTCCTCCAATCTCTTCAGTTGCAACATGACCTCATCATGTTCGGACTTCAGCTTCTCATAGAATGGGTTTGGCTTGTGGTAGGGCCTAAAAACAGGAGAAAAGACCTCCATGAACACAGGCCTCAAGTATGACATGAATGCTAGTTGTTCCCTGGTTCTTCATAGCCGTGTGGATGTCACAGTTGGCCTCCCGTGTCCTGGGACCACCTATTGCTTTTCAATTGGTATCCTGGCCACAGGACAGCCGAGACTCAGGTTCAGACGGAGGGTTCCCTGGCTGCATGTCCTCACTCAGTAGGCCTAGCAGTTCAGTGTCGCTCTCTCTGTTACCAGGATCTATGACACAGGTATTGGCACACCACATAGTGTAGTGACCTTTCTCCCATTACAATAGCGATTCTTCCTGGGTAAAAACTGCTGAACTCTTAGAGCACGCAATTCTGGATTTTAGACCCAAGAGCAGGCCAGTGGTAAAATTCCCCAAGGGATTCCTAGGTGTCCTCAAGGTGAGAACATAGTTCAAGAGCTGTGCGGCTTAAGTGAGGCTCCAAGTTATTACTGGCATCACCTGGAATGTTCCTTCTCATGGCCCCCTTTCCCTTCTAACTGCTCCCCACTCCTCTGTCTCCACTCAGAAGCAGGCAGGCCTCTTATGGGCTTGAGCAAAGTGCAGCACAACAAGTTGAGGCAGGGCAGAGCTCATTGCCTTACTTCAAGGCTAGGCAAGGGAATCCAGCATGGGAACAGGTTCACAAATCTCAGCTAGACTCCAGGTACGGGTCCTGATCTCACTGTTAAGACCCTACATAGTGACCAAGCTCCAAAACTGTCACACACAAGCAGCGGGCCTAGGCCAGTCCCATGGAGGCTCCCTAACTGTTGGTTCAGAGCCCATGAACTACCATGAGCTCAGGTCAGAGGTCACTGTGGAACCCACAACCCTAAAAGAGAGCAGGCGAGGGTAACACAGCCTTCACTCCCATGATGTCTGACCCGATGGATACCTATTGTCCACGGTGCCTTCTGTGATGAAGATGATGCGTTCTCGCTGCTCATTTCTTTGACTGGTCATCAGTTGCAGCTCCGTGGTCAGCCTCTCTATTTTCTCCTCCACTGGTGTCTTTGTGGGGAGCACTGGGTGGGACGATGGCTCCGCAGCAGTATCTGTGGGACAATAGAACACAAGTGAAATTGCATAGCGACAAGCATAGAGGATAGACAGACCACCCTGAGGTTCAAACAGAAAGATGATATCTGGAAGCCATTGCCAACAATAATATTTTGGGCCTGGTTGAGATATTTCTCCTCTCTGGATCTCAGCTCGCCCACCACTCTATCCATGTGGCTACATAAGCAGCCTGGAGTTTCCTTTGCCTCCCTGCACAGGCTTCAGGAGGAGACACCAGTCACCTCTCAGGCTTCTTCACAGCAGCACAGGATTCAGCATGGTCCAGAGCCCTGAAGCCGGCCTGTTGTGAGGAGCCCAGATGTCCTGCCTGGCTGCTCCAGGCCCATGACTGTGGATTAAAGAGTCACACAGGGGCACAACATGGCCAGCAGACTCACCAAGTCACCCCACCAACAGCCCAGAACACTGAAGCTGACAGGACGCAGGCAATCTCTGCCCTGAACCCATGCCTCTGACGGTTGTTTGGGTACACTAGAGAGCTGCCTGCCACCATCAACTGCTGATTCAGAACCCTAAGGTGGCCGCGGTCAGGAAGAGGCAGTCAGAGGAGTCTGCTGTACAGTCTGTGGACACAAGGTCTTGGCCAGAAGCACTTTTCTCTCAGCGTGACTATTGTCAGACAGCGACTGAACCTAAAGGAAGCTACTGAGGGTGAGGTGCAGTGATGTGTGTCCTAAGATGGGGACACATTAATCCCTCCCTTCATCCTGATGGTCTCCTTCTGCCATCACCTTACAGCTTCAATCCACAGTAAATGTCATGGCGAAGTGGTGCTCCCAGCACAACAGCCTTGGCCTGGTCAGCCTCTGTCTTAGGAGATGAACAAACTAATGTTCTGGAAATCCTTGGCGTTCACGAGTTGCGATCAGCAGGGAAGTCCAGTTGTTTCTCAGAGGCACCAGCCCCGAAGCCCCATTACTGAAAGGCCCAGTTCAAGCCCACCTCCACCACAAGCTCCATATCCCCTGACCAGGACTCACTCTGCCTTCGCCAGAGCCATTTACTTGTTCGTGTTTTTCTCTGACACTGAACGGCAGCTTCCTTCTGCCTCTCTCTGGTCTCTGGACGTCTTCCACTCTCTCTCCCAAACAGACTCCTCAGTCTTGACAACATGGCTAATGGTGGCCCTGATAGGCACTGAAGGAATGCCCTAAGGGCAGTTGGTGTTGCTACAACACTGGTGACATCACTCGGGATTCCAAGAGGTCTCCAGGATACAGTAGAATGTCCAGGAAGGGACTGCTGGTGTCATGGCTAACTGCCTTTGCCACCCTGCTAATTAGCTTTCCTGAACTGACCAGAAGTCCAGGTTCCCTTTCTAGGAGTCTCCCTGGGAACACAGAGGAAGCCTTTCAATTCCTCTTCCTACCAAAACCAGAGTTCCGGTTAGCATCACTGGAAGGCCCCTAGTACTTCCCGTGTTGAGAACTGATCCATTCTTTCCAAAGATTTCACATGCATGTCTCATTCCTTCCTCAGAATCCCTATGTTCATCAATATGAACAAATGAATATTACTGTCAAACCACGTTAAGATGCATGTAAATGAGGAACCTTCACCTTCCTAAGTACAGGTGTTTGAAAACACCTTCAGGAGGAATCTGCAGGCTTGGTTACAGTGTTGAATTTAGGTTAAGGGTACAGACATGGGAGCCATGTGCTTAACTTTAGTATATTGCTCCAGTTCCCTAAGCACATAGAGAATGCTCCCATCCTGGTGCTGACAAGTGTATGGTGACTCCTAGGCAGAGGAACCTGAAATAGTGGGTTCACCCAGAGAAAGAGCCCCCAGCCTCTCCACTGTGCACCAGAGACACAGTGCAGGCTTAGTTATGGGCCTCTCTGAGTTACAGTGAGTTTCTTCCTCATGGAGAAAAAATGCATTGTGGGAAAAGAAAGACAACAGCTGTAGACACACTTCCATTGGCAGACTGAGTGCCTAGCATGTAGCGAGTCCTGGGGTCAATGACTGGTGCTGTCCTCCTTGTCCTTGTGGGCCCCACTTGGAGTCTTAGGTCTTGTGCAATGGAAGCATGTTGATCTGAGCTCTAGCTGAACCTGCAAAGCCAGTGTGAGGACAGCTTGGGAGACGAGTCTCAACAAATAAAATGTAAATAAACCTTACCTCCAAGGCCTCATTACTAAACCTATCTTTTGCTGAGGGTTTTCTTTGAGACAGGCTTCACGAAACTCATACTCCCTAATTTACAGTGCATCTCCAGCCTCCTGAGTGCTGCACCCACAGGAGTGTACCAATCCCCTGGAAGTCTTAGTCTTCCGGAATTTTAGAGAGAGATGTAAGAAGAGTGTTGCACTTTTCACTGTACCCACCTAGGAGACTAATTGATGTGTAAATAGTGACATGACTTCTAGAGGGCAAGAACCCACATTGTGCACCAGCACTGTGCTCACAACACACAGTATTCCTGAAGTCCGCCAGGGTCACTTTTTTGTTTAGTGTCAGTCTTAGGGTTAGGGTTGCAGGATCAGAGGGATCAAAGACTTCACAGGAAATCTCACAGACTCAATTAACCTTGGATTATGGGATGTCAGAGTCTGAACTGACAATGACACCTAGGGATTCTCCATGGTATTGTCTTAGTTCCTCTGCATATGTGTGACATATTATAGCTCTTCTTGTGGGACTTCCTACAGTGAGAGTTTGGACCATGAGGTGTAGCAGAAAGAACAGCAGAAACACATGGATGACATCAGCGCAGAAATCTCAATGGCTTCTCCTGATCATTGTGTTGTGACTGTAGTAGCTCACATTAATAGTTGAGAAAATGTATCATTTTCTCATAGTAACCCTGGAAAAATAGGATGTTCTTCTGTAAGGGTTTCCATCTTGAAAGATGCATTAGCCATTGTAGGTATCTAATATGCCGGTAGTAAGATGACATATTTTTATTTTTCAAAATATGCCTTCCATGAATGGATCTAGATTGTGTATGGCCTGAAAACTAAGGAAGACTGTAGATGCTCTTTGAGGAAAAGGTGCCTGGTTAGGTACAATGTGGAGATTTGTGTAGAGTAAGAAGATATGGAAACAAGTTCGAGGTGACAAATGCGGTCACAGAAGTAGGCATCAGGGCCTCCAGAAGGCACAGCGCAATGTTTTAATCTATCGACTGGCATTCCCTTTTTCTTTCCTACTTTTTTGTTCAAGGTAGACCTGTGTTCTCTTCTTCTTGCCCAGGCAGGTGACCCCAGGCAGGCATGTGGGTCTTGTTCTGCCGTGTCCTAGTCGAAGATTACAAATATGCTCTATTTTGCTGTTGCTACTACAGCTGTTTGAGACAAGGTCTTACATAGCTCAGGCTGGTCTTGAACTCACGGTGTAGCCGAGGATGACCTTGAACATCTGTTCCTCTTTCCTTTACTTCCCAAGTCATGGGGTTGCCTGCATATTCCCTAACCACATTCTTCAGGTGGCAAATGGTTTTGTAATATGAGTGTTCTATAGAGAGAACAGAAAGATAATTTAATTTTTCCTCTGTAACTTATCTGTTCATTAGAATTATTGTGACTTAGAAAAAAGTTTCTCTTTAGTGCTGCTAGTCAGTAAAATCATGTAGTATTTAAGACTGCTGTTAAGATTTGAAAAAGCTTCGTCAGATTTATGCATATCTGAACAATACGATTTCAGGGTACTCTAAGTGTTCTCAGGCAGTGACTAATTGCAAATGTCCTGACCTGGCCAGTGTCCTGTCAAGTGTCCACACTGTCCTGGCAATCTCCGAGTTCTGTGTTATCTGACATTGGAGATTCCATTTTGAGACAGCATGGTGACAAGCAAGTCTTTCCCTTGCTCCTCTACAGGTCTGAGGTTGAGGCAGTCTCCTCCAGACCAGCTTTCACTCCTTACCCAGCTTTCATTCACTACCCACCCAATGCCTGGCTGAGCACCATAGTGACATTCACTTCTGAATGTGACAATCTTGTCAGAGCACTAGATTGACACATGGGCATCAGGAGCACTCCAGGAAACAATCTCCACAATGAGATAACAGTCCATACCTCGTCTACACAGCAAGCGACAGAATTTAAGTAAGTGTAGCCTTCCAATCCAGATGAGCATATTCCCAACTCACCATAAGCTTAACTGTATCCCTCGGTGCCAGTCATCGCTATGAAACCATGTGTTGTGCTGAGAAGCATGGAGGGACAGATGCTGAGAGCAAAAGAGACAGCACTCTCAGACAATTTCAGAGAAGTATCTTATTGTGCGGATTTCACAAATTCACTGCAAGAGTAGGTTAGTGTGTCAGGCTGTGCTCCTGGGAAGGAATCCCTAGAGAGGGGGTAGCATGGGGAATGTTCATTAGGAAGAATCCTCGGTCAGTTCCTGTGACTGACATTACAGGTAAACAACACTGGGTACAAAGAGCTTGAATATCCTTTCCTGGCCTCATGGGAGAACTCTAGAGTGGGAAGGGCTCTTCCATGCTGTCCATCGCTTCATGGTATTAATCTTTCAAATAGGTAAAGCATAAATATGATAGAAAATCCCAAATTTCATTATATTCCAAAAAAGTTTACTTTTTCCAACCTGAACTCCCACCTCGATGCCCCTGCTCCTGAGTTAGCTATGCTTTGTTCATATTTCTGGAGAGAAGTGTAGACATAAAATCCTATTATGTTGCTTCTTCCATTTTATATAAATTGTGGTATACTGTGTCAGAATCTTGCCTTAAAAAATCTTTTTAGCTAATTTTACATTATAGAAATGAGAGTTACAAAGATAGTAAGGAGACTTGTCATATACCTTTTTCTCTATTTCCCCTTCTGCTGGAATCTTACAAATTATAATAGCTAAACAACAGATGAAGTGACCGAAGCTATCATCACCAGATGAAGTGACCGAAGCTATCATCACCAGATGAACTGACCGAAGCTATCATCACCAGATGAACTGACCGAAGCTATCATCACCAGATGAAAGGAGCAGGACCTGCGAGAAGTGAAGACGTAATTAACCAAGGCTTCCAGGAAAAGATGTCCACATTTCCATTCTATCCATTAAAATTGGAACAAACGAATGTGTTAACATCCCCAAAAGACATTTTCTTTTTGGTTTTCGTAGTTGCATAAAGCAGCTCTTGGTGGCAAACTACTGTGGAAAATGTTTCTGAGGCCCTAGTTAAATAAGCAGCCCCTTTGCAGTGCTCTGTGGGACATATCTTACTATGGCCGTGTACTACATCATGCTTCAGTCCATGACTGAGTGTGTGTACCATGGTGGTCCTACGAGATTCCGATGGAGTGGAAAGATCTCCACGGCCTAGTGATGCAGTAGTGATGCCGTACAGTACCACACTCCACTTACACGGTAACCATGACAAATATCTACTGTGTTGCCTCAGCACAATCTCAAGGATTCCTCAGAAATATTGTGAGATCATACAAAGATTTTGGCTTCTCAGTGCGTACAGCTATACTGTGTTATTAGTATGCAATAGCATTGTCTAAAATGCACGTAACTTAAAAGAGGTTAATTACTAAAAATTCTGACAAATACCTGAGCCTTTAGCAAGTCCTACATTTTTTTCTTTTTAACTAATGGGGGTATTGCCTTGATTGTTCCTGGCTACTGACTAATGAGGTGGTTGTTGAAGATTGGGGCATCTGGGGAAATTTCTTAAAATAAGACAACAATGCAATTGCTTTTATTTCCCTTCGGTTTTTGCTTTTGCACAATCTCATCTCAGGAGCATGCACTTTGTTCTCATGGCGTTGCTGACTTTCCTATGTTTTCCTTGTTCATATCACAAGATTCTTTTCTGAAAGGCTATATGATATTCTTTCCCCAAACCACAGATTTCCCTAGAGGACATTTTTTTTCATGCCTCAAATTGAGCTGTCATCTGGTTCACTGATCCAGCAAGAGTGATAATGCATTTATATAAATAATACAGGAGGATTTCTCCTGACAAAATAAAAAGTGCCTTTAAACAGACCATGTGATAAAAGCCAATCACCAAACAGGTAGTCTTTATTATATATTTCCTAGCCAGACTTCTGTCAAGTAGCTGCATTTTGGGTTGCTGTGAAATCTGAGAAATGTGTAGATATTTAATAGTCTCTATGAAATGGCAGTTGTATTAACCATCTGTACTAAATGCTTAGCTTCTTTTTTATTTCATTTTCTCCTAAGCTCCCCAAGGTCCAGTAAGCTTGTCATTCTCTATTTTTTAATAGTTTTATGGGGAAGAACTTGTAAAAATGGAAGAGACTTTCTTTGTAGCCTATACTCAGCTCCCTCAGATGAAAATACCTTACAAGTGCGCTGCAAATTGTGCCAACATAGAAATCGATGCTAATTTACACCACCACCAATCAGGTATGGACTGTATTTACATTTCACTACTTTTTGTGTGACTCCTTTCTCTTTTTTTTGACATATGATATTTTAGTGCATGTTTAGATTAGATTAATCATGACCGCAATTGGGATATAAGACCATCCTGTGATGACAAATAGAAGTCCACATGGTGCCCCTCCCTGTCCACCTTTCCACAGTAAGAGACAGTGGCACACCTTGCAGAGCAGCCAGGGTTACACAGAATAACCGCACCAGACGCTGCTGAAGGATGGAGAGGCTGGCATGCTCATGTACCACTGAGGGAGTGGAAAGTGGAACAGATGCATCAGAGAACAGTTTAGAAGGCTCTTAAGATGGCAAATGAGTGTGCACCATGCGATCTAGTCATTCCCATTCGGGTATTTACTCAGCTGGAATCAGAGTGTCTCTGTAATGACAGGAAGACTAATGTTCGTAGCTATCATAAGTGTAACAACCTAAATTGCTATCAACAATTGTGATGGACCCATGTGATGAAATAGCACTCAGTAATTAAAAAAGGAAGTGTATGTGTGTATGTGTGTGACAATATGGATCCAACCAGACAAAAATGAGTATACATTGTATCATTGCTTTTGTTCAATACTCCCATAGAAATAAAAACAAATTCAAATGATAGAAAACAGTACTAATGGAGGAAGGGAGTATATCTGGACCATTTGAATAGGGGGCACATGGAATATTTGGCGATGTTGACCATGTTCACTATCCTAATTGTGCTCATAGGTTTAGGGTGTGATACACGTTAAAAATTCTCAACCTGTACACTTTAAATATGGCCAATGTTTTTGTTATTTGGCTTTTGTGGTCCTGGAGATGGAACCTAGGGCCTCATACATACTAGGCCAGTGTTCTGTCAGTGAGCTATATCCCTCTCCTTCTTTTGGTTTGATTTTTTATTTTGAGACAAGGTCTAACTAATTTGCATAGATTGAACTTGAACTCAACGCGTAGTCCAGGTGGCCTTGAACTTGTTTTTCTCCTATCTCAGCCTTCTGAGGGTAGTCAGGCTCACCTTCAAGAGTCGTTTGCTCTTTCCAGTGAAGGAGGTATACTCACTGTCTGTGGGCTCTGGAATTTTATCAGCGTCTAGACTTCTGTTAGACTGGCTGGTTTCAATGTCTTTGGTGCCATATTCTTGGTCATAGATTTGGTGTCACGAAAATACTCCAGGGAGCTATGGTTTGCTACTAGCAGTAGGTATTTTTGTACTTCACACAAGACTACGCTCTACTTTGGAGGACATGGGATCAAATTACATTTTGCCAATTACATAGGGGATTGATTCTGGAAGTCTGGGATAACGACATTATATTTCTGATTGATTCCAGGATGTTTTAAATGGCCATTATGGCTGGCTGTTGCTTGGTAGCCTACCCCTTAATCCAGTTTTGGGATAGCCAAGTCCTAACGATGTGAGCAGACTTGCATTCAGAGAATCAGGGTAGAATGGGATGGTAAATCAGAGGGTTCCTGCACTGAAACCTTGCCCTGCACTGGGTGTGTGTGCCTGGACTCTCTACGTGTTTGATATCTTTCATTTTCTCACAACACAAACAAGGAGTGAATGTGGGGTGAGGAAGAGCATGGTGCCCTCTGGATCACATCAAAGCCTTCATTGTCAAGCTCAGTAGCCCCTCTCCACTTTTCTGAGTCTTCTTTAACCCACCCTGAAGGGCAATAGCATCTCATTACTGATTGGTTGACTTGTAACTAGGTTTTATTTGTGGGTGAGATTCAGGTGGACTAGCGGGTCAGCTTTTCTACCTGCTATATATATTTTTCTTTACATCAACGACAACAACCAAAACCATAAAATAATAACTTTGGGTTTATCTTTCTACCTCACCCCCTTCTTTGGGTGTTTGACAGGCAAACTAATAGCTCATGTCTGCATTCCATTGTGATTTATAGTGGCAGCATAGCTTCTGATCTGGGAAAAGCAGATACTGATTTATGACCTGAATAAAAATGGTCAAAACTTTGATGTGCCATCAACAGTTAGAGCAAATGAATCATTGTGAGCTAAACCAGGAATTCAGATGTGTTTAATTAGAAGCTGACTACCTAGAAATTAATGGTAACTGATAGACAACAAAAGAGGGAGGAGGCTGGTGCCTCAGTTTACTCTTGACTCTAATGGATACAACATGGAACATTACCCTCTTTTTAGAATTTTATCTTTTAGTCAAGACAACAGAACTGCGGAGGCTGACACTCTGAGCAGGTATTTCATGGCAGAGAAGACTTGAAATGTTTCAAGGATGTAGTTAAAGAAAAATGACCTACAGTAAGGATATAGGTCTTCAATCTCAGGATTCAGAGACTGATGCAGGAGGACTGCATATTCAAGGCCAACCTGGACACAGCAAGAACCCATAAGGAAATAAATAAATTCAGGCTCAGAAAGGTTGAGTATGTATCAAATTACTATTTATCAAATAACATAGAAAATTCTTATTTCCTAAAGTTTCCAAAATTTCTTCTGTGAGTAGGTTTGATGTTATAATTAGTGAATATAATAAATGTCATTTAGGAAGGAAAATGGATCCAAGCCTTATCAGTGAACACTGAACATGGGTGTGCTCTGTACTGCGGAGGATAACCAGAAGCACGGAGTCCACAAGTATTTGCTTTCCTAGCTCTATGGGCTCAGTTTTACACTGGCTTGATGCCCTTCCCTATTTTCTCCCCGTAGTCTCCTCTTTCCCACATGCCCAGTGCTTTGCTTGTATGGGGTTTCGTGGCTTATGACTGAAGTAGGTTGAGTAATAACCTCTAAAGATGTTCCAGTCCCAGCTCCTGAAGCCTGTGCATGGGACTAAGATCTTGCACGTGTGGTTAAGATCCTGAAATGGGGATGATAATCTTTGATTTTCATGGTCAGGCCTAAACATAGTCCCAAGCACTATTATGAGAAGACGGCAGAAGGTGAGAATAGAACTTGTGGTAAAGCATCCAATTAACAGGCATAGATGTCTAGTTTTCGTCCCCATTGCTGCAAAATGAATGAATGAAGGGGAATGGGGGGGGGGACTTGACCATGGAAGAACACATCATGAAGACAGAATACCGTGCTTGAAGGAACCAAGAAGCCACACACCAAGGAGCCACAGCTCCAGAAACTGGAAAAGGCAAGGGAATTCATTTATCCTAGAGCCTCTGAAGGGACGACAGCCCTCCCAATGTCCTGATCTCTGTTCATTGGAATTGGTTTTGATTTTCTCACCACCAGTACTGTAAACTATAAGAAAATAAATGCATGTTGCTTTTAAGGCATGAAGTGCCACAGCAGATGTTCAAAACTAGTACTGTCAACCCATAAGTCCCACATCTCTGCTAATAGTCGTTAAGGAAAATTGTGTAGGGTGTGTCCAGACGTTTTTCTTGTCACTGTCCTATAAGCAGTGTGTTTTAACAACTTTTACACTGCATTATGTGCTATCAACAATCTAGAGCTTCTTGAAATATACAGGAGGATGTGTGTAGGTCAGACATAAGTGCCAAACCATTTTAGATAAGGACACGCGTGAATTTTGGTGTCTGGGAAAGGTGTTGGAATCCATACTCCAAGGATACCAAGAGACAACTCTACACTGGTCATATCTTGAATACGCATCATTGGGGATTAATTTTTCTGTTGTAATGCAGGAGATAGCATCCCAGGCTTTACAAATTCTAGGCAAGTGCTGTGCCACTGAGTTCCATGCCCAGTAGTGGCAGGATCCAGGAGCCAACCTCCTCTCCAGAGCAATAGGAGCAGCTGTAACACAAGCAAGCCATTCCTTTGCCAGCAAGGATCAAATTTCATAGAACCATCAACACTTTTAACTGCTTGGGAAGGAATAAGAGAGCTGGAAGATACTGAGAACTTCATCTTGCCCCTAGCATCTCATGTCTCTTCTCTGTATGTTGATGTAGTCTTGCTGAAGTGTTTTCCTGCAAGGTTTAGGGACTATGTGACAGCCCACTCTGTTAAGAAGGCTAAGTTTGCATCATAGGGCGGCTCCCAGTCAACCTTCTCTAGAACTCCTCAGGTCCAGTTTCTTATCAAACTTGTTTACTTCTCTATGTGAGATGTAAATTTGAAGACTGCTTTCCCCAGGACCTACTATTTGTACTCTCAGAGTCTCTATTTGAGAAAATTATTAACTAATTAGTTATTATTTTGAAACTTTAAAATTTGATTTTTGAGAACCTATTGATCATATTCAGCACATTCCCAAGCTCCCCTAGGACCTACCATTGAGTCCAACTTGGAAATAATGGCCTTCACAGGAGCATGGTCAACTCACCAGGGCTATATACTACTAAAGAAACTTGACTCTCTCCTTCCCATCAGCTATCAATTGCCAATAGCCCCTCAGTTAGGGGCATGGCCTTGCGCCTTCTCTCTCTCCATGTTGTTTTCCGGATTGAGCTTGCACAGGTCTTGTGCATGCTTTCAGAGCTGCTGTGAGTTTATTTGTGCAACTACCTTTCTGTGTCTGAAAAACAGTTTCCTTGTAGTTGTCTATCATCTTGCCTCTAAAATCTTTCTACTTCTTCTGCAGTCGTCTCTAAACAGTGATAGAGATGTCCCATTGGGCCAAACATTCCAGTCTTTTATTCTCTACGTCTTGATCAGCTATGGGTCCTTATATCATTGTCATCTACTGCAAATAGAAGCATCTCTGATGCAGAATGAGGGAGAGATGCATTAGTATATAAGCATAATGATGAGTCATTAGCTATCAGTGTAACACTGTGGTCATTTGGAAGAAAAACAGCAGCAGGGCTTTGTAGTAGGAGCTGTGGGCAGGCCTGCTTTTTGTCCTGCCCGGCTCCCGCATGGTTAGCTTTATACCCGAAATAACAACACAAATTGTATTCATTTAAACACTGCCTGGCCCATTATATCTACCCTCTTCTTGGCTAACTCTCATATCTTGCTTAACCCATATTTAGTAATCTGTGTAGCACCACAAGGTGGTGTCTTACTGGAAAGATTCTAACCTAGATCCATCTTGGGCTGGAGCTCCATGACGACTGTCCTTGAGAGGAGAGGCATAGCGTCTGGCTCACTTCCCTTCTTCCCAGCATTCTGTTCTGTTTACTCCACCTACCTAATTTTCTGACCTATCAGACCAAGCAGTTTTCTTTATTGATTAACCAATGAAACAACAGATTGACAAATGACCTTCCCACATCAGGGCTTATCACCTGTGTAGCTGCAGGTTCTCATCCCAGTGATGGTGCCATGGATGGGTTTCATCTTGTGCAATAGACCTTAAATCCAATCAGAAAGCTGTTGATTACATGCCATCCATGTCTTACTGCACAGATGGGCACACCTTGCCATATTGGTTGTCATTGCAGCTCTCAGAGGTCATGGATGGGTAAGGCTGGTTATCAGTATTCTTCCCCAATAGGGTGGAACTCAGTCCCCGAATGCCCCTAAATTCAGAACTCCAAAGGCTATTACCAAGTGAGGGATTTGGCTCATGATTTTTTCTTTCCCGGTCTGAACATTTTTCTGGTTCCTAGGGCACTTCTGACAGCTCCAGGTGGACAATATTTCCACTGTAAATTATGGACTGAAGTGACCTGAATAGATTTAGAAAGTTTTCTGTCCTTTAAAATTATCCCCTAGAGTCTCTAGAATGAATCACGAGTAGCATCCCTGGAAAGTCTTCTCCATTATAAGAAACTTCAAACTGTGAAGACTAATTAGGTGTGGGCGTTAATTGTTCCGAACTCATCAGAGAAAGAGGTGTTATAGAAATAAAGGCTTTAAGCTGTTTTTCTTTTAAAGCTGAAAACAAGTACTTTAATATTTATTATCTCTGTTGGTTGGCTTTTATATGTTCAGGATAAAATATAATGTTGTCACTCTGTCTTTATCACCTTCCCTCTGAATTTGGATCACATCAAGTCAAATCAGAAGTTGGTTTCCACTTAAAGTACCCACGGTCCTTCTTGTGCCCTGGGTCATCTCAATCTCAAAGCTGTTATTTCCTCATCCATCCGCCCAAATGACATTCAAGGTAGCATATTTTTGATGCCTAGAAGCTCAGCAAATGAACTCTGGATTCTCTTTGGCTCTGCTCTCTCTTTGTCTTTACAGAGAAAACTTGAACTTGGCAGAAATAGGTTAGGATCATTTGAAGGGAAGGTACACTTTAGGAGCTAGGGTTTTAGTGCGTGGATTAGCTGAGAGGGGATATTTTTCCATCTCTGAGCATTCAAGGGTAGCAGAGCTGGCTCGCATGAACCTTTCATCTGCTTTGTACTTTCACACATGAATTTTGTTTGGAAGAGACTTAAGTGTGTTATGAGCTGTGAGATGGAAGTTTTCAATGAGAGGATGTTCTGCAAGTTGGGAAAAATTTCCCCTGTTAGTTCAGTTTTCCAAGTCCTTGCTATTTGTACTCTCGAAGCCACCTTTGCAGAAAACTGGAGCAATCACGGAAACTGCAGTCTTAGGATAGAGGTAGATTGTTGTAGCTGCTGTCCGAGAGACGATGGCATTCATGGTTTAAAACAAAGGCATTCTTGACCGGTTGACTGTCAGTGTTGAGGCCTCTTTTACTCTTTGTTCTTCAAGACCCAAGTTTAACCAAGGATGGATGAGCAAGGTTTCAGGGAGGTGACCTAAACAGGTGGCTGTGGGATGCTTACTAGAAATATGCACCATGCTTATCTTTCTTTTCCTGTTGCTAGGATAAAATACCCTGACCAAGGCAATATAAGGAAGAAAGGTTTACTGTGACTCTTGGTTCCAGGTCATCATGGCAGGGAAGCAAGGCAGCAGGAACGTGAAGCAGTTGCTTGCACTGTGTCTACACCCAAGAAGTGGAGATGAATGGAAGTGAAAGCATGTTACTACCCAGCCTTCTTTCTTCACGTGTCTAGTCCAGGATCCCAGTCAGGAATGAGCACTGCCTACAGCAAGTCTCTCCATCTCAACTGCTGTGATCAAGGTAACTCTTCAGAGGCCTGCCCAGGCGATCATTTCCCAGGTGATTCTAGATTTAGACGATTAGCATTAACCATGGGTGTTTTTTTTTTTTAAAGGAAACATGGCCAATTGTCTATACTTGTACACAATTATAAAATTTCTATTTATTTTGTAAATAACTGGATGGAAGCATCCAGTCTCCTCCCCACACACACCACAAAGAAAGGAGGTCAGTGAACTCAGTAGCACAAACTTAAAAGTACAGGTTCCTTTCTGTATTGTCTGCTCAAGCCTGGTACCACTAGGTAATTTTCTCTCTTTTTGGGTATGTCTGAGATTACTTATAGGTTTATTTGCATAACGTTACCAGTAGCCTTTTGTAGGTAGGAGCTGGTCAGGACATGCTACATGGCCATAGTGTGACTGCAGCAAGAACAAGACAAGGATGACACTGTTATGATCTTTTAAACATAAATGCCATTTCCAGAGAGGGACAGAAGTTCATTGTTGCTTCTCAAGAAGGCATAACTCATGGAAACTGAATGTTGCCCTAATCCCCACAGCAGAGCTGTTGTGTGGCAATGAGATTCTATGTGCCTGAAGGCTTGCTGCTCTAGTTTAAGAAAACGTTACTGGGCCTCCTAATCATTGCTTGTGGGGGGACAAAATGGCGTAGCCACTTTGGAAGGTGTTCAGGCAGTTTTTTGCAAAGCTGACCACAGTTTTACCATGAAATTCAGCAATAAGATTCATAGGTACTTATTAAATAAAATGAAAATATATTCACACTAGAGCCTTTGTGACTATTCATGATAGGTTTCTACTATCCAAAGAACTGGGTGCAACTAAGAGACATTTCAACAATATAGACAAATAAAATAGTTTATTTATACAGTGGAATATTGTTCTGTTATGAAATGATCTTTCAAGCCATAAAAAGACATGAAAGAAGCTTAAAGCATATTCAAATGGAATAAGTCAACTTCAAAGGATGCATTCTCCATGATTCCAACTCTTTGACAATCCGGAAAGTCAAAATTATACAAATAGTAAAATATCAGTGGTTTCCAGGGATTGGAGAGGGCAGGGGAAAGGATTTCAGGATGTGAACCTAATTTATCTACATGATACTGTAATAGTGGATCTCATACATTTATTGAAACCACAGAGCTTCACAAAGGCTCAGACGTCAGAGGACCAGTATAGACCTTCACAAAGGCTCAGACGTCAGAGGACCAGTATAGAATTTCACAAAGGCTCAGACGTCAGAGGACCAGTATAGAATTTCACAAAGGCTCAGACGTCAGAGGACCAGTATAGAATGGGAGCAAGAGATGTGACAAGAGAGCCTAAATGGATGCAAACGTTGGAGATGATTTTAATCTGGGGGCAGGAGAGAGTGCAGACCAGCTCTCTTTGTAATGAGACGCTCCTGTAAGATTAAAAGCACGAGAAGCTGTAGGCACGTAGTTAGAAGAGCTGTTTCATTGGTGTGGAGATTAGCTATCCAGAGGTTGTTGCACCCTTACTTTGGATTTGAACTATTAAGGGTATCCTGCGAAAAGTAATTCAAAATACTGTTTTATGTAGCTACTATGCCCTAAAAGAGGGAGCCCTCCTACACACAACTTCAGTGTTGTCTGTGTATGGTAGTGCCCTTCCAAAGTGTACAGTACAGAAAGGGGCAGGAGAAGGAGGGGTGGGAGAAGGAGCAGCTGAGGTGAGATCCCTGATAAATGCTGCTTTGTCTAGGGATTAAGGCCAGCATCGATGGTTATAAATCATGTGGGTGGCAAGCATCCTTGATGCGATGTGAGAAGATGCAGACCTCACCTCTGCAATAATTCTCCTCCAGAGCATAGCCGTGAGGAAAACATCAGATAAATAAGACAGAAGCCTATGATATGCCTGGTCAACGCTAGAATCCCTGAATGGGACCCAAGGACAGAGAAAGGACATCGAGTGAAAAATTCAAGGAAACAGACCCAATGAATGGTGGACTTCAGTTAAAAACAGTGTAATAGAATTCCCTGTTTGTGCTTTATTGTCTTTATTTCAGTTTTCAAGTTTTGAGCCATTTCCTTCACCTGGAAACAAGAACCCTAAGAGGAATATACATGAATCCCCCCTCCCTGGGACGGGGAAGTAGATAAGATATCCTTAGGGAATTGGCAGCATGAGGGGAAAGAAGGTGGGAGGGTGAGAAGAGAGTGGGGAGGGAAGAAGAGGGGAAAGGAGGAGTGTGCCATCCCACCTGTCTACCACGCCATGGTTTGCAAGTAGTGCAAGGGGTTGGAGATTGAAACACACACACAGACACACAGACACACATATACATGCACACACACACACACAGACATGAATCATTCTTGAAATAAGAATGACCCCTTTATTGTATCCCAGGGCAGCTTATTTGACTAATGGCCATGCCCTAGTTCTTGGGACTTTTCAGCTGCAAGCTCACCAGAAACCACTCCCCTGCTATCAGGAACTTATGAGGGTCTCATGCTCAGAGCAACTGCAAGCATAGGAAAACAAGTTGTTTACTCCAGCAGGCAAGGGGTCACAGAAAATTCAGGGTCTGAGGATCTGCAGTACCCAACCGAGGAGAACATGAGGGGTTGGGAAGATCATGTTGGTTAAAGGACAGAGAGGGAGAGTAAATAAAGAAAGAGATTACTTGAGCAATCTACAGATTCAATGCAATGACCATCAAAATCCCAGCAAAATTCTTCACAGACCTCGAAAGAATGGTACTCAACTTCATATGGAAAAGCAAAAAAACCCAGGATAGCCAAAACAGTCCTATACAATAAAAGAACTTCTAAAGGCATCACAATCCCTGACTTCAAACTCCACTACAGAGCTACAATACTGAAAACAACCTGGTATTGGCATAAGAACAGACAGGAGGACATAGAAGACCTGGATATAATCTATACACCTCTGAACACCCGATTTTTGACAAAGAAGCAAAAAGAATCAAATGGAAAAAAAAAGCATATTTAACAAATGGTGCTGGCATAACTGGATATCAACATGCAGAAGAATGAAAATAGACCCATATCTATCACCATGCACAAAATTCAAGTCCAAACGGATCAAAGACCTCAACATAAAGCCAGCCACACTGAACCTTATAGAAGAGAAAGTGGGATGTACACTTGAACGCATTGGTACAGGAGACCACTTCCTAAATAGAACCCCAGCAGCACAAACGCTGAGAGATACAATTAATAAATGGGACCTCTTGGAACTGAAAAGCTTCTGTAAAGCAAAGGATATGATTAACAAGACAAAATGACAGCCTACAGAATGGGAAAAGATCTTCACTAACCCCACATCAGACAGAGGTCTGATCTTCAAAATATACAAAGAACTCAAGAAATTGGTCATCAAAGGAACACATAATCCAATAAAAAAAAATGGAGTACAGACCTAAACAGAGAACTCTCAACAGAGGAATCTGACTGAAAGACATTTAAGGAAATGCTCAACATCCTTAGTCATCAGAGAAATGCAAATCAAAACAACTCTGAGATTCCAATCTTATACCTGTAAGAATGGCCAAGATCAAAAACACTGATGACAACTTATTCTGGAGAGGTTGTGGGGTAAAGGGAACACTCTTTCTTGCATTGCTGGTGGGAGTGCAAGCTGGTACAGCCTTTTTGGATGTCAGTGTGGTGATTTCTCAGAAAATTAGGAAACAACCTTCCTCAAGACCCAGTAATACCACTTTTGGGTATATATCCAAAGGATGCTCAATTGTGCCACAAGGACATGCACTCAACTATGTTCATAGCAGCATTGTTTGTCATAGCCAGAACCTTGAAACAATCTAAATGTTCCTTGACTGAAGAATGGATAAGAAAAATGTGGTACATTTACACAATGAAGTACTACACAGCAGAAAAAAATAACGACATCTTGAATTTTGCAGGCAAATGGATGGAGCTAGAAAACATTATTTTGAATGAGGTAACCCAGACCCAGAAAGACAATTATCACATGTACTCACTCATAAGTGGCTTTTAAACATAAAGCAAAGAAAACCAGCTTACAAATCACAATCCCAGAGAATGTAGAAAGCAATGAGGACCCTAAGAGGGACATACATGGATCTAATGTACATGGGAAGTAGAAAAAGACAAGCTTTCCTGAGTAAATTGGGAGCATGGGGACCTTGGGGGAGGGTTGAAGGAGGAGGGGACAGGCATGGAGGGGAGCAAAGAGAAATGTAGAGCTCAATAAAAATCAATAAAAAAAGAAAGAGATAACTTGGAAGAGGAAGCCATTGTGGGGTCAGCTAGTAACCAGGCACTAAGGAAATTCCCAGGAAACCACAGGATGACCCCAGCTAAGAATCTAAGCAGTAGTGGAGAGGGCATCTGAACTGTCCTTTCCCTGTAATCAGATTGATAACTACCTGAATTGTTATTATAGAACCTTCATTCAGTCGTGGATGGATGGGAGCACATGCAGAGATCCACAGCTAAACCCTGGGTCAAACTCCTGGAGAGATATGAACAGAGCAGCCAAGACCATGGTGGTGACCACAGAAACAGCTGATTCAAGGTAGGAGGAGCTCACCGACTCCAGACTGACAGCTGGAGAACCAGCACAAGGCGGAACTAGGTCCTCTGAATGAGGGTGACAGTGTGGGCTTGGGAAGATCGTGGGGCCACTATCAGTGGAACCAGTATTTATCCCTAGTGCGTGAACTGGCTCTTTGAAGCCTATTCCCTATGGAGGGACATAGCTCAGCATAGATACAGTGGGGAGGGCCTTGGTCCTGACTCAAGTGATGTGACAGACTTTGTTGACTCCCCATGGGAGGCCCCACCCTCTCTGAGGAGTGGATGCAGGGTGGGGTGGGGAGAAGGTGGGGGGAGTGGGAGGATGGGAGTGAGAGGAAACAGGAATTGGTATGTAAAGTAAGATTGTTCTAAAAATAAAAAACAATGTATCAATATTTGTTCCATAATCTTGATAAGCATGCACTAGTAATGTTAATAATAGAGAAACAAGGCCAAGTGTATGGGGACACTGCCTTCTCAATTTTCCTGGGAATTTAAAACAGTTCTAAGTGGTGGTTTGCTTTTTGAAAAAAGTATTTGTTAACCAACAAAATATATGTTTAGTTTAATTAAATTTGGAGCATTTAGAAAGAACCAGCAGGGCTAATCTATTCTTGTGAATATTAATAATTTATTTTTTTGTATTTTGAGACAAGTACTCATTAGGAAGTCAAAGCTGGGCTTGAACTCAAGGTCCCCTGCTTCGGCCTCCTGAATGCAGAGATTATAGGCATGTGCTGTGTGGCCAAGCACAGTGGGTATTTTAGTCACTGCTATTACCACTGTGCAAAGTACAAAACAGCTGAGGGACCAAAGGTTTATTTTGTCTCACAGTCTTGGTGGGAGGGCATAATAAGGTCGCCGAGTTCACATTACTGAGGGCCAGGAAACAGAGAAAGCGGGAGAGCAGAACCAAGTGGCTTTCTCCATTTCCTTCTTTTGTTCTATCTGAAGCCCTAGCCAAGGAGACAGCGTTGCTTGCTTGCCTACAGAGTGCGATTCCCCCATCACTGGATCCCTGCCTGAATAGACAGAACCTGTCTCCTAGGTGACTCTATCCAGGTGACAATGAGGATTAACCATCTCAATAAGTAACTAACCCCCCCTCCCCAACCCGCCTGCAAATGCGGTATTCTAGGCAGCAAGTTAAAGTGGCTGGCGCCTGCCTTTGTGTGAGGTTTATACGTTTAGTTTGTTTTGAAGCAATCACAACAGATGCCTGCTCCTGCTATTCTGTGAAATCAAAGCCTAGACCTTAGGAAGATGCCAGGTGCGCTGGTTTTCTTTGCAGTGCGACATCACTTTATCCCATTTCTGTCTCACAGCTAGAATCAAAAGTGGCGAGGACTTAGTAACTGACAAAAAGTTCTGTTATAGGGTCTTTGTGTTGAAAGAACGGGGTCTTTATTTTGTGCTGAAAGAATACAGACTGGTATTTCTTACACACAAAACACACAATATAGCCAGGGCACAGGGAAACTTTGTAAATACCAGGCAGAACATTTGCAGTCACTGTCACCAAGGTGACACACTGAATCGATCCCGAACACCCCAGCCTCTCCATTCTTCTCCATGCCTTGGCTTCAGCATCTCTCAAGCGAGATTATGCTATTGTTCGCAAGGGTTCTTTGTGAACAGTGTGATGATGGCATCGTCAGCAGAGCCAGCCATAGCTTACTCTTCATTCGGACCTGACTATCATTTGGTGAACAAAAAGATTATAATGCCCAAATCGTCAGATCCAACATACATGGACTTCTTTGGGATTAAAGAAAACAGGACTCTCAGAATGTCATTTTAAATGGCAAAGAACACCAAATTTCTACCAGAAAACGTGAAAATAGTTACTAGAGAAGAGCTAGCAAGCCATTCAGACTATTTCTTAAATAATAACTGTGGATGTTCGAGTCACATGGACGTTTTAACCAGCATATTTTGTTATTTTATGAATTTGTTATTTATGGCTCAAAACAAACAAACAGAGCTGGGCTCAGTCAGACTGTTCTGACAGGTGCAGTGGAGCAAATTAAATTCACCCACCATAGTTAGGCTGAAAACATTCATCGGAGGGAGTTTGGGTATTGCAAATTTTATGGTCCCTTCATGTATGATGATTTTGCCCTTGAAACTCCTGCCAGGTCAGATGTAGTAATCTCAGCTTGATAAGGCCATAGTGTTCATCTGTGTAAAGTAAAGCCAGAGCCTGGATCCTGTGAATCAGCACACGGTACGAAGCTGAGGATTAACACTTATAGTTACAGACTATGCTTGATAATTTAGTTATTTACATAGAGTAAGCTAGAGGCCAGCATTGGAGCTGCTTTCTTCTTCCCAGTGTGCCCTCACTCAGGAAAGAATCGACAGACCCATCCTAGGCCCAAGCAAAAGGAAATAAACAAAAGCACTAGGAACATTCTGGTGTGAGACTCCTGGGCTGGTGGAGTCTGTGACTCTCAGAGAGAAACGGTGGTTGTTGAGACCTGTCCCTTTCTCTGGGAAGCTGTGGTATACAACCAACCAAGATGGCAACCGAACTGTGGTATGCTAGGATCTCAGGAGAGGACTGGGCTAAAGGAAAAGCCCGTGGGAGAAAGTGGGATGGGGGCAACATTTCCCTAGTACCTCCACCCCACCTCGCCTTCAGACCTATCTGCAAAGTACCCTAGTGGTCAGCCAGTGTCTGCAGTCACATGTCTGCATGGGGCACTGGAGAGCCAGGGCCACCAGAAAACCTGTAGATAACAACCCAGGAGGGAAAAGGAGGGCCGTTCTTCTGATGCCGTTGTCCCTGAAGGACGCTTTGGGGAATTCCTATGACAGACCCGCCTTAGTAGGAAGCACCTCTCTCTGAGAATTTCCCACAGGTTCCTGCAACTGTTGTCGCCATAAAAACGTGGAAGAGAAGCAGCTATTCCCACCTCTGTCCTTTGGGAGAGAGGGTATTTGATGACGCTCTTATGATATCATTGCTTAGAAACACAGAATCCAAATGGCTGAGACACTAAAGTTGTCCTCCGCTGCGCAATGACACGACAGTGGATGCCTCACCAATCTTAACATGGGGTCGACTTGCGGTGGGGAGAAACCTCTGCTTTTCCTACGGCATAACGAGCCTTTGATCCCATCCCAGCCGTATTACAGTTTCTTCACCGACTCCTCCAGAGAACCGCGGGCTGAGGAAGCCACAGAGCGTGTCTCTGAACAACTTCCATATGTTGTTCCAAGGATCAGACTGTGTCCGTTAACACTGAACTTATGAAGCTTGAGAACTTTCTGTGTGAGTGAAGAACTGAGGGAGTGGGTTTCACAGGCGCTGAGCTGCAGGCAGCACTCATGACTGGAAGACTGCCCAGGCTTCTGAGGCTTAAACCCTGGGCCCAGCATCTATATGTGTAGTCAGCACAGAATTTGATCTAAGTGGAGAACAGTCTTAAGTTGCTTAACTTTTATTCTTTAACTAAGCTTCATTACTGATTCATGCTTTGTTTATTTACTTATTTATTTATGCATATGTGTGGCTGTGGTCCCCTGTGTGTTCCTGTGTGGAAGCCAGAAGTACACACTGGGTGTTTTCCTCTGTCACTGACCACACCTCATCTTTTGAGATAGCCTTTGACTCTGAGCTCATCGCTTCCTTGAGGCTGGCTGTCAGGGAACTTCAGGATTCACTCTCCCTTCAGCCTCTCAGTGCTGGGCTTACAGGTGAAAGCTGCCACACTAGTGCTTACATAGGTGCTCGAGCCCAACCCAGGCCTGTGCTGTAGATAAAAATCAGTGGATAGAAATCAGTCAGTGATCTTCCACATCAAAGTAAGGATAAGTGGAGTTTCCAACTTTCCCTGGTCCTGGACGGCGGAGCATGTATTGTGTGGCGCTAGAAAAGCATCTCCACTGCTCCATTTCTTCCCGCCCCCAGCCACACCGCTAAGAGTTCATTTTATATATATCTGACCACTCTCATATGTTAAATGTCATGGGGCAGTTGTTCTCAGCCTGGGGATGCCCTTTGGAGGCTGAATGAGTCTTTCAGAAGGGTCACCCAAGACCATCAGGAAACACAGATATTTCCCTTACAACTTGCAACAGTAGCAGAATTACAGTTATAAAGTAACAGTGAAAATAATTTTTTGGTTGGTTGTGGGGGAGTCCGGATAACATAAAGAGTTGTATTAAAGGGTCACAACACTATTGAGAACCACTGTTCTAGGGTATGTAGTGCCCACACATTAGGAAAGGGGACAGGGAACAGTAGGGCACCAAAAATAGTGACACATCACACTCCAGTCCACTGGCTGCCCAACTACAAAGCTCACCGTACTTCACTTCCTTCTGAATAAAGAGAGAAAAGACAGATCTGTTTCTTGTCCTTTCCCAGTTGTAGATGGGTTAGGTCCCTGCACGTTCATTTTCATTTCCAAATCCACCTCCAGCCAGGTGGTACAATTCACACCAGTGCTCTGCAATTCACTCACCAGGGTATGACGCTACCTGCACCATACATGTTACATAATGATGCTATATGAAGGAACTGCAGTCTGTTTTCTCCTCCTCACACGTGGGTCTTATTTCCCAGAAGCCGTATGCTGTGGAGCACTGTGGTGGGGAAGATGTTCCTTGGGCCCACAGTGGCTTTGTTGGGTGACACCAGAGCAGCTAGGGATGGCAGTGATTTTAAATGTCTGTCTCTCTCAGGAAGGAGACCCAATGTGATCAGTCTGCCATCACAGACCCGTCTGCAAGAGCCTTCTTTCTCCCTGAGGGCTCTTTGGAGACACAGGCATCACCTGCTGGCTTCTCCCTGCGGGCTCTTTGGAGACACGAGCATCACCTGCTGGCTTCTCCCTGCGGGCTCTTTGGAGACACGAGCATCACCTGCTGACTTTTTGTGTTCCTTTCCAGCTTCAAGTTTCACCTTCTCTGGGCGAAGTCTTCATCCAGTTTTACTGTGTTTACCTTGATACCTGAAACTTGATCTTCTTTTCAAAATTCAAAATTCTCCTATGTGTAGGAGAGTCGTTGCTATTAATACACATCACTCAAATCAATCATTTTCACTGTGATATAAATATTCTTTGATGAATATTATTTGTTCTTCCATTTTTTGACATCCACATTTTATTTTTGACCTGTGGCTGCTAAAGAACCCAGTAATAAAGACATTTATGTTGTTTCTATTCACACATGTAAGGCTTTTTTATTTATTTATTTATTTATTTATTTTTTTTTGGTTTTTTTCGAGACAGGGTTTCTCTGTAGCTTTGGAACCTGTCCTGGAACTCCCTTTGTAGACCAGGCTGGCCTCGAACTCACAGAGATCCACCTGCCTCTGCCTCCCGAGTGCTGGGATTAAAGGCGTGCGCCACCAATGCCCGGCCTAGGCTTTTTTATTTTTAAATGTGTGTATATGTTTGTATGTGTATATACACATGTGTGTGGATCTGCATATATGTATGTGTGTGTAGAGGTCAGATGTCAATGTTGAGTATCTTCCTCAGTGGTCCCCACTTTATCTTTAGAAACAGCGTCTACCACTGAACTTGGAGCTTACTGATTGGCTGGTCTATCAGCCTAGTGGGCTCTGGAAATCCAGCTGTCTCTCCCTGACCCCAGCATTGGGCTTCCAGACGATCACTGTTGCTTTCAGCCTTTTCACATGGGTGCTGGGGATCTGAACTCAGGTCCTCATGCTGCTGTAGAAGATCCTCCACCAGCAGAACCATTTCCCTAGCCCCCTACACAGGTTAGGTTTGCTTGGGCCTATCCCTAGTAGAAGTATAGGTGAGTGAGGTGTGAACATGTCTAATTTTCTCTGTTATTATATTCTTTATGACCTTCTAATTCCATTAACTGAGTTTGAGAATTTAATACCTTGATTTTTCTCAGGAATACTTTACTATTAAGTTCTAATATTTATGCTTATCTGATGGGTATATGGTGCCACACTATAGTGCCTATGGGAAGATTGTGTGGCAGTATCATTATTAACCCAATTTTAGAGATGGGGAATCTGAAGCTTAGGAGATGAGATGTTCAAGGCTTTATAGTTTGTAACAGACTGGCAAACTAGAATAAGAGCACAGGCCATTTATTATCTTACTCCAACATGCTAACTTAGGCTTCACTGAGAGTCCAGATGTTTGATTAAGATGCAGAAGCAAGCAGGGAGCTGACTTTCCCTCTCATTCTGTATTCCAGAAGTCTTCCCTCTTTAAGTACCATCTAAACATTCTATTCATCTTTTTTTATTTTCTGTTTTTCTGTCTTCTCTCTTTCCTTTCTTCCATCCATATATAGTATATGCCTTCCATCCTTATATATTTTAAGAAAATGATTTCTAGCTCCGTCGTCCCGCATGGATTGAGAAGATGAAATTACTAGGTAGCTTGGAAATGACCGTGAACAAAAATTCTCCCCAGAGCAGCTGCTTCTGATACACACCACTTGTCTCTTTTAATTAGGATAAAATTTAAGCTTTCTTGGGAACTGAAATTATGCAGCAAATTTATAATTAACAATAAAATGTTGAATTGAGAAGTACTTCACTCATTCCTGCATGAATTTTTCATTCAATTTCTCTGACAAGTTTTATTCCTACCTAAAAGAGAATTACCACCTAAACAGATAACTTGAGCAACATGTTTGGAAAACAGACCACAAGCTTGGAATTGCTCCACATGGACCTTACAGTGGAAGGACAGTACTGGAGTTATGGAGACCTAGTCACTCACCACGAAGCTTTGCAAATCCTCAGACACTGGGGGTTTGTTAGGTAGAAGACAAGAAGTGACCTAGAAGATAGGCAGCCTCTTGATGTCCTTAGGACATTTTGATTTCCATTAGCATTTGGTTTATGTTGTCTTTACCACCGTAAATCAAGATATCCTTGGCACTGAGGCATCTGACTCCACCTTTGATGCATCACAGAGATTTTTGTCTTGGGTGGCACACTGTAGATGTACAACACGTGACTGTAGAATTTAGTCAAATGGAATTCGTTAGGACAGCAAACATCCCACCTTCCAATCCTAATGGTGCCCTGGAGCTACTACAGTGCACACTGTGGAGGCCCAAAAATGTGAGCCTATTTCCACCTTGTCTGAAGGTCAGAGAGTTTGAGCTTATCCAGAGTTGTTGAGAACAACTGTGTCTGTGCACCCTGACCTAGCGTGTGGTTATTTGGTGTTTTGGACATTAAGATGGTCCGTACAGGTAAATCCACCAAAGGTCAGAGAATTCAAGAAGACTTCTGCTCCTTCTTTTGAAATAGGAGGTTTGACCTAGGGAGTGGCTGCCTTCAGGATACTTGGTCTAGGGTGGGTTCACTGCCTAAAAAACAGAATACTTTTCTTAAGAAATAATGACTTGATGTCTCAAGTATTGGGGCAAGTAATTGTTCTGGTTGTCCTTTGGATCATGTTAAAATGGTCTTTTGCCTCTTCCCCCTTTGTATTGGGGTATAAAAGTGTCTGGAAAATTAAACATGGATGAGCTCACAACTCAGAAGAAGGATTCAGCATTCAGGATCTGCTGAGTTGCCCTCCCGATACTATCCTGTGTCTCTGTGATTCTTTCTCACCTCTGTTCCTCCTTTCTCACATTTCTAATCCTCATGCCCCTTTCCTGGCACCTGTGAACCTGCTGCAGCTTGGATTGTGGCAGAAGTGACCTCAGAAAGGTGGGCTTCTGATGGCACAGGATGCCTGCATGCTTACAGAAAACCCCTTAATCTTCAATTCTTCAAGCAGAAAATTTAAGTTTCCAAGGTGGGATGTGGAGAGTGAGGTTATGGTAAAAACAGATCACCAATGGAGGCAGCTCCATGTCCTGGAACACACCTGGGGAAAGGACATGATCTTTGGAGAGAATGGTTTGATTTTCTAAGAAATTTACTTTTCAAAAATTGCATAAGAGTTTATAGAAGGTGGAAGGGCTTGAAAGAAAGTCCCCAGGTTTATTTTGAATAAAATTATGCCTGTATTTACCAGAATACTTTTGAAAAAGTTATAAGGAATGCAAACATGTCAGACAAGACATCAGAACATGTGTGGTCTAGATTTCCAAGCCTGGCAGCACTGGAGGAAGAGCAGAAACACTTGCGGGTCCATCGCACGCTGGTGGACCTGAACTGTTTCCAGGTTGGATCTATTATGAATGGGGATTCTATGAATACTTAGACATTTTTTCAAGAGAAAGTCTATGTCCCGGCATGGACTAGACCTCACTATATAGTCCAGCCTGGCTTCATATGTAATCCTCCTGCCACAGCTTCCTGAATGTTGGGATTTTAGATGTGAGCCACCAGTGCTGCCATATGACCGTTATTACACAATTCTTTCTGTGGACAAAACAGAGCAAATACCCAGGAATGGGATTTTTGCGAGTCTGACAGTAAGAGCAAATGTAACTGTGTACGCAGTGTTTGTTAAAGCGACTACAGGGAAATTTGCACCAACAGTGAGTATAATTTTATTTTATCCACTTTATCTCCAATATTTGGTATATTCAATATTTTTAAATACTACCAGTTCTTGTTGTTAAGTTGGGAGCATAGCCCCCAGCCCCCAGGCCTGAGCGTTGTATTGGTCTGGACTCCAAATCCCAGCATGTCAGGACCACTCCCACTAGGTATTTAAGTGAAGTCCCAGAAGAGGATCCTGTGTCTCTTCCCCGCTACCCTCCCCCTCCCGTGGTCACGTTTGCAGCCTCCTGGTTCAGAGCGGTTCATAGCACAGGAATCCCATTAAACCTGATATTTTTTAATTTGGCTTGTTTTGATTCGGCTGATTGAAGCCTCCTCCCTGAAGAGACACTCTCATAGTATCGGAAGGAGCTGTGCAAGCTGCCAAGGTCGGGAAGCTATCAAGGGTCCTATCTAGCTGCAATGCTACAAACCACAGCAATGACCAGCAAGGCAAGATACTCTGAAAGTTGCAATAGTGCCACTTATATCTTGGGGTAACTGAAAGTCACCTAATTGGACATAAGCTTTGTCCAATGGGAGGGGAGTCATGCCTGGAATGGCACACTTAGTTTACTACCTCTAGTCCGTGAGGTCATAGAGCTTAAAGTACACCATACTACTGCCATTTTCCTAAACTACTAAAATCTTTAACTACAATCTAAAAACTTACCCTTTTACCCACAGGTAAGTATAACCTCATCCCTCATCAAAGAAACCTCTTTCTGCATATATAGAGGTCATTACAGAAAGACACAACTGGTCAAAATGCAGAGAGCAACTGATTGCGGTGTCCACCCCTATTACTACATTTACAACATAACCTCTACACTAAGGCTCAGGGAACATTGCAGAAAACATTTGAAGAACCAGAGCACCAGTGCCCCGGCTGTAGGATCATCTCAAAAAAAAAAAAAAAAAAAAAAAAAAAAAAAAAAGTGAAGTGGAAGAGAGGGTGGGAAGAAAGTTGGGGATCTGGGTTGGATGAATCTGATCAACCATATAAAATTCTCCAAGAATTAATAAAATACCATATCATTGCCGGGCCATGGTGGCGCACGCCTTTAATCCCAGCACTTGGGGGGCAGAGGCAGGCGGATCTCTGTGAGTTCAAGACCAGCCTGGTCTACAAGAGCTAGTTCCAGGACAGGCTCCAAAACCACAGAGAAACCCTGTCTCAAAAAATCAAAAAAAAAAATGCCTTATCATTAAAATAAGACTCCTTTAAAAATACAAAAGGGTGCATTTCTGCTTCTCATGGGAAATCATGCCATTTTTGCTTTACGTGTTGGCTTTTCAGAGTGCAAAGGCTCCAAGGCAGAGGTCTCCCTTCAGGCTCCGCTTTGCTTTGTGTCACACATTCTAACTTGCTGTGCAGTCATTAACATCACCTTAAAACCTCAGTCAGTTTTCTTTGTGATTTCTTCTTGAACCCATGTGCTGTTAAGTATATTTGTTCCAATTATCCTTATTTAAGATGGTGTGATCCTAAACGTAAGAGACCTAACAGTCTCTAACAGAAACATATTTAGATCTGATGAACATTACTACCCTAGAAGCACGGTACAAAATTCAGTATTCAAAAGTCAGCAGCTTTTTGATGTGAGCGCCCTTCACTGCCACCTGGGGTCACGGTGATGTCCAGGTCCATGCTGCTGCTGAGAGCCATGTCTGTTTCCATGGTGGTCCTACTGCAGCCAGGGACTGTGTTGATGTCTCTGACCTGTGTAACCACCTGAAGACCATGTGGATGTCCATAGTCTGGGATGCCTCCTAAAGCCATATCGATGACTGTGGGCCATGCTACCTCTGGGGGCCATAACATCTGAGTGACCATTTGAGGCCATGGTGATGTCTGGGTCCTGTGCTGCTGCTTAGGGCTCTGATGATGTCTGTGGCCTGGAGACCATGCTAAGGTCCTCAGCACGTGCTGACTCCCAAGACCATGTGGATGTCCGTGGTCTGTATTGTTGCAAGAAATCATGAAAAAGAACAAGAGCCACATTCTCACTGCTTGTAAAGGGCAAGGAAGCTACCTTTGCCATGTTACTGATGACTGTAGACTCACAGTTGAGAAAGATGAACATACAAGGCATCTGTGACAACCCCACCCCCCAAAAGTAACAACCTAGACAGAAGGCCATCTAAGAGAACTCTTAAAATTGTGGTAAGAATACTGCAGTGAAGCTCTCCACAGCTGATGGCTTCTGGTTGGGGCAGGAGGTGGGGGTGAGGGTGGGGAAGGACTCAGTTTTCTTTAAGGGGCTGGCCACAGGGAGTTTAACCATACTTCAGTGAGTATATGGGCAACACATATTAATTTTTTTCTTTTTCTTCTGTTTTGGAGGGGGGATAGGGAGGTCCCAAGGGTTGGGTTGGGTCTGGAAGGACTGGCACGTGAGAGTGCTGGGGGTGCATGATGCGAAATTCCCAAACAATAAAATATTATGGAAAAAGAAAAAAAAAATAACTAAAGCTAAAAAAAAAAAAGCCACCAGCTTTTCTATACACCAATAACTTGCTGAGAAGGAAGCAGGGAAATGATCTCACTCATGATAACTTAAAAATTCCTAAAAACAGACCTAGCCAGAGCAGTGAAAGAATTTGACAAAGAGAACTTTTAAATAGTTAGGAGTAAAATCGAAGTGGATGCTGGAAGATGGATAGACCTCTCATGCTCACATAGTAAAGAATCAATATTGTGGAAATGAGTATGGTATAAAAAGAGCAATCAATGCAATCCCCATAAAAATTCCAGGAATTTTTTTTTACATAATTAGGAGAAATTATCTTAAAATTTATATGGGAACAGGAGTGCCCCTGAACAACCAAAGTCATTATGATCATAAGGCAATGCTGGAGGTATCACAATACTTTATTTCAAATTATACTGTAGAGCCACAGGAACAAAATCAGCATAATACTGGAACAAAAACAAACACATTGACCAATGGAGCTACATAAAGCACTCAGAAAGAAACTTAAGAAATTATAGTCACTTAATTTCTGACAAGGATGCCAAAAACATATACTGGAGAAGACATAGATGAATGAACTATATTCCTACCACTTAACCTGCACAGAATTCAATATAAAATATATGAAAGACCTTAGTGTAAGGCCTGCAATTCTGAACCTGCTGGAGGAAAACAAAACAACTTCCCTGGGGACTGCAGATCCTCACAAAGACCCAGCCTTCCTCTCCAGCCTGTCCCGTTGTGTCCCCTGCCAATACCTGGAGACACCCTCTACCTCCAAATAGACCCATACTAACCACTCTGCACAAAACTCTACTCAAACTGGATCAAAGGCCTTAAAATAAGGCCAGGCACACTAATAGAAGAGAAACTGGGGAGTAGTCTTGAACTCATTGGCACAGGAAAAGACTTTTGAATAGAATACCAATGGCATAGGCGCTAATATCAACAATTAAAAACAAGCGACCCCATGAAATGGAAAAGCTTTTGCACAGCAAAGAACACTGTCATTCAGGCAAAGCAGTAGCCTACAGAATGAGGAAAGACTTTTTTTTTTTTAAAAAAAAAAACTAATTATACATTTGATAGAGGGCTAAAAATATACAATGATCTCTAAAAACTGGACATCAAGAAAACAAAAAATTCAATTTATAAATAGGCTAAGCAAAGACTTCTCAAATGAGGAAACACAAATGGCTGAGATGCACTTAAAGAAATGCTCAATATCCTTAGTTATCAGGGAAATGCAAATCAAACCTACTTCGAGATTTTATCTTACACCAGCCAGGACAGCCAAAATCAATAAAACAAATTACAGTTCATGCTGGCAAGGATGTGGAGTAAGGGGAACACTCATCCATCGTTGGTGGGAGTGCAATTTTGTATAGGTAGTATGGAAATCAGTGTGGCAGTTCCTCAGGAGGATGGGAATGTATCTACCTCAAGATCCAGCTGTACTGCTTTTGGGTATATCCCCAAAGGACTCTACATCCTACCACAGAGACACTTGCTCACCCTTGTAGTAGTACAATGTTAAGTTCTTTGGACTCTTTTGGGGGACCCTCCACCCAGCTCCCAAATGAATCACACAAGGAATCTTATTCCTAGTTATAACAGGGACCTAGGTGAAAACTAAATCATAGCAATAAAATGACTCCTAATAGCATTCTGCTATACTCATAGATCAGTATCTTGCTCCATCATCAGAAACTTCCTCCTTCAGCAGATGGGAACAAATACAGAGACCCACAATTGGAAAATGTGCAGAGAGTAAGAGACCTTGGAACACTCAGTCCTAAATGGGATGTCTCTGTCAATCAAATCCTTTCCCCCGGGACTCAGAGAAGAGGGGGTGTGGGGACTGTAAGAGTCAGAGGGCGTAAGACTACAGAAGCAAGGCCTTCTATACACTACAACGTATACACACATTAACTCACAGGGCCTGCACAGATCCAAGCCGAATGGTTTCCCAGCCCTAAGAGGGAGGTGAACACAAGTCCACGTTTGTAACGCAGAATCTGTCCTATTTTGTATCTAACAAATGCTTGCTAAGGAAAAATTAGTTCAATGGAGTCTCACTGAGTATTCAAGCCACACTTAGGAGGACGCGCCCATGCCCAGCAGTAGATGACCAACACAAGACAAATGCATGGTATTTTAGGAGGTCTTTTGTCTCATAACACTTGGGGCATTTTTCTTACCTTTCAGGTCTTTTGCTTAACTATTATGGCTTCTGACTTTTATTTTTTATGGGATTCCTCTGTATGTGACTGTATGTGTCTCTGTGACTGTATGTGTCTCTGTGACTGTATGTGTCTCTGTGACTGTATGTGTCTCTGTGACTGTATGTGTCTCTGTGACTGTATGTGTCTCTGTGACTGTATGTGTCTCTGTGGCTGTATGTGTCTCTGTGACTGTATGTGTCTCTGTGACTGTATGTGTCTCTGTGACTGTATGTGTCTCTGTGACTGTATGTGTTTCTTCTGCTTTTTCTTTGCCCCCCTTTTCCATTTGTGTGTTTGCCTTGTCTTGTTCTGGTTTATTTGTTTTCATTTTTAATTAACTTTAAATTTTTCTTAAAAACCCATCTTTATCGTTTTATATGCCAATCGCAGTTTCCACTCCATTCCCTCCTTCTGCTCCCTCTTCCTTCCCCCACCCCACTCCTTTTCTACTCCTCAGAGAGGGTAATGCTTCCCATGGGGAATCAACAAAGCCTAGCATCTTGCTTTGAAGCAGGACCAAGGCCCTCCCCACTATGTCTAGGCTGAGCAAGGTATCCCTCCAAAGAGAATGGATTCCAAAAAGCCAGTACAAGCAATAAGGATAAATCCTGGTTTCACTGCCCCACAGTTTGCCCCAGCCACACAACTGTCACCCACATTCAGAGGGCTTCATTGGGTCCTATGCTGGTTTCTCTGATGCCAGGCTGGAGTTGGTGAGCTCCCATTAACTCAGGGAAGATGTTTCAGTGGGTGTCCCCATTATGGTCTTGACCTCTTTACTCACATTATCGCTCCTCCTTCTCCTCAACTGGACTTTGGGAGCTCAGCCTGGTGTCTGCTGTGGGGCTCTGCATCTACTTCCATCTGTTGCTGGATGAAGTTTCCATGATGACATTGCTTTTATTTTTTATCTTATTTTATTTTTTAGATAACTCTTTGTTTTGTAATGAAAGAGAGGAGAGAAAAGGTATGCATTTGGGTGGGTGGGGAGGTAAAGAGGATCTGGGTGGAGTTGAGTGAGGGGAAACCTTGATAAAAATATATTGTATGGGAAAAGTTTTTTTTTTTAAAAAAATGATGATAACTATAAAAAAGAACAAAAAGCAAACAAACAAACAAAACAAAAAACCCCAACAGTCTTAGTTCCCAACCACGTTTCTATCATGGATTCTACAAAATCAATTAATCATTGTCTTTTTTCTGTAGTACATTAGAAAATAGTGTATTTTAGGGAAGTGGAAAAAGACAAGATCTCCTGAGTAAGTTGGGAGCGTGGGGACCTTGGGAGAGGGTTGAAGGGCAGGGGAGAGGCAGGGAGGGAAACAGAGAGAAATATAGAGCTCAACAAAAATTAATGAAAAAGATATAAAAATTCTAGTTGCTCTCAAAATAGAAAACTGCACGTACTGGCTTTGTGGGAGCCTAGGCAGTTTGGATGCTCACCTTACTAGACCTGGATGGAGGTGGGTGGTCCTTGGACTTCCCACAGGGCAGGGAACCCGGATTACTCTTAGGGATGATGAGGGAGGGGGACTTGATGGGGGAGGGGGAGGGAATTGGGAGGTGGTGGTGGGGAGAAGGCAGAAATCTTTAATAAATAAATAAATTTTAAAAAAGTGAAGAAAAGATTTTCACTAAGGCTACCAACCCAGAGCAGTGAGTCCCTGACCAGAGGGCAGGCCTCAAGGTCCCCGCCAGGGAAAGCGGGCCCCTGCTGCTGGGGCTGCAGTCTCTGCTGTGATCTGCTGGACCTGCTCTGCCTGCGCCCTACTTCCCTTAGTCCCTGGCTCATTGGGGCATCCAGGAGTTCCTGTGTAGGTGCCGAGAAGTTTCATCGGGACGGGTGAGTGTGTGCTATCCTGGGGCGGACTGTCCTGGTAGAGAGCACAAACACCCCTCCCCCAGCTCCTGCTGCAGGGCTTGCTCTCCTACACACCCGCCCCCACCCCCACCCCCAAACCTGCCTTGTCTGCAAGGTCCTTAGCTGTGGAACAGTTTCCTGCCATTTCACTAAGGCTACCAACCCAGAGCAGTGAGTCCCTGACCAGAGGGCAGGCCTCAAGGTCCCCGCCAGGGAAAGCGGGCCCCTGCTGCTGGGGCTGCAGTCTCTGCTGTGATCTGCTGGACCTGCTCTGCCTGCGCCCTACTTCCCTTAGTCCCTGGCTCATTGGGGCATCCAGGAGTTCCTGTGTAGGTGCCGAGAAGTTTCATCGGGACGGGTGAGTGTGTGCTATCCTGGGGCGGACTGTCCTGGTAGAGAGCACAAACACCCCTCCCCCAGCTCCTGCTGCAGGGCTTGCTCTCCTACACACCCGCCCCCACCCCCACCCCCAAACCTGCCTTGTCTGCAAGGTCCTTAGCTGTGGAACAGTTTCCTGCCATTTCACTAAGGCTACCAACCCAGAGCAGTGAGTCCCTGACCAGAGGGCAGGCCTCAAGGTCCCCGCCAGGGAAAGCGGGCCCCTGCTGCTGGGGCTGCAGTCTCTGCTGTGATCTGCTGGACCTGCTCTGCCTGCGCCCTACTTCCCTTAGTCCCTGGCTCATTGGGGCATCCAGGAGTTCCTGTGTAGGTGCCAAGAAGTTTCTTTGGGACGGGAAAAGATGGGCAGGCGCCAATGCAAGAATTCCCCCAACAACTTGAAAGGCAACGTGACATCACCAGGATCCAGGAATCCCGAAATGAGAAGTCTAAACCCTAATACAGAAGAATTAGAAGAATTCGACTCAAAAGTGAATTTTATGAAAATAATAGAGGACCTTAAACAGGAGGTGAAAAACTGCCACAACCAATTAGAGATTACAAACAAAAAGGTAGAGGAAATGAATAAATATCTCAAAGATACCCAAGAAAACCAAGAGAAACAAGAAAAAGTAATCAAACAGGTAAGGGAAACGGTTCAAGACTTGAAGAACGAAGTGGAAGTAATAAAGAAAACACAAACCGAGGGAAGGATGGAGATGGAAAATTTGAATAAACGAACAGGAACTACAGAGACAAGTACCACCAACAGATTACAAGAGATAGAAGAAAGAATCTCAGACACTGAAGATACCATAGAGAAAATAAACACTCTCATCAAAGAAAACAGCATAACCAACAAATTCTCATCACAAAACATTCAGGAAATCTGGGACACAATAAAAAGACCAAACCTAAGAATAATAGGGATAGAAGAAGGAGAAGAAGTACAGCTCAATGGTCCAGAAAATATATTTAATAAAATTATAGAAGAAAACTTTCCCAACCTTAAGAAAGATATTCCTTTGAAGGTCCAAGAAGCATACAGAACACCAAATCGACTGGATCAAAAAAAAACATCTCCTCGTAATATAATAATCAAAACACAAAACATACAGAATAAAGAAAGAATATTAAGAGCTGCAAAGGAAAAAGGTCAAGTTACCTATAAAGGTAAACCTATCAGACTTACACCTGATTTCTCTATGGAAACCATGAAAGCCAGAAGGTCCTGGATAGATATACTGCAGAAACTACGAGACCATGGATGCAAGCCCAGACTACTATACCCAGCCAAGCTTTCGTTCACTATAAATGGAGAAAACAAAGTTTTCCAGGATAAAAACAAATTTAAACAATACGTAGCCACAAATCCAGCCCTTCAGAAAGTAATTGAAGGAAAATCACAAACCAAGGAGTCCAACAATGCCCACAATAACTCAGACATCTAAAGACCCTTCACCAGCACAACTTGAAGAAGGGAAACACACAAACTCTACTACCAAAGGAAAGAAAGAAAGAAAGGAAAAATGACCGGAGTTAACAACCACTGGTCATTAATATCACTTAATATCAATGGACTCAACTCACCTATAAAGAGGCACAGGCTAAGAGATTGGATACGAAAACAGGATCCAACATTCTGCTGCTTACAAGAAACACACCTCAACCACAAAGACAGACATCTACTCAGAGTAAAGGGCTGGGAAAAGGTTTATCAAGCAAACGGACCTAAGAAACAAGCAGGTGTGGCCATACTAATTTCTAAGAAAGTTGACTTCAAACTAAAATCAATCAAAAGAGATGGAGATGGACATTTTTTACTCATAACAGGAACAATTCACCAGGATGAAATCTCAATCCTGGATATATATGCCCCTAATATAAAAGCACCCACTTATGTAAAAGAAACGTTACTAAAACTCAAGGCAGTCATCAAACCACACACACTAATAGTAGGAGATTTCAACACTCCTCTCTCACCAATGGACAGGTCAATCAAACAGAAACCTAACAGAGAAATAAGAGGATTAAGGGAGGTAATGAATCAAATGGACTTAACAGACATCTATAGAACATTCCACCCAAATAGGAAAGAATATACCTTCTTCTCTGCAGCTCATGGAACCTTCTCGAAAATAGACCACATACTCGGTAACAAAGCAAACTTACACAGTTACAAAAAAATATCGGTAACCACCTGTGTCTTATCAGATCACCATGGATTAAAGTTAGAATTCAACAACAATGCTATCCCCAGAAAGCCTATGAACTCATGGAAACTGGACAGTCAACTACTGAACCTCACCTGGATCAAGGAAGAAATAAAGAAAGAAATTAAAGTCTTTCTTGAATTCAATGAAAACGAAGACTCAACATACTCAAACCTATGGGACACTATGAAAGCAGTGCTAAGAGGAAAATTCATAGTATTAAGTGCCCACTTAAAGAAAACGGAGAAAGCACACATTGGAGACTTAATAGCCCACCTGAAAGCTTTAGAAAAAAAAGAAGCAGACTCACCTAGGAGAAGTAGAAGACTGGAAATAATCAAATTGAGGGCTGAAATCAACAAAATAGAAACACAGAAAACAATCCAAAGAATCAATGAAACAAAAAGCTGGTTCATGGAGAAAATCAATAAGATTGATAAACCCCTATCCAAACTAATCAAACGGCGGAGAGAGAATACGCAAATTAACAAAATCAGAAACGAAAAGGGAGACATAACCACAGACTCAGAGGAAATTCAGAGAATCATTAGATCTTACTACAAAAATCTGTATGCCACAAAATTGGAAAATGTTATAGAAATGGACACTTTTTTAGATAAGTACCATATACCAAAGTTAAACCAGGACCAGGTGAACAATCTAAATAGACCTGTTAGTCGCGAAGAATTAGAAGTTGTTATAAAAAACCTCCCCACCAAAAAAAGCCCAGGTCCAGATGGCTTCAATGCAGAATTCTACCAGAACTTCCAAGAAGACCTAATACCTATACTCCTTAATGTATTTCACAATATTGAAACAGAGAAGTCATTGCCAAATTCCTTTTATGAAGCTGAAGTTACTCTGATACCAAAACCACACAAAGACACAACCAAGAAAGAGAACTACAGGCCAATCTCACTCATGAACATCGACGCAAAAATACTCAATAAAATACTGGCAAACCGAATCCAAGAACACATCAGAAAAATTATCCATTATGATCAAGTAGGCTTCATCCCAGAGATGCAGGGCTGGTTCAACATACGAAAATCTATCAATGTAATCCATCATATAAATAAACTGAAAGAAAAAAACCATATGATCATTTCATTAGATGCTGAAAAAGCATTTGACAAAATTCAACATCCCTTTATGATAAAGGTCTTAGAGAGATTAGGAATACAAGGGTCGTTCCTAACTATAATAAAAGCTATTTATAGCAAGCCGTCAGCTAACATCAAATTAAATGGAGAGAAACTCAAAACTATTCCACTAAAATCAGGAACACGACAAGGTTGTCCACTCTCTCCATACCTCTTTAATATAGTGCTTGAAATTCTAGCAATAGCAATAAGACAACATAAGGGGATCAAAGGGATTCAAATCGGAAAGGAAGAAGTTAAACTTTCATTATTTGCAGACGATATGATAGTGTACATAAGCGACCCCAAAAACTCCAGCAAAGAACTCCTTCAGCTGATAAACACCTTTAGTAGCGTTGCAGGATACAAGATCAATTCCAAAAAATCAGTTGCCCTCCTATACACAAAGGATAAGGAAGCAGAGATGGAAATCAGAGAAGCATCACCCTTCACGATAGCCACAAATAGCATAAAATATCTTGGGGTAACCCTAACCAAGGAAGTAAAGGATCTATTTGACAAGAACTTTAAGTCAATGAAGAAAGAAATTGAGGAGGATACCAGAAAATGGAAGGATCTCCCTTGCTCTTGGATAGGGAGGATCAACATAGTAAAAATGGCAATTCTACCAAGGGCAATTTATAGATTCAATGCAATCCCCATTAAAATCCCATCAAAATTCTTCACAGATCTTGAGAGGACAATAATCAACTTTATATGGAGAAACAAAAAACCCAGGATAGCCAAAACAATCTTATATAATAAAGGATCGTCTGGAGGCATTACCATCCCTGACCTCAAACTCTATTACAGAGCCTCAGTATTGAAAACAGTTTGGTATTGGCATAAAAACAGAGAAGTCGACCAATGGAACCGAGTAGAAGACCCTGATTTTAACCCACAAACTTATGAACACCTAATTTTTGATAAAGGAGCTAAAAGTATTCAATGGAAAAAAGAGAGCATCTTCAACAAATGGTGCTGGCAGAACTGGTTGTCAACGTGTAGAAGAATGAAAATAGATCCATATCTATCACCATGCACAAAACTCAAGTCCGAATGGATTAAAGACCTCAATATTAG